>NC_140645.1:9870980-10076727 GCF_978046115.1 Saccoglossus kowalevskii
CTAGAATGTACTTTGTGCCAGCGATAACGATTTTAAAACATCCAAAAACATGAAATACCCGCCAAATCGGCTTAACTTCAAATAATCCATGCAGCTATGTGGTTATTTGACCGACAAATGTTTAAAGTAAAGCACGATCGGGCGTGGTTAGTACTTGCATGGGAGACTCCTTGAGTAAACGAGCAGTTGAATTTTTTTTTGTTTCATCACACACATAGTAAAGATATAAGGCAACGTTCCTGCATTCTTTTTTACAGTGATGGCAATCATTTAGAGTGGAAAATCGTGGATTTTTTGTAATTATTACAATTAAGGAAAAGTTTTCAAATTGCTTCTAATTTTCAAGAACAAGTTGTAGATGCTATCGGCACGTAGTGGGTTTTAAGCCGTTAACACACCGGGCAAAGTTGTTCAAAGTGATGGCAAAGTTGTGCAAAGTTATGTAAACTTCGGTAGATATATCAGTATATATGACCTAAGTTGTTGGCATATAGAAACGTGCAGCTGTAAAGTCAACGAATTTAATAAATGCCAATTGAAAGCAACCTATAGACGTTCACATAAACTGACTGTAAAATGTTAGAAAACAGCGTGCAATGTTGGAAAAAGCGAAGGAAATGTTGGCGGAGTTGTTTGTTTATTTAACCTAAGTCATTGTAACGACACCCCGCAGTTAAATTTAGAAAACCTTAAGTAAATGCAACATGAATGCCTCATATATAAACAAATTATCACAACAGCCAACCAAAGTATCGGCAACAAACTGCTTTCAAAGTTGTGAAAATTGATTGCAAAGTTGGTTGTTTCAAGCGGGATTGTTTCCTCAGATATCATAATAACAAGTACCATAGTTAAAAGTTCGAAAATGTTAATAAATATTTCAAGAATTGCTGTTAAATTACCGTAGTGTTGCTCCAAGTATGTAGAGGTCATAGTTCAATACTAGAATGTACTTTGTGCCAGCGATAACGATTTTAAAACATCCAAAAACATGAAATACCCGCCAAATCGGCTTAACTTCAAATAATCCATGCAGCTATGTGGTTATTTGACCGACAAATGTTTAAAGTAAAGCACGATCGGGCGTGGTTAGTACTTGCATGGGAGACTCCTTGAGTAAACGAGCAGTTGAATTTTTTTTTGTTTCATCACACACATAGTAAAGATATAAGGCAACGTTCCTGCATTCTTTTTTACAGTGATGGCAATCATTTAGAGTGGAAAATCGTGGATTTTTTGTAATTATTACAATTAAGGAAAAGTTTTCAAATTGCTTCTAATTTTCAAGAACAAGTTGTAGATGCTATCGGCACGTAGTGGGTTTTAAGCCGTTAACACACCGGGCAAAGTTGTTCAAAGTGATGGCAAAGTTGTGCAAAGTTATGTAAACTTCGGTAGATATATCAGTATATATGACCTAAGTTGTTGGCATATAGAAACGTGCAGCTGTAAAGTCAACGAATTTAATAAATGCCAATTGAAAGCAACCTATAGACGTTCACATAAACTGACTGTAAAATGTTAGAAAACAGCGTGCAATGTTGGAAAAAGCGAAGGAAATGTTGGCGGAGTTGTTTGTTTATTTAACCTAAGTCATTGTAACGACACCCCCGCAGTTAAATTTAGAAAACATTAAGTAAATACAACAGGAATGCCTCATATATAAACAAATTATCACAACAGCCAACCGAAGTATCGGCAACAAACTGCTTTCAAAGTTGTGAAAATTGATTGCAAAGTTGGTTGTTTCAAGCGGGATTGATACCCGAGATATCATAATAACAAGTACCATAGTTAAAAGTTCGAAAATGTGAATAAATATTTCGAGAATTGCTGTTAAATTACCGTAGTGTTGCTCCAAGTATGTAGAGGTCATAGGTCAATACTAGAATATACTTTGTGCCAGCGATGACGATTTTAAAACATCCAAAAACATGAAATACCCGCCAAATCGGCTTAACTTCAAATAATCCATGCAGCTATGTGGTTATTTGACCGACAAATGTTTAAAGTAAAGCACGATCGGGCGTGGTTAGTACTTGCATGGGAGACTCCTTGAGTAAACGAGCAGTTGAATTTTTTTTTGTTTCATCACACACATAGTAAAGATATAAGGCAACGTTCCTGCATTCTTTTTTACAGTGATGGCAATCATTTATAGTGGAAAATCGTGGATTTTTTGTAATTATTACAATTAAGGAAAAGTTTTCAAATTGCTTCTAATTTTCAAGAACAAGTTGTAGATGCTATCGGCACGTAGTGGGTTTTAAGCCGTTAACACACCGGGCAAAGTTGTTCAAAGTGATGGCAAAGTTGTGCAAAGTTATGTAAACTTCGGTAGATATATCAGTATATATGACCTAAGTTGTTGGCATATAGAAACGTGCAGCTGTAAAGTCAACGAATTTAATAAATGCCAATTGAAAGCAACCTATAGACATTCACATAAACTGACTGTAAAATGTTAGAAAACAGCGTGCAATGTTGGAAAAAGCGAAGGAAATGTTGGCGGAGTTGTTTGTTTATTTAACCTAAGTCATTGTAACGACACCCCCGCAGTTAAATTTTGAAAACATTAAGTAAATGCAACAGGAATGCCTCATATATAAACAAATTATCACAACAGCCAACCGAAGTATCGGCAACAAACTGCTTTCAAAGTTGTGAAAATTGATTGCAAAGTTGGTTGTTTCAAGCGGGATTGTTTCCTCAGATATCATAATAACAAGTACCATAGTTAAAAGTTCGAAAATGTTAATAAATAATTCAAGAATTGCTGTTAAATTACCGTAGTGTTGCTCCAAGTATGTAGAGGTCATAGGTCAATACTAGAATGTACTTTGTGCCAGCGATAACGATTTTAAAACATCCAAAAACATGAAATACCCGCCAAATCGGCTTAACTTCAAATAATCCATGCAGCTATGTGGTTATTTGACCGACAAATGTTTAAAGTAAAGCACGATCGGGCGTGGTTAGTACTTGCATGGGAGACTCCTTGAGTAAACGAGCAGTTGAATTTTTTTTTGTTTCATCACACACATAGTAAAGATATAAGGCAACGTTCCTGCATTCTTTTTTACAGTGATGGCAATCATTTATAGTGGAAAATCGTGGATTTTTTGTAATTATTACAATTAAGGAAAAGTTTTCAAATTGCTTCTAATTTTCAAGAACAAGTTGTAGATGCTATCGGCACGTAGTGGGTTTTAAGCCGTTAACACACCGGGCAAAGTTGTTCAAAGTGATGGCAAAGTTGTGCAAAGTTATGTAAACTTCGGTAGATATATCAGTATATATGACCTAAGTTGTTGGCATATAGAAACGTGCAGCTGTAAAGTCAACGAATTTAATAAATGCCAATTGAAAGCAACCTATAGACGTTCACATAAACTGACTGTAAAATGCTAGAAAACAGCGTGCAATGTTGGAAAAAGCGAAGGAAATGTTGGCGGAGTTGTTTGTTTATTTAACCTAAGTCATTGTAACGACACCCCCGCAGTTAAATTTAGAAAACATTAAGTAAATACAACAGGAATGCCTCATATATAAACAAATTATCACAACAGCCAACCGAAGTATCGGCAACAAACTGCTTTCAAAGTTGTGAAAATTGATTGCAAAGTTGGTTGTTTCAAGCGGGATTGATACCCGAGATATCATAATAACAAGTACCATAGTTAAAAGTTCGAAAATGTGAATAAATATTTCGAGAATTGCTGTTAAATTACCGTAGTGTTGCTCCAAGTATGTAGAGGTCATAGGTCAATACTAGAATATACTTTGTGCCAGCGATGACGATTTTAAAACATCCAAAAACATGAAATACCCGCCAAATCGGCTTAACTTCAATTAATCCATGCAGCTATGTGGTTATTTGACCGACAAATGTTTAAAGTAAAGCACGATCGGGCGTGGTTAGTACTTGCATGGGAGACTCCTTGAGTAAACGAGCAGTTGAATTTTTTTTGTTTCATCACACACATAGTAAAGATATAAGGCAACGTTCCTGCATTCTTTTTTACAGTGATGGCAATCATTTATAGTGGAAAATCGTGGATTTTTTGTAATTATTACAATTAAGGAATAGTTTTCAAATTGCTTCTAATTTTCAAGAACAAGTTGTAGATGCTATCGGCACGTAGTGGGTTTTAAGCCGTTAACACACCGGGCAAAGTTGTTCAAAGTGATGGCAAAGTTGTGCAAAGTTATGTAAACTTCGATAGATATATCAGTATATATGACCTAAGTTGTTGGCATATAGAAACGTGCAGCTGTAAAGTCAACGAATTTAATAAATGCCAATTGAAAGCAACCTATAGACTTTCACATAAAAGTTGTTGGCATATAGAAACGTGCAGCTGTAAAGTCAACGAATTTAATAAATGCCAATTGAAAGCAACCTATAGACGTTCACATAAACTGACTGTAAAATGCTAGAAAACAGCGTGCAATGTTGGAAAAAGCGAAGGAAATGTTGGCGGAGTTGTTTGTTTATTTAACCTAAGTCATTGTAACGACACCCCCGCAGTTAAATTTAGAAAACATTAAGTAAATACAACAGGAATGCCTCATATATAAACAAATTATCACAACAGCCAACCGAAGTATCGGCAACAAACTGCTTTCAAAGTTGTGAAAATTGATTGCAAAGTTGGTTGTTTCAAGCGGGATTGATACCCGAGATATCATAATAACAAGTACCATAGTTAAAAGTTCGAAAATGTGAATAAATATTTCGAGAATTGCTGTTAAATTACCGTAGTGTTGCTCCAAGTATGTAGAGGTCATAGGTCAATACTAGAATATACTTTGTGCCAGCGATGACGATTTTAAAACATCCAAAAACATGAAATACCCGCCAAATCGGCTTAACTTCAATTAATCCATGCAGCTATGTGGTTATTTGACCGACAAATGTTGAAAGTAAAGCACGATCGGGCGTGGTTAGTACTTGCATGGGAGACTCCTTGAGTAAACGAGCAGTTGAATTTTTTTTGTTTCATCACACACATAGTAAAGATATAAGGCAACGTTCCTGCATTCTTTTTTACAGTGATGGCAATCATTTATAGTGGAAAATCGTGGATTTTTTGTAATTATTACAATTAAGGAAAAGTTTTCAAATTGCTTCTAATTTTCAAGAACAAGTTGTAGATGCTATCGGCACGTAGTGGGTTTTAAGCCGTTAACACACCGGGCAAAGTTGTTCAAAGTGATGGCAAAGTTGTGCAAAGTTATGTAAACTTCGGTAGATATATCAGTATATATGACCTAAGTTGTTGGCATATAGAAACGTGCAGCTGTAAAGTCAACGAATTTAATAAATGCCAATTGAAAGCAACCTATAGACATTCACATAAACTGACTGTAAAATGTTAGAAAACAGCGTGCAATGTTGGAAAAAGCGAAGGAAATGTTGGCGGAGTTGTTTGTTTATTTAACCTAAGTCATTGTAACGACACCCCCGCAGTTAAATTTTGAAAACATTAAGTAAATGCAACAGGAATGCCTCATATATAAACAAATTATCACAACAGCCAACCGAAGTATCGGCAACAAACTGCTTTCAAAGTTGTGAAAATTGATTGCAAAGTTGGTTGTTTCAAGCGGGATTGTTTCCTCAGATATCATAATAACAAGTACCATAGTTAAAAGTTCGAAAATGTTAATAAATATTTCAAGAATTGCTGTTAAATTACCGTAGTGTTGCTCCAAGTATGTAGAGGTCATAGGTCAATACTAGAATGTACTTTGTGCCAGCGATAACGATTTTAAAACATCCAAAAACATGAAATACCCGCCAAATCGGCTTAACTTCAAATAATCCATGCAGCTATGTGGTTATTTGACCGACAAATGTTTAAAGTAAAGCACGATCGGGCGTGGTTAGTACTTGCATGGGAGACTCCTTGAGTAAACGAGCAGTTGAATTTTTTTTTGTTTCATCACACACATAGTAAAGATATAAGGCAACGTTCCTGCATTCTTTTTTACAGTGATGGCAATCATTTATAGTGGAAAATCGTGGATTTTTTGTAATTATTACAATTAAGGAAAAGTTTTCAAATTGCTTCTAATTTTCAAGAACAAGTTGTAGATGCTATCGGCACGTAGTGGGTTTTAAGCCGTTAACACACCGGGCAAAGTTGTTCAAAGTGATGGCAAAGTTGTGCAAAGTTATGTAAACTTCGGTAGATATATCAGTATATATGACCTAAGTTGTTGGCATATAGAAACGTGCAGCTGTAAAGTCAACGAATTTAATAAATGCCAATTGAAAGCAACCTATAGACATTCACATAAACTGACTGTAAAATGTTAGAAAACAGCGTGCAATGTTGGAAAAAGCGAAGGAAATGTTGGCGGAGTTGTTTGTTTATTTAACCTAAGTCATTGTAACGACACCCCCGCAGTTAAATTTAGAAAACATTAAGTAAATGCAACAGGAATGCCTCATATATAAACAAATTATCACAACAGCCAACCGAAGTATCGGCAACAAACTGCTTTCAAAGTTGTGAAAATTGATTGCAAAGTTGGTTGTTTCAAGCGGGATTGTTTCCTCAGATATCATAATAACAAGTACCATAGTTAAAAGTTCGAAAATGTTAATAAATATTTCAAGAATTGCTGTTAAATTACCGTAGTGTTGCTCCAAGTATGTAGAGGTCATAGGTCAATACTAGAATGTACTTTGTGCCAGCGATAACGATTTTAAAACATCCAAAAACATGAAATACCCGCCAAATCGGCTTAACTTCAAATAATCCATGCAGCTATGTGGTTATTTGACCGACAAATGTTTAAAGTAAAGCACGATCGGGCGTGGTTAGTACTTGCATGGGAGACTCCTTGAGTAAACGAGCAGTTGAATTTTTTTTTGTTTCATCACACACATAGTAAAGATATAAGGCAACGTTCCTGCATTCTTTTTTACAGTGATGGCAATCATTTATAGTGGAAAATCGTGGATTTTTTGTAATTATTACAATTAAGGAAAAGTTTTCAAATTGCTTCTAATTTTCAAGAACAAGTTGTAGATGCTATCGGCACGTAGTGGGTTTTAAGCCGTTAACACACCGGGCAAAGTTGTTCAAAGTGATGGCAAAGTTGTGCAAAGTTATGTAAACTTCGGTAGATATATCAGTATATATGACCTAAGTTGTTGGCATATAGAAACGTGCAGCTGTAAAGTCAACGAATTTAATAAATGCCAATTGAAAGCAACCTATAGACGTTCACATAAACTGACTGTAAAATGTTAGAAAACAGCGTGCAATGTTGGAAAAAGCGAAGGAAATGTTGGCGGAGTTGTTTGTTTATTTAACCTAAGTCATTGTAACGACACCCCCGCAGTTAAATTTAGAAAACATTAAGTAAATACAACAGGAATGCCTCATATATAAACAAATTATCACAACAGCCAACCGAAGTATCGGCAACAAACTGCTTTCAAAGTTGTGAAAATTGATTGCAAAGTTGGTTGTTTCAAGCGGGATTGATACCCGAGATATCATAATAACAAGTACCATAGTTAAAAGTTCGAAAATGTGAATAAATATTTCGAGAATTGCTGTTAAATTACCGTAGTGTTGCTCCAAGTATGTAGAGGTCATAGGTCAATACTAGAATATACTTTGTGCCAGCGATGACGATTTTAAAACATCCAAAAACATGAAATACCCGCCAAATCGGCTTAACTTCAATTAATCCATGCAGCTATGTGGTTATTTGACCGACAAATGTTTAAAGTAAAGCACGATCGGGCGTGGTTAGTACTTGCATGGGAGACTCCTTGAGTAAACGAGCAGTTGAATTTTTTTTTGTTTCATCACACACATAGTAAAGATATAAGGCAACGTTCCTGCATTCTTTTTTACAGTGATGGCAATCATTTATAGTGGAAAATCGTGGATTTTTTGTAATTATTACAATTAAGGAAAAGTTTTCAAATTGCTTCTAATTTTCAAGAACAAGTTGTAGATGCTATCGGTACGTAGTGGGTTTTAAGCCGTTAACACACCGGGCAAAGTTGTTCAAAGTGATGGCAAAGTTGTGCAAAGTTATGTAAACTTCGGTAGATATATCAGTATATATGACCTAAGTTGTTGGCATATAGAAACGTGCAGCTGTAAAGTCAACGAATTTAATAAATGCCAATTGAAAGCAACCTATAGACGTTCACATAAACTGACTGTAAAATGTTAGAAAACAGCGTGCAATGTTGGAAAAAGCGAAGGAAATGTTGGCGGAGTTGTTTGTTTATTTAACCTAAGTCATTGTAACGACACCCCCGCAGTTAAATTTAGAAAACATTAAGTAAATGCAACAGGAATGCCTCATATATAAACAAATTATCACAACAGCCAACCGAAGTATCGGCAACAAACTGCTTTCAAAGTTGTGAAAATTGATTGCAAAGTTGGTTGTTTCAAGCGGGATTGTTTCCTCAGATATCATAATAACAAGTACCATAGTTAAAAGTTCGAAAATGTTAATAAATATTTCAAGAATTGCTGTTAAATTACCGTAGTGTTGCTCCAAGTATGTAGAGGTCATAGGTCAATACTAGAATGTACTTTGTGCCAGCGATAACGATTTTAAAACATCCAAAAACATGAAATACCCGCCAAATCGGCTTAACTTCAAATAATCCATGCAGCTATGTGGTTATTTGACCGACAAATGTTTAAAGTAAAGCACGATCGGGCGTGGTTAGTACTTGCATGGGAGACTCCTTGAGTAAACGAGCAGTTGAATTTTTTTTTGTTTCATCACACACATAGTAAAGATATAAGGCAACGTTCCTGCATTCTTTTTTACAGTGATGGCAATCATTTATAGTGGAAAATCGTGGATTTTTTGTAATTATTACAATTAAGGAAAAGTTTTCAAATTGCTTCTAATTTTCAAGAACAAGTTGTAGATGCTATCGGCACGTAGTGGGTTTTAAGCCGTTAACACACCGGGCAAAGTTGTTCAAAGTGATGGCAAAGTTGTGCAAAGTTATGTAAACTTCGGTAGATATATCAGTATATATGACCTAAGTTGTTGGCATATAGAAACGTGCAGCTGTAAAGTCAACGAATTTAATAAATGCCAATTGAAAGCAACCTATAGACGTTCACATAAACTGACTGTAAAATGTTAGAAAACAGCGTGCAATGTTGGAAAAAGCGAAGGAAATGTTGGCGGAGTTGTTTGTTTATTTAACCTAAGTCATTGTAACGACACCCCCGCAGTTAAATTTAGAAAACATTAAGTAAATACAACAGGAATGCCTCATATATAAACAAATTATCACAACAGCCAACCGAAGTATCGGCAACAAACTGCTTTCAAAGTTGTGAAAATTGATTGCAAAGTTGGTTGTTTCAAGCGGGATTGATACCCGAGATATCATAATAACAAGTACCATAGTTAAAAGTTCGAAAATGTGAATAAATATTTCGAGAATTGCTGTTAAATTACCGTAGTGTTGCTCCAAGTATGTAGAGGTCATAGGTCAATACTAGAATATACTTTGTGCCAGCGATGACGATTTTAAAACATCCAAAAACATGAAATACCCGCCAAATCGGCTTAACTTCAATTAATCCATGCAGCTATGTGGTTATTTGACCGACAAATGTTTAAAGTAAAGCACGATCGGGCGTGGTTAGTACTTGCATGGGAGACTCCTTGAGTAAACGAGCAGTTGAATTTTTTTTTGTTTCATCACACACATAGTAAAGATATAAGGCAACGTTCCTGCATTCTTTTTTACAGTGATGGCAATCATTTATAGTGGAAAATCGTGGATTTTTTGTAATTATTACAATTAAGGAAAAGTTTTCAAATTGCTTCTAATTTTCAAGAACAAGTTGTAGATGCTATCGGTACGTAGTGGGTTTTAAGCCGTTAACACACCGGGCAAAGTTGTTCAAAGTGATGGCAAAGTTGTGCAAAGTTATGTAAACTTCGGTAGATATATCAGTATATATGACCTAAGTTGTTGGCATATAGAAACGTGCAGCTGTAAAGTCAACGAATTTAATAAATGCCAATTGAAAGCAACCTATAGACGTTCACATAAACTGACTGTAAAATGTTAGAAAACAGCGTGCAATGTTGGAAAAAGCGAAGGAAATGTTGGCGGAGTTGTTTGTTTATTTAACCTAAGTCATTGTAACGACACCCCCGCAGTTAAATTTTGAAAACATTAAGTAAATGCAACAGGAATGCCTCATATATAAAAAAATTATCACAACAGCCAACCGAAGTATCGGCAACAAACTGCTTTCAAAGTTGTGAAAATTGATTGCAAAGTTGGTTGTTTCAAGCGGGATTGTTTCCTCAGATATCATAATAACAAGTACCATAGTTAAAAGTTCGAAAATGTTAATAAATATTTCAAGAATTGCTGTTAAATTACCGTAGTGTTGCTCCAAGTATGTAGAGGTCATAGGTCAATACTAGAATGTACTTTGTGCCAGCGATAACGATTTTAAAACATCCAAAAACATGAAATACCCGCCAAATCGGCTTAACTTCAAATAATCCATGCAGCTATGTGGTTATTTGACCGACAAATGTTTAAAGTAAAGCACGATCGGGCGTGGTTAGTACTTGCATGGGAGACTCCTTGAGTAAACGAGCAGTTGAATTTTTTTTTGTTTCATCACACACATAGTAAAGATATAAGGCAACGTTCCTGCATTCTTTTTTACAGTGATGGCAATCATTTATAGTGGAAAATCGTGGATTTTTTGTAATTATTACAATTAAGGAAAAGTTTTCAAATTGCTTCTAATTTTCAAGAACAAGTTGTAGATGCTATCGGCACGTAGTGGGTTTTAAGCCGTTAACACACCGGGCAAAGTTGTTCAAAGTGATGGCAAAGTTGTGCAAAGTTATGTAAACTTCGGTAGATATATCAGTATATATGACCTAAGTTGTTGGCATATAGAAACGTGCAGCTGTAAAGTCAACGAATTTAATAAATGCCAATTGAAAGCAACCTATAGACGTTCACATAAACTGACTGTAAAATGTTAGAAAACAGCGTGCAATGTTGGAAAAAGCGAAGGAAATGTTGGCGGAGTTGTTTGTTTATTTAACCTAAGTCATTGTAACGACACCCCCGCAGTTAAATTTAGAAAACATTAAGTAAATACAACAGGAATGCCTCATATATAAACAAATTATCAAAACAGCCAACCGAAGTATCGGCAACAAACTGCTTTCAAAGTTGTGAAAATTGATTGCAAAGTTGGTTGTTTCAAGCGGGATTGATACCCGAGATATCATAATAACAAGTACCATAGTTAAAAGTTCGAAAATGTGAATAAATATTTCGAGAATTGCTGTTAAATTACCGTAGTGTTGCTCCAAGTATGTAGAGGTCATAGGTCAATACTAGAATATACTTTGTGCCAGCGATGACGATTTTAAAACATCCAAAAACATGAAATACCCGCCAAATCGGCTTAACTTCAATTAATCCATGCAGCTATGTGGTTATTTGACCGACAAATGTTTAAAGTAAAGCACGATCGGGCGTGGTTAGTACTTGCATGGGAGACTCCTTGAGTAAACGAGCAGTTGAATTTTTTTTTGTTTCATCACACACATAGTAAAGATATAAGGCAACGTTCCTGCATTCTTTTTTACAGTGATGGCAATCATTTATAGTGGAAAATCGTGGATTTTTTGTAATTATTACAATTAAGGAAAAGTTTTCAAATTGCTTCTAATTTTCAAGAACAAGTTGTAGATGCTATCGGTACGTAGTGGGTTTTAAGCCGTTAACACACCGGGCAAAGTTGTTCAAAGTGATGGCAAAGTTGTGCAAAGTTATGTAAACTTCGGTAGATATATCAGTATATATGACCTAAGTTGTTGGCATATAGAAACGTGCAGCTGTAAAGTCAACGAATTTAATAAATGCCAATTGAAAGCAACCTATAGACGTTCACATAAACTGACTGTAAAATGTTAGAAAACAGCGTGCAATGTTGGAAAAAGCGAAGGAAATGTTGGCGGAGTTGTTTGTTTATTTAACCTAAGTCATTGTAACGACACCCCCGCAGTTAAATTTAGAAAACATTAAGTAAATGCAACATGATTGCCTCATATATAAACAAATTATCACAACAGCCAACCGAAGTATCGGCAACAAACTGCTTTCAAAGTTGTGAAAATTGATTGCAAAGTTGGTTGTTTCAAGCGGGATTGTTTCCTCAGATATCATAATAACAAGTACCATAGTTAAAAGTTCGAAAATGTGAATAAATATTTCAAGAATTGCTGTTAAATTACCGTAGTGTTGCTCCAAGTATGTAGAGGTCATAGGTCAATACTAGAATATACTTTGTGCCAGCGATGACGATTTTAAAACATCCAAAAACATGAAATACCCACCAAATCGGCTTAACTTCAAATAATCCATGCAGCTATGTGGTTATTTGACCGACAAATGTTTAAAGTAAAGCACGATCGGGCGTGGTTAGTACTTGCATGGGAGACTCCTTGAGTAAACGAGCAGTTGAATTTTTTTTTGTTTCATCACACACATAGTAAAGATATAAGGCAACGTTCCTGCATTCTTTTTTACAGTGATGGCAATCATTTATAGTGGAAAATCGTGGATTTTTTGTAATTATTACAATTAAGGAAAAGTTTTCAAATTGCTTCTAATTTTCAAGAACAAGTTGTAGATGCTATCGGTACGTAGTGGGTTTTAAGCCGTTAACACACCGGGCAAAGTTGTTCAAAGTGATGGCAAAGTTGTGCAAAGTTATGTAAACTTCGGTAGATATATCAGTATATATGACCTAAGTTGTTGGCATATAGATACGTGCAGCTGTAAAGTCAACGAATTTAATAAATGCCAATTGAAAGCAACCTATAGACGTTCACATAAACTGACTGTAAAATGTTAGAAAACAGCGTGCAATGTTGGAAAAAGCGAAGGAAATGTTGGCGGAGTTGTTTGTTTATTTAACCTAAGTCATTGTAACGACACCCCCGCAGTTAAATTTAGAAAACATTAAGTAAATGCAACATGATTGCCTCATATATAAACAAATTATCACAACAGCCAACCGAAGTATCGGCAACAAACTGCTTTCAAAGTTGTGAACATTGATTGCAAAGTTTGTTGTTTCAAGCGGGATTGTTTCCTGTGATATCATAATAACAAGTACCATAGTTAAAAGTTCGAAAATGTTAATAAATATTTCGAAAATTGCTGTTAAATTACCGTAGTGTTGCTCCAAGTATGTAGAGGTCATAGGTCAATACTAGAATGTACTTTGTGCCAGCGATAACGATTTTAAAACATCCAAAAACATGAAATACCCGCCAAATCGGCTTAACTTCAAATAATCCATGCAGCTATGTGGTTATTTGACCGACAAATGTTTAAAGTAAAGCACGATCGGGCGTGGTTAGTACTTGCATGGGAGACTCCTTGAGTAAACGAGCAGTTGAATTTTTTTTTGTTTCATCACACACATAGTAAAGATATAAGGCAACGTTCCTGCATTCTTTTTTACAGCGATGGCAATCATTTATAGTGGAAAATCGTGGATTTTTTGTAATTATTACAATTAAGGAAAAGTTTTCAAATTGCTTCTAATTTTCAAGAACAAGTTGTAGATGCTATCGGTACGTAGTGGGTTTTAAGCCGTTAACACACCGGGCAAAGTTGTTCAAAGTGATGGCAAAGTTGTGCAAAGTTATGTAAACTTCGGTAGATATATCAGTATATATGACCTAAGTTGTTGGCATATAGAAACGTGCAGCTGTAAAGTCAACGAATTTAATAAATGCCAATTGAAAGCAACCTATAGACGTTCACATAAACTGACTGTAAAATGTTAGAAAACAGCGTGCAATGTTGGAAAAAGCGAAGGAAATGTTGGCGGAGTTGTTTGTTTATTTAACCTAAGTCATTGTAACGACACCCCCGCAGTTAAATTTTGAAAACATTAAGTAAATGCAACAGGAATGCCTCATATATAAACAAATTATCACAACAGCCAACCGAAGTATCGGCAACAAACTGCTTTCAAAGTTGTGAAAATTGATTGCAAAGTTGGTTGTTTCAAGCGGGATTGTTTCCTCAGATATCATAATAACAAGTACCATAGTTAAAAGTTCGAAAATGTTAATAAATATTTCAAGAATTGCTGTTAAATTACCGTAGTGTTGCTCCAAGTATGTAGAGGTCATAGGTCAATACTAGAATGTACTTTGTGCCAGCGATAACGATTTTAAAACATCCAAAAACATGAAATACCCGCCAAATCGGCTTAACTTCAAATAATCCATGCAGCTATGTGGTTATTTGACCGACAAATGTTTAAAGTAAAGCACGATCGGGCGTGGTTAGTACTTGCATGGGAGACTCCTTGAGTAAACGAGCAGATGAATTTTTTTTTGTTTCATCACACACATAGTAAAGATATAAGGCAACGTTCCTGCATTCTTTTTTACAGTGATGGCAATCATTTATAGTGGAAAATCGTGGATTTTTTGTAATTATTACAATTAAGGAAAAGTTTTCAAATTGCTTCTAATTTTCAAGAACAAGTTGTAGATGCTATCGGCACGTAGTGGGTTTTAAGCCGTTAACACACCGGGCAAAGTTGTTCAAAGTGATGGCAAAGTTGTGCAAAGTTATGTAAACTTCGGTAGATATATCAGTATATATGACCTAAGTTGTTGGCATATAGAAACGTGCAGCTGTAAAGTCAACGAATTTAATAAATGCCAATTGAAAGCAACCTATAGACGTTCACATAAACTGACTGTAAAATGTTAGAAAACAGCGTGCAATGTTGGAAAAAGCGAAGGAAATGTTGGCGGAGTTGTTTGTTTATTTAACCTAAGTCATTGTAACGACACCCCCGCAGTTAAATTTAGAAAACATTAAGTAAATACAACAGGAATGCCTCATATATAAACAAATTATCACAACAGCCAACCGAAGTATCGGCAACAAACTGCTTTCAAAGTTGTGAAAATTGATTGCAAAGTTGGTTGTTTCAAGCGGGATTGATACCCGAGATATCATAATAACAAGTACCATAGTTAAAAGTTCGAAAATGTGAATAAATATTTCGAGAATTGCTGTTAAATTACCGTAGTGTTGCTCCAAGTATGTAGAGGTCATAGGTCAATACTAGAATATACTTTGTGCCAGCGATGACGATTTTAAAACATCCAAAAACATGAAATACCCGCCAAATCGGCTTAACTTCAATTAATCCATGCAGCTATGTGGTTATTTGACCGACAAATGTTTAAAGTAAAGCACGATCGGGCGTGGTTAGTACTTGCATGGGAGACTCCTTGAGTAAACGAGCAGTTGAATTTTTTTTTGTTTCATCACACACATAGTAAAGATATAAGGCAACGTTCCTGCATTCTTTTTTACAGTGATGGCAATCATTTATAGTGGAAAATCGTGGATTTTTTGTAATTATTACAATTAAGGAAAAGTTTTCAAATTGCTTCTAATTTTCAAGAACAAGTTGTAGATGCTATCGGCACGTAGTGGGTTTTAAGCCGTTAACACACCGGGCAAAGTTGTTCAAAGTGATGGCAAAGTTGTGCAAAGTTATGTAAACTTCGGTAGATATATCAGTATATATGACCTAAGTTGTTGGCATATAGAAACGTGCAGCTGTAAAGTCAACGAATTTAATAAATGCCAATTGAAAGCAACCTATAGACGTTCACATAAACTGACTGTAAAATGTTAGAAAACAGCGTGCAATGTTGGAAAAAGCGAAGGAAATGTTGGCGGAGTTGTTTGTTTATTTAACCTAAGTCATTGTAACGACACCCCCGCAGTTAAATTTAGAAAACATTAAGTAAATACAACAGGAATGCCTCATATATAAACAAATTATCACAACAGCCAACCGAAGTATCGGCAACAAACTGCTTTCAAAGTTGTGAAAATTGATTGCAAAGTTGGTTGTTTCAAGCGGGATTGATACCCGAGATATCATAATAACAAGTACCATAGTTAAAAGTTCGAAAATGTGAATAAATATTTCGAGAATTGCTGTTAAATTACCGTAGTGTTGCTCCAAGTATGTAGAGGTCATAGGTCAATACTAGAATATACTTTGTGCCAGCGATGACGATTTTAAAACATCCAAAAACATGAAATACCCGCCAAATCGGCTTAACTTCAATTAATCCATGCAGCTATGTGGTTATTTGACCGACAAATGTTTAAAGTAAAGCACGATCGGGCGTGGTTAGTACTTGCATGGGAGACTCCTTGAGTAAACGAGCAGTTGAATTTTTTTTTGTTTCATCACACACATAGTAAAGATATAAGGCAACGTTCCTGCATTCTTTTTTACAGTGATGGCAATCATTTATAGTGGAAAATCGTGGATTTTTTGTAATTATTACAATTAAGGAAAAGTTTTCAAATTGCTTCTAATTTTCAAGAACAAGTTGTAGATGCTATCGGTACGTAGTGGGTTTTAAGCCGTTAACACACCGGGCAAAGTTGTTCAAAGTGATGGCAAAGTTGTGCAAAGTTATGTAAACTTCGGTAGATATATCAGTATATATGACCTAAGTTGTTGGCATATAGAAACGTGCAGCTGTAAAGTCAACGAATTTAATAAATGCCAATTGAAAGCAACCTATAGACGTTCACATAAACTGACTGTAAAATGTTAGAAAACAGCGTGCAATGTTGGAAAAAGCGAAGGAAATGTTGGCGGAGTTGTTTGTATATTTAACCTAAGTCATTGTAACGACACCCCCGCAGTTAAATTTTGAAAACATTAAGTAAATGCAACAGGAATGCCTCATATATAAACAAATTATCACAACAGCCAACCGAAGTATCGGCAACAAACTGCTTTCAAAGTTGTGAAAATTGATTGCAAAGTTGGTTGTTTCAAGCGGGATTGTTTCCTCAGATATCATAATAACAAGTACCATAGTTAAAAGTTCGAAAATGTTAATAAATATTTCAAGAATTGCTGTTAAATTACCGTAGTGTTGCTCCAAGTATGTAGAGGTCATAGGTCAATACTAGAATGTACTTTGTGCCAGCGATAACGATTTTAAAACATCCAAAAACATGAAATACCCGCCAAATCGGCTTAACTTCAAATAATCCATGCAGCTATGTGGTTATTTGACCGACAAATGTTTAAAGTAAAGCACGATCGGGCGTGGTTAGTACTTGCATGGGAGACTCCTTGAGTAAACGAGCAGTTGAATTTTTTTTTGTTTCATCACACACATAGTAAAGATATAAGGCAACGTTCCTGCATTCTTTTTTACAGTGATGGCAATCATTTATAGTGGAAAATCGTGGATTTTTTGTAATTATTACAATTAAGGAAAAGTTTTCAAATTGCTTCTAATTTTCAAGAACAAGTTGTAGATGCTATCGGCACGTAGTGGGTTTTAAGCCGTTAACACACCGGGCAAAGTTGTTCAAAGTGATGGCAAAGTTGTGCAAAGTTATGTAAACTTCGGTAGATATATCAGTATATATGACCTAAGTTGTTGGCATATAGAAACGTGCAGCTGTAAAGTCAACGAATTTAATAAATGCCAATTGAAAGCAACCTATAGACGTTCACATAAACTGACTGTAAAATGTTAGAAAACAGCGTGCAATGTTGGAAAAAGCGAAGGAAATGTTGGCGGAGTTGTTTGTTTATTTAACCTAAGTCATTGTAACGACACCCCCGCAGTTAAATTTAGAAAACATTAAGTAAATACAACAGGAATGCCTCATATATAAACAAATTATCACAACAGCCAACCGAAGTATCGGCAACAAACTGCTTTCAAAGTTGTGAAAATTGATTGCAAAGTTGGTTGTTTCAAGCGGGATTGATACCCGAGATATCATAATAACAAGTACCATAGTTAAAAGTTCGAAAATGTGAATAAATATTTCGAGAATTGCTGTTAAATTACCGTAGTGTTGCTCCAAGTATGTAGAGGTCATAGGTCAATACTAGAATATACTTTGTGCCAGCGATGACGATTTTAAAACATCCAAAAACATGAAATACCCGCCAAATCGGCTTAACTTCAATTAATCCATGCAGCTATGTGGTTATTTGACCGACAAATGTTTAAAGTAAAGCACGATCGGGCGTGGTTAGTACTTGCATGGGAGACTCCTTGAGTAAACGAGCAGTTCAATTTTTTTTTGTTTCATCACACACATAGTAAAGATATAAGGCAACGTTCCTGCATTCTTTTTTACAGTGATGGCAATCATTTATAGTGGAAAATCGTGGATTTTTTGTAATTATTACAATTAAGGAAAAGTTTTCAAATTGCTTCTAATTTTCAAGAACAAGTTGTAGATGCTATCGGTACGTAGTGGGTTTTAAGCCGTTAACACACCGGGCAAAGTTGTTCAAAGTGATGGCAAAGTTGTGCAAAGTTATGTAAACTTCGGTAGATATATCAGTATATATGACCTAAGTTGTTGGCATATAGAAACGTGCAGCTGTAAAGTCAACGAATTTAATAAATGCCAATTGAAAGCAACCTATAGACGTTCACATAAACTGACTGTAAAATGTTAGAAAACAGCGTGCAATGTTGGAAAAAGCGAAGGAAATGTTGGCGGAGTTGTTTGTATATTTAACCTAAGTCATTGTAACGACACCCCCGCAGTTAAATTTTGAAAACATTAAGTAAATGCAACAGGAATGCCTCATATATAAACAAATTATCACAACAGCCAACCGAAGTATCGGCAACAAACTGCTTTCAAAGTTGTGAAAATTGATTGCAAAGTTGGTTGTTTCAAGCGGGATTGTTTCCTCAGATATCATAATAACAAGTACCATAGTTAAAAGTTCGAAAATGTTAATAAATATTTCAAGAATTGCTGTTAAATTACCGTAGTGTTGCTCCAAGTATGTAGAGGTCATAGGTCAATACTAGAATGTACTTTGTGCCAGCGATAACGATTTTAAAACATCCAAAAACATGAAATACCCGCCAAATCGGCTTAACTTCAAATAATCCATGCAGCTATGTGGTTATTTGACCGACAAATGTTTAAAGTAAAGCACGATCGGGCGTGGTTAGTACTTGCATGGGAGACTCCTTGAGTAAACGAGCAGTTGAATTTTTTTTTGTTTCATCACACACATAGTAAAGATATAAGGCAACGTTCCTGCATTCTTTTTTACAGTGATGGCAATCATTTATAGTGGAAAATCGTGGATTTTTTGTAATTATTACAATTAAGGAAAAGTTTTCAAATTGCTTCTAATTTTCAAGAACAAGTTGTAGATGCTATCGGCACGTAGTGGGTTTTAAGCCGTTAACACACCGGGCAAAGTTGTTCAAAGTGATGGCAAAGTTGTGCAAAGTTATGTAAACTTCGGTAGATATATCAGTATATATGACCTAAGTTGTTGGCATATAGAAACGTGCAGCTGTAAAGTCAACGAATTTAATAAATGCCAATTGAAAGCAACCTATAGACGTTCACATAAACTGACTGTAAAATGTTAGAAAACAGCGTGCAATGTTGGAAAAAGCGAAGGAAATGTTGGCGGAGTTGTTTGTTTATTTAACCTAAGTCATTGTAACGACACCCCCGCAGTTAAATTTAGAAAACATTAAGTAAATACAACAGGAATGCCTCATATATAAACAAATTATCACAACAGCCAACCGAAGTATCGGCAACAAACTGCTTTCAAAGTTGTGAAAATTGATTGCAAAGTTGGTTGTTTCAAGCGGGATTGATACCCGAGATATCATAATAACAAGTACCATAGTTAAAAGTTCGAAAATGTGAATAAATATTTCGAGAATTGCTGTTAAATTACCGTAGTGTTGCTCCAAGTATGTAGAGGTCATAGGTCAATACTAGAATATACTTTGTGCCAGCGATGACGATTTTAAAACATCCAAAAACATGAAATACCCGCCAAATCGGCTTAACTTCAATTAATCCATGCAGCTATGTGGTTATTTGACCGACAAATGTTTAAAGTAAAGCACGATCGGGCGTGGTTAGTACTTGCATGGGAGACTCCTTGAGTAAACGAGCAGTTCAATTTTTTTTTGTTTCATCACACACATAGTAAAGATATAAGGCAACGTTCCTGCATTCTTTTTTACAGTGATGGCAATCATTTATAGTGGAAAATCGTGGATTTTTTGTAATTATTACAATTAAGGAAAAGTTTTCAAATTGCTTCTAATTTTCAAGAACAAGTTGTAGATGCTATCGGTACGTAGTGGGTTTTAAGCCGTTAACACACCGGGCAAAGTTGTTCAAAGTGATGGCAAAGTTGTGCAAAGTTATGTAAACTTCGGTAGATATATCAGTATATATGACCTAAGTTGTTGGCATATAGAAACGTGCAGCTGTAAAGTCAACGAATTTAATAAATGCCAATTGAAAGCAACCTATAGACGTTCACATAAACTGACTGTAAAATGTTAGAAAACAGCGTGCAATGTTGGAAAAAGCGAAGGAAATGTTGGCGGAGTTGTTTGTATATTTAACCTAAGTCATTGTAACGACACCCCCGCAGTTAAATTTTGAAAACATTAAGTAAATGCAACAGGAATGCCTCATATATAAACAAATTATCACAACAGCCAACCGAAGTATCGGCAACAAACTGCTTTCAAAGTTGTGAAAATTGATTGCAAAGTTGGTTGTTTCAAGCGGGATTGTTTCCTCAGATATCATAATAACAAGTACCATAGTTAAAAGTTCGAAAATGTTAATAAATATTTCAAGAATTGCTGTTAAATTACCGTAGTGTTGCTCCAAGTATGTAGAGGTCATAGGTCAATACTAGAATGTACTTTGTGCCAGCGATAACGATTTTAAAACATCCAAAAACATGAAATACCCGCCAAATCGGCTTAACTTCAAATAATCCATGCAGCTATGTGGTTATTTGACCGACAAATGTTTAAAGTAAAGCACGATCGGGCGTGGTTAGTACTTGCATGGGAGACTCCTTGAGTAAACGAGCAGTTGAATTTTTTTTTGTTTCATCACACACATAGTAAAGATATAAGGCAACGTTCCTGCATTCTTTTTTACAGTGATGGCAATCATTTATAGTGGAAAATCGTGGATTTTTTGTAATTATTACAATTAAGGAAAAGTTTTCAAATTGCTTCTAATTTTCAAGAACAAGTTGTAGATGCTATCGGCACGTAGTGGGTTTTAAGCCGTTAACACACCGGGCAAAGTTGTTCAAAGTGATGGCAAAGTTGTGCAAAGTTATGTAAACTTCGGTAGATATATCAGTATATATGACCTAAGTTGTTGGCATATAGAAACGTGCAGCTGTAAAGTCAACGAATTTAATAAATGCCAATTGAAAGCAACCTATAGACGTTCACATAAACTGACTGTAAAATGTTAGAAAACAGCGTGCAATGTTGGAAAAAGCGAAGGAAATGTTGGCGGAGTTGTTTGTTTATTTAACCTAAGTCATTGTAACGACACCCCCGCAGTTAAATTTAGAAAACATTAAGTAAATACAACAGGAATGCCTCATATATAAACAAATTATCACAACAGCCAACCGAAGTATCGGCAACAAACTGCTTTCAAAGTTGTGAAAATTGATTGCAAAGTTGGTTGTTTCAAGCGGGATTGATACCCGAGATATCATAATAACAAGTACCATAGTTAAAAGTTCGAAAATGTGAATAAATATTTCGAGAATTGCTGTTAAATTACCGTAGTGTTGCTCCAAGTATGTAGAGGTCATAGGTCAATACTAGAATATACTTTGTGCCAGCGATGACGATTTTAAAACATCCAAAAACATGAAATACCCGCCAAATCGGCTTAACTTCAATTAATCCATGCAGCTATGTGGTTATTTGACCGACAAATGTTTAAAGTAAAGCACGATCGGGCGTGGTTAGTACTTGCATGGGAGACTCCTTGAGTAAACGAGCAGTTGAATTTTTTTTTGTTTCATCACACACATAGTAAAGATATAAGGCAACGTTCCTGCATTCTTTTTTACAGTGATGGCAATCATTTATAGTGGAAAATCGTGGATTTTTTGTAATTATTACAATTAAGGAAAAGTTTTCAAATTGCTTCTAATTTTCAAGAACAAGTTGTAGATGCTATCGGTACGTAGTGGGTTTTAAGCCGTTAACACACCGGGCAAAGTTGTTCAAAGTGATGGCAAAGTTGTGCAAAGTTATGTAAACTTCGGTAGATATATCAGTATATATGACCTAAGTTGTTGGCATATAGAAACGTGCAGCTGTAAAGTCAACGAATTTAATAAATGCCAATTGAAAGCAACCTATAGACGTTCACATAAACTGACTGTAAAATGTTAGAAAACAGCGTGCAATGTTGGAAAAAGCGAAGGAAATGTTGGCGGAGTTGTTTGTTTATTTAACCTAAGTCATTGTAACGACACCCCCGCAGTTAAATTTAGAAAACATTAAGTAAATGCAACATGATTGCCTCATATATAAACAAATTATCACAACAGCCAACCGAAGTATCGGCAACAAACTGCTTTCAAAGTTGTGAAAATTGATTGCAAAGTTGGTTGTTTCAAGCGGGATTGTTTCCTCAGATATCATAATAACAAGTACCATAGTTAAAAGTTCGAAAATGTTAATAAATATTTCAAGAATTGCTGTTAAATTACCGTAGTGTTGCTCCAAGTATGTAGAGGTCATAGGTCAATAATAGAATGTACTTTGTGCCAGCGATAACGATTTTAAAACATCCAAAAACATGAAATACCCACCAAATCGGCTTAACTTCAAATAATCCATGCAGCTATGTGGTTATTTGACCGACAAATGTTTAAAGTAAAGCACGATCGGGCGTGGTTAGTACTTGCATGGGAGACTCCTTGAGTAAACGAGCAGTTGAATTTTTTTTTGTTTCATCACACACATAGTAAAGATATAAGGCAACGTTCCTGCATTCTTTTTTACAGTGATGGCAATCATTTATAGTGGAAAATCGTGGATTTTTTGTAATTATTACAATTAAGGAAAAGTTTTCAAATTGCTTCTAATTTTCAAGAACAAGTTGTAGATGCTATCGGTACGTAGTGGGTTTTAAGCCGTTAACACACCGGGCAAAGTTGTTCAAAGTGATGGCAAAGTTGTGCAAAGTTATGTAAACTTCGGTAGATATATCAGTATATATGACCTAAGTTGTTGGCATATAGATACGTGCAGCTGTAAAGTCAACGAATTTAATAAATGCCAATTGAAAGCAACCTATAGACGTTCACATAAACTGACTGTAAAATGTTAGAAAACAGCGTGCAATGTTGGAAAAAGCGAAGGAAATGTTGGCGGAGTTGTTTGTTTATTTAACCTAAGTCATTGTAACGACACCCCCGCAGTTAAATTTAGAAAACATTAAGTAAATGCAACATGATTGCCTCATATATAAACAAATTATCACAACAGCCAACCGAAGTATCGGCAACAAACTGCTTTCAAAGTTGTGAACATTGATTGCAAAGTTTGTTGTTTCAAGCGGGATTGTTTCCTGTGATATCATAATAACAAGTACCATAGTTAAAAGTTCGAAAATGTTAATAAATATTTCGAAAATTGCTGTTAAATTACCGTAGTGTTGCTCCAAGTATGTAGAGGTCATAGGTCAATACTAGAATGTACTTTGTGCCAGCGATAACGATTTTAAAACATCCAAAAACATGAAATACCCGCCAAATCGGCTTAACTTCAAATAATCCATGCAGCTATGTGGTTATTTGACCGACAAATGTTTAAAGTAAAGCACGATCGGGCGTGGTTAGTACTTGCATGGGAGACTCCTTGAGTAAACGAGCAGTTGAATTTTTTTTTGTTTCATCACACACATAGTAAAGATATAAGGCAACGTTCCTGCATTCTTTTTTACAGTGATGGCAATCATTTATAGTGGAAAATCGTGGATTTTTTGTAATTATTACAATTAAGGAAAAGTTTTCAAATTGCTTCTAATTTTCAAGAACAAGTTGTAGATGCTATCGGCACGTAGTGGGTTTTAAGCCGTTAACACACCGGGCAAAGTTGTTCAAAGTGATGGCAAAGTTGTGCAAAGTTATGTAAACTTCGGTAGATATATCAGTATATATGACCTAAGTTGTTGGCATATAGAAACGTGCAGCTGTAAAGTCAACGAATTTAATAAATGCCAATTGAAAGCAACCTATAGACGTTCACATAAACTGACTGTAAAATGTTAGAAAACAGCGTGCAATGTTGGAAAAAGCGAAGGAAATGTTGGCGGAGTTGTTTGTTTATTTAACCTAAGTCATTGTAACGACACCCCCGCAGTTAAATTTAGAAAACATTAAGTAAATACAACAGGAATGCCTCATATATAAACAAATTATCACAACAGCCAACCGAAGTATCGGCAACAAACTGCTTTCAAAGTTGTGAAAATTGATTGCAAAGTTGGTTGTTTCAAGCGGGATTGATACCCGAGATATCATAATAACAAGTACCATAGTTAAAAGTTCGAAAATGTGAATAAATATTTCGAGAATTGCTGTTAAATTACCGTAGTGTTGCTCCAAGTATGTAGAGGTCATAGGTCAATACTAGAATATACTTTGTGCCAGCGATGACGATTTTAAAACATCCAAAAACATGAAATACCCGCCAAATCGGCTTAACTTCAATTAATCCATGCAGCTATGTGGTTATTTGACCGACAAATGTTTAAAGTAAAGCACGATCGGGCGTGGTTAGTACTTGCATGGGAGACTCCTTGAGTAAACGAGCAGTTGAATTTTTTTTTGTTTCATCACACACATAGTAAAGATATAAGGCAACGTTCCTGCATTCTTTTTTACAGTGATGGCAATCATTTATAGTGGAAAATCGTGGATTTTTTGTAATTATTACAATTAAGGAAAAGTTTTCAAATTGCTTCTAATTTTCAAGAACAAGTTGTAGATGCTATCGGTACGTAGTGGGTTTTAAGCCGTTAACACACCGGGCAAAGTTGTTCAAAGTGATGGCAAAGTTGTGCAAAGTTATGTAAACTTCGGTAGATATATCAGTATATATGACCTAAGTTGTTGGCATATAGAAACGTGCAGCTGTAAAGTCAACGAATTTAATAAATGCCAATTGAAAGCAACCTATAGACGTTCACATAAACTGACTGTAAAATGTTAGAAAACAGCGTGCAATGTTGGAAAAAGCGAAGGAAATGTTGGCGGAGTTGTTTGTTTATTTAACCTAAGTCATTGTAACGACACCCCCGCAGTTAAATTTAGAAAACATTAAGTAAATGCAACATGATTGCCTCATATATAAACAAATTATCACAACAGCCAACCGAAGTATCGGCAACAAACTGCTTTCAAAGTTGTGAACATTGATTGCAAAGTTTGTTGTTTCAAGCGGGATTGTTTCCTGTGATATCACAATAACAAGTACCATAGTTAAAAGTTCGAAAATGTTAATAAATATTTCGAAAATTGCTGTTAAATTACCGTAGTGTTGCTCCAAGTATGTAGAGGTCATAGGTCAATACTAGAATGTACTTTGTGCCAGCGATAACGATTTTAAAACATCCAAAAACATGAAATACCCGCCAAATCGGCTTAACTTCAAATAATCCATGCAGCTATGTGGTTATTTGACCGACAAATGTTTAAAGTAAAGCACGATCGTGCGTGGTTAGTACTTGCATGGGAGACTCCTTGAGTAAACGAGCAGTTGAATTTTTTTTGTTTCATCACACACATAGTAAAGATATAAGGCAACGTTCCTGCATTCTTTTTTACAGTGATGGCAATCATTTATAGTGGAAAATCGTGGATTTTTTGTAATTATTACAATTAAGGAAAAGTTTTCAAATTGCTTCTAATTTTCAAGAACAAGTTGTACATGCTATCGGCACGTAGTGGGTTTTAAGCCGTTAACACACCGGGCAAAGTTGTTCAAATTGATGGCAAAGTTGTGCAAAGTTATGTAAACTTCGGTAGATATATCAGTATATATGACCTAAGTTGTTGGCATATAGAAACGTGCAGCTGTAAAGTCAACGAATTTAATAAATGCCAATTGAAAGCAACCTATAGACGTTCACATAAACTGACTGTAAAATGTTAGAAAACAGCGTGCAATGTTGGAAAAAGCGAAGGAAATGTTGGCGGAGTTGTTTGTTTATTAAACCTAAGTCATTGTAACGACACCCCGCAGTTAAATTTAGAAAACATTAAGTAAATGCAACATGAATGCCTCATATATAAACAAATTATCACAACAGCCAACCAAAGTATCGGCAACAAACTGCTTTCAAAGTTGTGAAAATTGATTGCAAAGTTGGTTGTTTCAAGCGGGATTGTTTCCTGAGATATCATAATAACAAGTACCATAGTTAAAAGTTCGAAAATGTGAATAAATATTTCGAGAATTGCTGTTAAATTACCGTAGTGTTGCTCCAAGTATGTAGAGGTCATAGGTCAATACTAGAATGTACTTTGTGCCAGCGATAACGATTTGAAAACATCCAAAAACATGAAATACCCGCCAAATCGGCTTAACTTCAAATTATCCATGCAGCTATGTGGTTATGTGACCGACAAATGTTTAAAGTAAAGCACGATCGGGCGTGGTTAGTACTTGCATGGGAGACTCCTTGAGTAAACGAGCAGTTGAATTTTTTTTTGTTTCATCACACACATAGTAAAGATATAAGGCAACGTTCCTGCATTCTTTTTTACAGTGATGGCAATCATTTATAGTGGAAAATCGTGGATTTTTTGTAATTATTACAATTAAGGAAAGGTTTTCAAATTGCTTCTAATTTTCAAGAACAAGTTGTAGATGCTATCGGCACGTAGTGGGTTTTAAGCCGTTAACACACCGGGAAAAGTTGTTCAAAGTGATGGCAAAGTTGTGCAAAGTTATGTAAACTTCGGTAGATATATCAGTATATATGACCTAAGTTGTTGGCATATAGAAACGTGCAGCTGTAAAGTCAACGAATTTAATAAATGCCAATTGAAAGCAACCTATAGACGTTCACATAAACTGACTGTAAAATGTTAGAAAACAGCGTGCAATGTTGGAAAAAGCGAAGGAAATGTTGGCGGAGTTGTTTGTTTATTTAACCTAAGTCATTGTAACGACACCCCCGCAGTTAAATTTAGAAAACATTAAGTAAATACAACAGGAATGCCTCATATATAAACAAATTATCACAACAGCCAACCGAAGTATCGGCAACAAACTGCTTTCAAAGTTGTGAAAATTGATTGCAAAGTTGGTTGTTTCAAGCGGGATTGATACCCGAGATATCATAATAACAAGTACCATAGTTAAAAGTTCGAAAATGTGAATAAATATTTCGAGAATTGCTGTTAAATTACCGTAGTGTTGCTCCAAGTATGTAGAGGTCATAGGTCAATACTAGAATATACTTTGTGCCAGCGATGACGATTTTAAAACATCCAAAAACATGAAATACCCGCCAAATCGGCTTAACTTCAATTAATCCATGCAGCTATGTGGTTATTTGACCGACAAATGTTTAAAGTAAAGCACGATCGGGCGTGGTTAGTACTTGCATGGGAGACTCCTTGAGTAAACGAGCAGTTGAATTTTTTTTTGTTTCATCACACACATAGTAAAGATATAAGGCAACGTTCCTGCATTCTTTTTTACAGTGATGGCAATCATTTATAGTGGAAAATCGTGGATTTTTTGTAATTATTACAATTAAGGAAAAGTTTTCAAATTGCTTCTAATTTTCAAGAACAAGTTGTAGATGCTATCGGTACGTAGTGGGTTTTAAGCCGTTAACACACCGGGCAAAGTTGTTCAAAGTGATGGCAAAGTTGTGCAAAGTTATGTAAACTTCGGTAGATATATCAGTATATATGACCTAAGTTGTTGGCATATAGAAACGTGCAGCTGTAAAGTCAACGAATTTAATAAATGCCAATTGAAAGCAACCTATAGACGTTCACATAAACTGACTGTAAAATGTTAGAAAACAGCGTGCAATGTTGGAAAAAGCGAAGGAAATGTTGGCGGAGTTGTTTGTTTATTTAACCTAAGTCATTGTAACGACACCCCCGCAGTTAAATTTAGAAAACATTAAGTAAATGCAACATGATTGCCTCATATATAAACAAATTATCACAACAGCCAACCGAAGTATCGGCAACAAACTGCTTTCAAAGTTGTGAACATTGATTGCAAAGTTTGTTGTTTCAAGCGGGATTGTTTCCTGTGATATCACAATAACAAGTACCATAGTTAAAAGTTCGAAAATGTTAATAAATATTTCGAAAATTGCTGTTAAATTACCGTAGTGTTGCTCCAAGTATGTAGAGGTCATAGGTCAATACTAGAATGTACTTTGTGCCAGCGATAACGATTTTAAAACATCCAAAAACATGAAATACCCGCCAAATCGGCTTAACTTCAAATAATCCATGCAGCTATGTGGTTATTTGACCGACAAATGTTTAAAGTAAAGCACGATCGTGCGTGGTTAGTACTTGCATGGGAGACTCCTTGAGTAAACGAGCAGTTGAATTTTTTTTGTTTCATCACACACATAGTAAAGATATAAGGCAACGTTCCTGCATTCTTTTTTACAGTGATGGCAATCATTTATAGTGGAAAATCGTGGATTTTTTGTAATTATTACAATTAAGGAAAAGTTTTCAAATTGCTTCTAATTTTCAAGAACAAGTTGTACATGCTATCGGCACGTAGTGGGTTTTAAGCCGTTAACACACCGGGCAAAGTTGTTCAAATTGATGGCAAAGTTGTGCAAAGTTATGTAAACTTCGGTAGATATATCAGTATATATGACCTAAGTTGTTGGCATATAGAAACGTGCAGCTGTAAAGTCAACGAATTTAATAAATGCCAATTGAAAGCAACCTATAGACGTTCACATAAACTGACTGTAAAATGTTAGAAAACAGCGTGCAATGTTGGAAAAAGCGAAGGAAATGTTGGCGGAGTTGTTTGTTTATTTAACCTAAGTCATTGTAACGACACCCCGCAGTTAAATTTAGAAAACATTAAGTAAATGCAACATGAATGCCTCATATATAAACAAATTATCACAACAGCCAACCAAAGTATCGGCAACAAACTGCTTTCAAAGTTGTGAAAATTGATTGCAAAGTTGGTTGTTTCAAGCGGGATTGTTTCCTGAGATATCATAATAACAAGTACCATAGTTAAAAGTTCGAAAATGTGAATAAATATTTCGAGAATTGCTGTTAAATTACCGTAGTGTTGCTCCAAGTATGTAGAGGTCATAGGTCAATACTAGAATGTACTTTGTGCCAGCGATAACGATTTGAAAACATCCAAAAACATGAAATACCCGCCAAATCGGCTTAACTTCAAATTATCCATGCAGCTATGTGGTTATGTGACCGACAAATGTTTAAAGTAAAGCACGATCGGGCGTGGTTAGTACTTGCATGGGAGACTCCTTGAGTAAACGAGCAGTTGAATTTTTTTTTGTTTCATCACACACATAGTAAAGATATAAGGCAACGTTCCTGCATTCTTTTTTACAGTGATGGCAATCATTTATAGTGGAAAATCGTGGATTTTTTGTAATTATTACAATTAAGGAAAAGTTTTCAAATTGCTTCTAATTTTCAAGAACAAGTTGTAGATGCTATCGGCACGTAGTGGGTTTTAAGCCGTTAACACACCGGGAAAAGTTGTTCAAAGTGATGGCAAAGTTGTGCAAAGTTATGTAAACTTCGGTAGATATATCAGTATATATGACCTAAGTTGTTGGCATATAGAAACGTGCAGCTGTAAAGTCAACGAATTTAATAAATGCCAATTGCAAGCAACCTATAGACGTTCACATAAACTGACTGTAAAATGTTAGAAAACAGCGTGCAATGTTGGAAAAAGCGAAGGAAATGTTGGCGGAGTTGTTTGTTTATTTAACCTAAGTCATTGTAACGACACCCCCGCAGTTAAATTTAGAAAACATTAAGTAAATGCAACAGTAAATGCCTCATATATAAACAAATTATCACAACAGCCAACCGAAGTATCGGCAACAAACTGCTTTCAAAGTTGTGAAAATTGATTGCAAAGTTGGTTGTTTCAAGCGGGATTGTTTCCTGTGATATCATAATAACAAGTACCATAGTTAAAAGTTCGAAAATGTTACTAAATATTTCGAGAATTGCTGTTAAATTACCGTAGTGTTGCTCCAAGTATGTAGAGGTCATAGGTCAATACTAGAATGTACTTTGTGCCAGCGATAACGATTTTAAAACATCCAAAAACATGAAATACCCGCAAAATCGGCTTAACTTCAAATATTCCATGCAGGTATGTGGTTATTTGACCGACAAATGTCTAAAGTAAAGCACGATCGGGCGTGGTTAGTACTTGCATGGGAGACTCCTTGAGTAAACGAGCAGTTGAATTTGTTTTGTTTCATCACACACATAGTAAAGATATAAAGCAACGTTCCTGCATTCTTTTTTACAGTGATGGCAATCATTTATAGTGGAAAATCGTGGATTTTTTGTAATTATTACAATTAAGGAAAAGTTTTCAAATTGCTTCTAATTTTCAAGAACAAGTTGTAGATGCTATCGGCACGTAGTGGGTTTTAAGCCGTTAACACACCGGGAAAAGTTGTTCAAAGTGATGGCAAAGTTGTGCAAAGTTATGTAAACTTCGGTAGATATATCAGTATATATGACCTAAGTTGTTGGCATATAGAAACGTGCAGCTGTAAAGTCAACGAATTTAATAAATGCCAATTGCAAGCAACCTATAAACGTTCACATAAACTGACTGTAAAATGTTAGAAAACAGCGTGCAATGTTGGAAAAAGCGAAGGAAATGTTGGCGGAGTTGTTTGTTTATTTAACCTAAGTCATTGTAACGACACCCCCGCAGTTAAATTTAGAAAACATTAAGTAAATGCAACAGGAATGACTCGTATATAAACAAATTATCATAACAGCCAACCAAAGTATCGGCAACAAACTGCTTTCAAAGTTGTGAAAATTGATTGCAAAGTTGGTTGTTTCAAGCGGGATTGTTACCTGAGATATCATAATAACAAGTACCATAGTTAAAAGTTCGAAAATGTGAATAAATATTTCGAGAATTGCTGTTAAATTACCGTACTGTTGCTCCAAGTATGTAGAGGTCATAGGTCAATACTAGAATGTACTTTGTGCCAGCGATAACGATTTTAAAACATCCAAAAACATGAAATACCCGCCAAATCGGCTTAACTGCAAATAATCCATGCAGCTATGTGGTTATGTGACCGACAAATGATTAAAGTAAAGCACGATCGGGCGTGGTTAGTATTTGCATGGGAGACTCCCTGAGTAAACGAGCAGTTGAATTTGTTTTTGTTTCATCACACACATAGTAAAGATATAAAGCAACGTTCCTGCATTCTTTTTTACAGTGATGGCAATCATTTATAGTGGAAAATCGTGGATTTTTTGTAATTATTACAATTAAGGAAAAGTTTTCAAATTGCTTCTAATTTTCAAGAACAAGTTGTAGATGCTATCGGCACGTAGTGGGTTTTAAGCCGTTAACACACCGGGAAAAGTTGTTCAAAGTGATGGCAAAGTTGTGCAAAGTTATGTAAACTTCGGTAGATATATCAGTATATATGACCTAAGTTGTTGGCATATAGAAACGTGCAGCTGTAAAGTCAACGAATTTAATAAATGCCAATTGAAAGCAACCTATAGACGTTCACATAAACTGACTGTAAAATGTTAGAAAACAGCGTGCAATGTTGGAAAAAGCGAAGGAAATGTTGGCGGAGTTGTTTGTTTATTTAACCTAAGTCATTGTAACGACACCCCCGCAGTTAAATTTAGAAAACATTAAGTAAATGCAACAGGAATGCCTCATATATAAACAAATTATCACAACAGCCAACCGAAGTATCGGCAACAAACTGCTTTCAAAGTTGTGAAAATTGATTGCAAAGTTGGTTGTTTCAAGCGGGATTGTTTCCTGTGATATCATAATAACAAGTACCATAGTTAAAAGTTCGAAAATGTTACTAAATATTTCGAGAATTGCTGTTAAATTACCGTAGTGTTGCTCCAAGTATGTAGAGGTCATAGGTCAATAGTAGAATGTACTTTGTGCCAGCGATAACGATTTTAAAACATCCAAAAACATGAAATACCCGCCAAATCGGCTTAACTTCAATTAATCCATGCAGCTATGTGGTTATTTGACCGACAAATGTTTAAAGTAAAGCACGATCGGGCGTGGTTAGTACTTGCATGGGAGACTCCTTGAGTAAACGAGCAGTTGAATTTTTTTTTGTTTCATCACACACATAGTAAAGATATAAGGCAACGTTCCTGCATTCTTTTTTACAGTGATGGCAATCATTTATAGTGGAAAATCGTGGATTTTTTGTAATTATTACAATTAAGGAAAAGTTTTCAAATTGCTTCTAATTTTCAAGAACAAGTTGTAGATGCTATCGGCACGTAGTGGGTTTTAAGCCGTTAACACACCGGGAAAAGTTGTTCAAAGTGATGGCAAAGTTGTGCAAAGTTATGTAAACTTCGGTAGATATATCAGTATATATGACCTAAGTTGTTGGCATATAGAAACGTGCAGCTGTAAAGTCAACGAATTTAATAAATGCCAATTGCAAGCAACCTATAAACGTTCACATAAACTGACTGTAAAATGTTAGAAAACAGCGTGCAATGTTGGAAAAAGCGAAGGAAATGTTGGCGGAGTTGTTTGTTTATTTAACCTAAGTCATTGTAACGACACCCCCGCAGTTAAATTTAGAAAACATTAAGTAAATGCAACAGGAATGACTCGTATATAAACAAATTATCACAACAGCCAACCAAAGTATCGGCAACAAACTGCTTTCAAAGTTGTGAAAATTGATTGCAAAGTTGGTTGTTTCAAGCGGGATTGTTACCTGAGATATCATAATAACAAGTACCATAGTTAAAAGTTCGAAAATGTGAATAAATATTTCGAGAATTGCTGTTAAATTACCGTACTGTTGCTCCAAGTATGTAGAGGTCATAGGTCAATACTAGAATGTACTTTGTGCCAGCGATAACGATTTTAAAACATCCAAAAACATGAAATACCCGCCAAATCGGCTTAACTGCAAATAATCCATGCAGCTATGTGGTTATGTGACCGACAAATGATTAAAGTAAAGCACGATCGGGCGTGGTTAGTATTTGCATGGGAGACTCCCTGAGTAAACGAGCAGTTGAATTTGTTTTTGTTTCATCACACACATAGTAAAGATATAAAGCAACGTTCCTGCATTCTTTTTTACAGTGATGGCAATCATTTATAGTGGAAAATCGTGGATTTTTTGTAATTATTACAATTAAGGAAAAGTTTTCAAATTGCTTCTAATTTTCAAGAACAAGTTGTAGATGCTATCGGCACGTAGTGGGTTTTAAGCCGTTAACACACCGGGAAAAGTTGTTCAAAGTGATGGCAAAGTTGTGCAAAGTTATGTAAACTTCGGTAGATATATCAGTATATATGACCTAAGTTGTTGGCATATAGAAACGTGCAGCTGTAAAGTCAACGAATTTAATAAATGCCAATTGAAAGCAACCTATAGACGTTCACATAAACTGACTGTAAAATGTTAGAAAACAGCGTGCAATGTTGGAAAAAGCGAAGGAAATGTTGGCGGAGTTGTTTGTTTATTTAACCTAAGTCATTGTAACGACACCCCCGCAGTTAAATTTAGAAAACATTAAGTAAATGCAACAGGAATGCCTCATATATAAACAAATTATCACAACAGCCAACCGAAGTATCGGCAACAAACTGCTTTCAAAGTTGTGAAAATTGATTGCAAAGTTGGTTGTTTCAAGCGGGATTGTTTCCTGTGATATCATAATAACAAGTACCATAGTTAAAAGTTCGAAAATGTTACTAAATATTTCGAGAATTGCTGTTAAATTACCGTAGTGTTGCTCCAAGTATGTAGAGGTCATAGGTCAATAGTAGAATGTACTTTGTGCCAGCGATAACGATTTTAAAACATCCAAAAACATGAAATACCCGCCAAATCGGCTTAACTTCAATTAATCCATGCAGCTATGTGGTTATTTGACCGACAAATGTTTAAAGTAAAGCACGATCGGGCGTGGTTAGTACTTGCATGGGAGACTCCTTGAGTAAACGAGCAGTTGAATTTTTTTTTGTTTCATCACACACATAGTAAAGATATAAGGCAACGTTCCTGCATTCTTTTTTACAGTGATGGCAATCATTTATAGTGGAAAATCGTGGATTTTTTGTAATTATTACAATTAAGGAAAGGTTTTCAAATTGCTTCTAATTTTCAAGAACAAGTTGTAGATGCTATCGGCACGTAGTGGGTTTTAAGCCGTTAACACACCGGGAAAAGTTGTTCAAAGTGATGGCAAAGTTGTGCAAAGTTATGTAAACTTCGGTAGATATATCAGTATATATGACCTAAGTTGTTGGCATATAGAAACGTGCAGCTGTAAAGTCAACGAATTTAATAAATGCCAATTGAAAGCAACCTATAGACGTTCACATAAACTGACTGTAAAATGTTAGAAAACAGCGTGCAATGTTGGAAAAAGCGAAGGAAATGTTGGCGGAGTTGTTTGTTTATTTAACCTAAGTCATTGTAACGACACCCCCGCAGTTAAATTTAGAAAACATTAAGTAAATGCAACAGGAATGCCTCATATATAAACAAATTATCACAACAGCCAACCGAAGTATCGGCAACAAACTGCTTTCAAAGTTGTGAAAATTGATTGCAAAGTTGGTTGTTTCAAGCGGGATTGTTTCCTCAGATATCATAATAACAAGTACCATAGTTAAAAGTTCGAAAATGTTAATAAATATTTCAAGAATTGCTGTTAAATTACCGTAGTGTTGCTCCAAGTATGTAGAGGTCATAGGTCAATAGTAGAATGTACTTTGTGCCAGCGATAACGATTTTAAAACATCCAAAAACATGAAATACCCGCCAAATCGGCTTAACTTCAATTAATCCATGCAGCTATGTGGTTATTTGACCGACAAATGTTTAAAGTAAAGCACGATCGGGCGTGGTTAGTACTTGCATGGGAGACTCCTTGAGTAAACGAGCAGTTGAATATTTTTTTGTTTCATCACACACATAGTAAAGATATAAGGCAACGTTCCTGCATTCTTTTTTACAGTGATGGCAATCATTTATAGTGGAAAATCGTGGATTTTTTGTAATTATTACAATTAAGGAAAGGTTTTCAAATTGCTTCTAATTTTCAAGAACAAGTTGTAGATGCTATCGGCACGTAGTGGGTTTTAAGCCGTTAACACACCGGGAAAAGTTGTTCAAAGTGATGGCAAAGTTGTGCAAAGTTATGTAAACTTCGGTAGATATATCAGTATATATGACCTAAGTTGTTGGCATATAGAAACGTGCAGCTGTAAAGTCAACGAATTTAATAAATGCCAATTGAAAGCAACCTATAGACGTTCACATAAACTGACTGTAAAATGTTAGAAAACAGCGTGCAATGTTGGAAAAAGCGAAGGAAATGTTGGCGGAGTTGTTTGTTTATTTAACCTAAGTCATTGTAACGACACCCCCGCAGTTAAATTTAGAAAACATTAAGTAAATGCAACAGGAATGCCTCATATATAAACAAATTATCACAACAGCCAACCGAAGTATCGGCAACAAACTGCTTTCAAAGTTGTGAAAATTGATTGCAAAGTTGGTTGTTTCAAGCGGGATTGTTTCCTCAGATATCATAATAACAAGTACCATAGTTAAAAGTTCGAAAATGTTAATAAATATTTCAAGAATTGCTGTTAAATTACCGTAGTGTTGCTCCAAGTATGTAGAGGTCATAGGTCAATACTAGAATGTACTTTGTGCCAGCGATAACGATTTTAAAACATCCAAAAACATGAAATACCCGCAAAATCGGCTTAACTTCAAATATTCCATGCAAGTATGTGGTTATTTGACCGACAAATGTCTAAAGTAAAGCACGATCGGGCGTGGTTAGTACTTGCATGGGAGACTCCTTGAGTAAACGAGCAGTTGAATTTTTTTTGTTTCATCACACACATAGTAAAGATATAAAGCAACGTTCCTGCATTCTTTTTTACAGTGATGGCAATCATTTATAGTGGAAAATCGTGGATTTTTTGTAATTATTACAATTAAGGAAAAGTTTTCAAATTGCTTCTAATTTTCAAGAACAAGTTGTAGATGCTATCGGCACGTAGTGGGTTTTAAGCCGTTAACACACCGGGAAAAGTTGTTCAAAGTGATGGCAAAGTTGTGCAAAGTTATGTAAACTTCGGTAGATATATCAGTATATATGACCTAAGTTGTTGGCATATAGAAACGTGCAGCTGTAAAGTCAACGAATTTAATAAATGCCAATTGCAAGCAACCTATAGACGTTCACATAAACTGACTGTAAAATGTTAGAAAACAGCGTGCAATGTTGGAAAAAGCGAAGGAAATGTTGGCGGAGTTGTTTGTTTATTTAACCTAAGTCATTGTAACGACACCCCCGCAGTTAAATTTAGAAAACATTAAGTAAATGCAACAGTAAATGCCTCATATATAAACAAATTATCACAACAGCCAACCGAAGTATCGGCAACAAACTGCTTTCAAAGTTGTGAAAATTGATTGCAAAGTTGGTTGTTTCAAGCGGGATTGTTTCCTGTGATATCATAATAACAAGTACCATAGTTAAAAGTTCGAAAATGTTACTAAATATTTCGAGAATTGCTGTTAAATTACCGTAGTGTTGCTCCAAGTATGTAGAGGTCATAGGTCAATACTAGAATGTACTTTGTGCCAGCGATAACGATTTTAAAACATCCAAAAACATGAAATACCCGCAAAATCGGCTTAACTTCAAATATTCCATGCAGGTATGTGGTTATTTGACCGACAAATGTCTAAAGTAAAGCACGATCGGGCGTGGTTAGTACTTGCATGGGAGACTCCTTGAGTAAACGAGCAGTTGAATTTGTTTTGTTTCATCACACACATAGTAAAGATATAAAGCAACGTTCCTGCATTCTTTTTTACAGTGATGGCAATCATTTATAGTGGAAAATCGTGGATTTTTTGTAATTATTACAATTAAGGAAAAGTTTTCATATTGCTTCTAATTTTCAAGAACAAGTTGTAGATGCTATCGGCACGTAGTGGGTTTTAAGCCGTTAACACACCGGGAAAAGTTGTTCAAAGTGATGGCAAAGTTGTGCAAAGTTATGTAAACTTCGGTAGATATATCAGTATATATGACCTAAGTTGTTGGCATATAGAAACGTGCAGCTGTAAAGTCAACGAATTTAATAAATGCCAATTGCAAGCAACCTATAAACGTTCACATAAACTGACTGTAAAATGTTAGAAAACAGCGTGCAATGTTGGAAAAAGCGAAGGAAATGTTGGCGGAGTTGTTTGTTTATTTAACCTAAGTCATTGTAACGACACCCCCGCAGTTAAATTTAGAAAACATTAAGTAAATGCAACAGTAAATGCCTCATATATAAACAAATTATCACAACAGCCAACCGAAGTATCGGCAACAAACTGCTTTCAAAGTTGTGAAAATTGATTGCAAAGTTGGTTGTTTCAAGCGGGATTGTTTCCTGTGATATCATAATAACAAGTACCATAGTTAAAAGTTCGAAAATGTTACTAAATATTTCGAGAATTGCTGTTAAATTACCGTAGTGTTGCTCCAAGTATGTAGAGGTCATAGGTCAATACTAGAATGTACTTTGTGCCAGCGATAACGATTTTAAAACATCCAAAAACATGAAATACCCGCCAAATCGGCTTAACTTCAATTAATCCATGCAGCTATGTGGTTATTTGACCGACAAATGTTTAAAGTAAAGCACGATCGGGCGTGGTTAGTACTTGCATGGGAGACTCCTTGAGTAAACGAGCAGTTGAATTTTTTTTGTTTCATCACACACATAGTAAAGATATAAGGCAACGTTCCTGCATTCTTTTTTACAGTGATGGCAATCATTTATAGTGGAAAATCGTGGATTTTTTGTAATTATTACAATTAAGGAAAAGTTTTCAAATTGCTTCTAATTTTCAAGAACAAGTTGTACATGCTATCGGCACGTAGTGGGTTTTAAGCCGTTAACACACCGGGCAAAGTTGTTCAAATTGATGGCAAAGTTGTGCAAAGTTATGTAAACTTCGATAGATATATCAGTATATATGACCTAAGTTGTTGGCATATAGAAACGTGCAGCTGTAAAGTCAACGAATTTAATAAATGCCAATTGAAAGCAACCTATAGACTTTCACATAAACTGACTGTAAAATGTTAGAAAACAGCGTGCAATGTTGGAAAAAGCGAAGGAAATGTTGGCGGAGTTGTTTGTTTATTTAACCTAAGTCATTGTAACGACACCCCCGCAGTTAAATTTAGAAAACATTAAGTAAATGCAACAGTAAATGCCTCATATATAAACAAATTATCACAACAGCCAACCGAAGTATCGGCAACAAACTGCTTTCAAAGTTGTGAAAATTGATTGCAAAGTTGGTTGTTTCAAGCGGGATTGTTTCCTGTGATATCATAATAACAAGTACCATAGTTAAAAGTTCGAAAATGTTACTAAATATTTCGAGAATTGCTGTTAAATTACCGCAGTGTTGCTCCAAGTATGTAGAGGTCATAGGTCAATACTAGAATGTACTTTGTGCCAGCGATAACGATTTTAAAACATCCAAAAACATGAAATACCCGCCAAATCGGCTTAACTTCAATTAATTAATGCAGCTATGTGGTTATTTGACCGACAAATGTTTAAAGTAAAGCACGATCGGGCGTGGTTAGTACTTGCATGGGAGACTCCTTGAGTAAACGAGCAGTTGAATTTTTTTTGTTTCATCACACACATAGTAAAGATATAAGGCAACGTTCCTGCATTCTTTTTTACAGTGATGGCAATCATTTATAGTGGAAAATCGTGGATTTTTTGTAATTATTACAATTAAGGAAAAGTTTTCAAATTGCTTCTAATTTTCAAGAACAAGTTGTACATGCTATCGGCACGTAGTGGGTTTTAAGCCGTTAACACACCGGGCAAAGTTGTTCAAATTGATGGCAAAGTTGTGCAAAGTTATGTAAACTTCGATAGATATATCAGTATATATGACCTAAGTTGTTGGCATATAGAAACGTGCAGCTGTAAAGTCAACGAATTTAATAAATGCCAATTGAAAGCAACCTATAGACTTTCACATAAACTGACTGTAAAATGTTAGAAAACAGCGTGCAATGTTGGAAAAAGCGAAGGAAATGTTGGCGGAGTTGTTTATTTATTTAACCTAAGTCATTGTAACGACACCCCCGCAGTTAAATTTAGAAACATTAAGTAAATGCAACATGAATGCCTCATATATAAACAAATTATCACAACAGCCAACCAAAGTATCGGCAACAAACTGCTTTCAAAGTTGTGAAAATTGATTGCAAAGTTGGTTGTTTCAAGCGGGATTGTTTCCTCAGATATCATAATAACAAGTACCATAGTTAAAAGTTCGAAAATGTTAATAAATATTTCAAGAATTGCTGTTAAATTACCGTAGTGTTGCTCCAAGTATGTAGAGGTCATAGGTCAATACTAGAATGTACTTTGTGCCAGCGATAACGATTTTAAATCATCCAAAAACATGAAATACCCGCCAAATCGGCTTTACTTCAAATATTCCATGCAGGTATGTGGTTATTTGACCGACAAATGTTTAAAGTAAAGCACGATCGGGCGTGGTTAGTACTTGCATGGGAGACTCCTTGAGTAAACGAGCAGTTGAATTTTTTTTGTTTCATCACACACATAGTAAAGATATAAGGCAACGTTCCTGCATTCTTTTTTACAGTGATGGCAATCATTTATAGTGGAAAATCGTGGATTTTTTGTAATTATTACAATTAAGGAAAAGTTTTCAAATTGCTTCTAATTTTCAAGAACAAGTTGTACATGCTATCGGCACGTAGTGGGTTTTAAGCCGTTAACACACCGGGCAAAGTTGTTCAAATTGATGGTAAAGTTGTGCAAAGTTATGTAAACTTCGATAGATATATCAGTATATATGACCTAAGTTGTTGGCATATAGAAACGTGCAGCTGTAAAGTCAACGAATTTAATAAATGCCAATTGAAAGCAACCTATAGACTTTCACATAAACTGACTGTAAAATGTTAGAAAACAGCGTGCAATGTTGGAAAAAGCGAAGGAAAGTTGGCGGAGTTGTTTATTTATTTAACCTAAGTCATTGTAACGACACCCCCGCAGTTGAATTTAGAAAACATTAAGTAAATGCAACATGAATGCCTCATATATAAACAAATTATCACAACAGCCAACCAAAGTATCGGCAACAAACTGCTTTCAAAGTTGTGAAAATTGATTGCAAAGTTGGTTGTTTCAAGCGGGATTGTTTCCTGAGATATCATAATAACAAGTACCATAGTTAAAAGTTCGAAAATGTTAATAAATATTTCAAGAATTGCTGTTAAATTACCGTAGTGTTGCTCCAAGTATGTAGAGGTCATAGGTCAATACTAGAATGTACTTTGTGCCAGCGATAACGATTTTAAATCATCCAAAAACATGAAATACCCGCCAAATCGGCTTTACTTCAAATATTCCATGCAGGTATGTGGTTATTTGACCGACAAATGTTTAAAGTAAAGCACGATCGGGCGTGGTTAGTACTTGCATGGGAGACTCCTTGAGTAAACGAGCAGTTGAATTTTTTTTGTTTCATCACACACATAGTAAAGATATAAGGCAACGTTCCTGCATTCTTTTTTACAGTGATGGCAATCATTTATAGTGGAAAATCGTGGATTTTTTGTAATTATTACAATTAAGGAAAAGTTTTCAAATTGCTTCTAATTTTCAAGAACAAGTTGTACATGCTATCGGCACGTAGTGGGTTTTAAGCCGTTAACACACCGGGCAAAGTTGTTCAAATTGATGGTAAAGTTGTGCAAAGTTATGTAAACTTCGATAGATATATCAGTATATATGACCTAAGTTGTTGGCATATAGAAACGTGCAGCTGTAAAGTCAACGAATTTAATAAATGCCAATTGAAAGCAACCTATAGACTTTCACATAAACTGACTGTAAAATGTTAGAAAACAGCGTGCAATGTTGGAAAAAGCGAAGGAAATGTTGGCGGAGTTGTTTATTTATTTAACCTAAGTCATTGTAACGACACCCCCGCAGTTGAATTTAGAAAACTTTAAGTAAATGCAACATGAATGCCTCATATATAAACAAATTATCACAACAGCCAACCAAAGTATCGGCAACAAACTGCTTTCAAAGTTGTGAAAATTGATTGCAAAGTTGGTTGTTTCAAGCGGGATTGTTTCCTGAGATATCATAATAACAAGTACCATAGTTAAAAGTTCGAAAATGTGAATAAATATTTCGAGAATTGCTGTTAAATTACCGTAGTGTTGCTCCAAGTATGTATAGGTCATAGGTCAATACTAGAATGTACTTTGTGCCAGCGATAACGATTTTAAAACATCCAAAAACATGAAATACCCGCCAAATCGGCTTAACTTCAAATAATCCATGCAGCTATGTGGTTATTTGACCGACAAATGTTTAAAGTAAAGAACGATCGGGCGTGGTTAGTACTTGAATGGGAGACTCCTTGAGTAAACGAGCAGTTGAATTCTTTTTTGTTTCATCACACACATAGTAAAGATATAAGGCAACGTTCCTGCATTCTTTTTTACAGTGATGGCAATCATTTATAGTGGAAAATCGTGGATTTTTTGTAATTATTACAATTAAGGAAAAGTTTTCAAATTGCTTCTAATTTTCAAGAACAAGTTGTAGATGCTATCGGCACGTAGTGGGTTTTAAGCCGTTAACACACCGGGCCAAGTTGTTCAAAGTGATGGCAAAGATGTGCAAAGTTATGTAAACTTCGGTAGATATATCAGTATATATGACCTAAGTTGTTCGCATATAGAAACGTGCAGCTGTAAAGTCAACGAATTTAATAAATGCCAATTGAAAGCAACCTATAGACTTTCACATAAACTGACTGTAAAATGTTAGAAAACAGCGTGCAATGTTGGAAAAAGCGAAGGAAATGTTGGCGGAGTTGTTTGTTTATTTAACCTAAGTCATTGTAACGACACCCCCGCAGTTAAATTTAGAAAACATTAAGTAAATGCAACAGTAAATGCCTCATATATAAACAAATTATCACAACAGCCAACCGAAGTATCGGCAACAAACTGCTTTCAAAGTTGTGAAAATTGATTGCAAAGTTGGTTGTTTCAAGCGGGATTGTTTCCTGTGATATCATAATAACAAGTACCATAGTTAAAAGTTCGAAAATGTTACTAAATATTTCGAGAATTGCTGTTAAATTACCGTAGTGTTGCTCCAAGTATGTAGAGGTCATAGGTCAATACTAGAATGTACTTTGTGCCAGCGATAACGATTTTAAAACATCCAAAAACATGAAATACCCGCCAAATCGGCTTAACTTCAATTAATTAATGCAGCTATGTGGTTATTTGACCGACAAATGTTTAAAGTAAAGCACGATCGGGCGTGGTTAGTACTTGCATGGGAGACTCCTTGAGTAAACGAGCAGTTGAATTTTTTTTGTTTCATCACACACATAGTAAAGATATAAGGCAACGTTCCTGCATTCTTTTTTACAGTGATGGCAATCATTTATAGTGGAAAATCGTGGATTTTTTGTAATTATTACAATTAAGGAAAAGTTTTCAAATTGCTTCTAATTTTCAAGAACAAGTTGTACATGCTATCGGCACGTAGTGGGTTTTAAGCCGTTAACACACCGGGCAAAGTTGTTCAAATTGATGGCAAAGTTGTGCAAAGTTATGTAAACTTCGATAGATATATCAGTATATATGACCTAAGTTGTTGGCATATAGAAACGTGCAGCTGTAAAGTCAACGAATTTAATAAATGCCAATTGAAAGCAACCTATAGACTTTCACATAAACTGACTGTAAAATGTTAGAAAACAGCGTGCAATGTTGGAAAAAGCGAAGGAAATGTTGGCGGAGTTGTTTATTTATTTAACCTAAGTCATTGTAACGACACCCCCGCAGTTAAATTTAGAAACATTAAGTAAATGCAACATGAATGCCTCATATATAAACAAATTATCACAACAGCCAACCAAAGTATCGGCAACAAACTGCTTTCAAAGTTGTGAAAATTGATTGCAAAGTTGGTTGTTTCAAGCGGGATTGTTTCCTCAGATATCATAATAACAAGTACCATAGTTAAAAGTTCGAAAATGTTAATAAATATTTCAAGAATTGCTGTTAAATTACCGTAGTGTTGCTCCAAGTATGTAGAGGTCATAGGTCAATACTAGAATGTACTTTGTGCCAGCGATAACGATTTTAAATCATCCAAAAACATGAAATACCCGCCAAATCGGCTTTACTTCAAATATTCCATGCAGGTATGTGGTTATTTGACCGACAAATGTTTAAAGTAAAGCACGATCGGGCGTGGTTAGTACTTGCATGGGAGACTCCTTGAGTAAACGAGCAGTTGAATTTTTTTTGTTTCATCACACACATAGTAAAGATATAAGGCAACGTTCCTGCATTCTTTTTTACAGTGATGGCAATCATTTATAGTGGAAAATCGTGGATTTTTTGTAATTATTACAATTAAGGAAAAGTTTTCAAATTGCTTCTAATTTTCAAGAACAAGTTGTACATGCTATCGGCACGTAGTGGGTTTTAAGCCGTTAACACACCGGGCAAAGTTGTTCAAATTGATGGTAAAGTTGTGCAAAGTTATGTAAACTTCGATAGATATATCAGTATATATGACCTAAGTTGTTGGCATATAGAAACGTGCAGCTGTAAAGTCAACGAATTTAATAAATGCCAATTGAAAGCAACCTATAGACTTTCACATAAACTGACTGTAAAATGTTAGAAAACAGCGTGCAATGTTGGAAAAAGCGAAGGAAAGTTGGCGGAGTTGTTTATTTATTTAACCTAAGTCATTGTAACGACACCCCCGCAGTTGAATTTAGAAAACATTAAGTAAATGCAACATGAATGCCTCATATATAAACAAATTATCACAACAGCCAACCAAAGTATCGGCAACAAACTGCTTTCAAAGTTGTGAAAATTGATTGCAAAGTTGGTTGTTTCAAGCGGGATTGTTTCCTGAGATATCATAATAACAAGTACCATAGTTAAAAGTTCGAAAATGTTAATAAATATTTCAAGAATTGCTGTTAAATTACCGTAGTGTTGCTCCAAGTATGTAGAGGTCATAGGTCAATACTAGAATGTACTTTGTGCCAGCGATAACGATTTTAAATCATCCAAAAACATGAAATACCCGCCAAATCGGCTTTACTTCAAATATTCCATGCAGGTATGTGGTTATTTGACCGACAAATGTTTAAAGTAAAGCACGATCGGGCGTGGTTAGTACTTGCATGGGAGACTCCTTGAGTAAACGAGCAGTTGAATTTTTTTTGTTTCATCACACACATAGTAAAGATATAAGGCAACGTTCCTGCATTCTTTTTTACAGTGATGGCAATCATTTATAGTGGAAAATCGTGGATTTTTTGTAATTATTACAATTAAGGAAAAGTTTTCAAATTGCTTCTAATTTTCAAGAACAAGTTGTACATGCTATCGGCACGTAGTGGGTTTTAAGCCGTTAACACACCGGGCAAAGTTGTTCAAATTGATGGTAAAGTTGTGCAAAGTTATGTAAACTTCGATAGATATATCAGTATATATGACCTAAGTTGTTGGCATATAGAAACGTGCAGCTGTAAAGTCAACGAATTTAATAAATGCCAATTGAAAGCAACCTATAGACTTTCACATAAACTGACTGTAAAATGTTAGAAAACAGCGTGCAATGTTGGAAAAAGCGAAGGAAATGTTGGCGGAGTTGTTTATTTATTTAACCTAAGTCATTGTAACAACACCCCCGCAGTTGAATTTAGAAAACATTAAGTAAATGCAACATGAATGCCTCATATATAAACAAATTATCACAACAGCCAACCAAAGTATCGGCAACAAACTGCTTTCAAAGTTGTGAAAATTGATTGCAAAGTTGGTTGTTTCAAGCGGGATTGTTTCCTGAGATATCATAATAACAAGTACCATAGTTAAAAGTTCGAAAATGTGAATAAATATTTCGAGAATTGCTGTTAAATTACCGTAGTGTTGCTCCAAGTATGTATAGGTCATAGGTCAATACTAGAATGTACTTTGTGCCAGCGATAACGATTTTAAAACATCCAAAAACATGAAATACCCGCCAAATCGGCTTAACTTCAAATAATCCATGCAGCTATGTGGTTATTTGACCGACAAATGTTTAAAGTAAAGAACGATCGGGCGTGGTTAGTACTTGAATGGGAGACTCCTTGAGTAAACGAGCAGTTGAATTCTTTTTTGTTTCATCACACACATAGTAAAGATATAAGGCAACGTTCCTGCATTCTTTTTTACAGTGATGGCAATCATTTATAGTGGAAAATCGTGGATTTTTTGTAATTATTACAATTAAGGAAAAGTTTTCAAATTGCTTCTAATTTTCAAGAACAAGTTGTAGATGCTATCGGCACGTAGTGGGTTTTAAGCCGTTAACACACCGGGCCAAGTTGTTCAAAGTGATGGCAAAGATGTGCAAAGTTATGTAAACTTCGGTAGATATATCAGTATATATGACCTAAGTTGTTCGCATATAGAAACGTGCAGCTGTAAAGTCAACGAATTTAATAAATGCCAATTGAATGCAACCTATAGACGTTCACATAAACTGACTGTAAAATGTTAGAAAACAGCGTGCAATGTTGGAAAAAGCGAAGGAAATGTTGGCGGAGTTGTTTGTTTATTTAACCTAAGTCATTGTAACGACACCCCCGCAGTTAAATTTAGAAAACATTAAGTAAATGCAACAGGAATGCCTCATATATAAACAAATTATCACAACAGCCAACCGAAGTATCGGCAACAAACTGCTTTCAAAGTTGTGAAAATTGATTGCAAAGTTGGTTGTTTCAAGCGGGATTGTTTCCTGTGATATCATAATAACAAGTACCATAGTTAAAAGTTCGAAAATGTTACTAAATATTTCGAGAATTGCTGTTAAATTACCGTAGTGTTGCTCCAAGTATGTAGAGGTCATAGGTCAATACTAGAATGTACTTTGTGCCAGCGATAACGATTTTAAAACATCCAAAAACATGAAATACCCGCCAAATCGGCTTAACTTCAATTAATCCATGCAGCTATGTGGTTATTTGACCGACAAATGTTTAAAGTAAAGCACGATCGGGCGTGGTTAGTACTTGCATGGGAGACTCCTTGAGTAAACGAGCAGTTGAATTTTTTTTGTTTCATCACACACATAGTAAAGATATAAGGCAACGTTCCTGCATTCTTTTTTACAGTGATGGCAATCATTTATAGTGGAAAATCGTGGATTTTTTGTAATTATTACAATTAAGGAAAAGTTTTCAAATTGCTTCTAATTTTCAAGAACAAGTTGTACATGCTATCGGCACGTAGTGGGTTTTAAGCCGTTAACACACCGGGCAAAGTTGTTCAAATTGATGGCAAAGTTGTGCAAAGTTATGTAAACTTCGATAGATATATCAGTATATATGACCTAAGTTGTTGGCATATAGAAACGTGCAGCTGTAAAGTCAACGAATTTAATAAATGCCAATTGAAAGCAACCTATAGACTTTCACATAAACTGACTGTAAAATGTTAGAAAACAGCGTGCAATGTTGGAAAAAGCGAAGGAAATGTTGGCGGAGTTGTTTATTTATTTAACCTAAGTCATTGTAACGACACCCCCGCAGTTAAATTTAGAAACATTAAGTAAATGCAACATGAATGCCTCATATATAAACAAATTATCACAACAGCCAACCAAAGTATCGGCAACAAACTGCTTTCAAAGTTGTGAAAATTGATTGCAAAGTTGGTTGTTTCAAGCGGGATTGTTTCCTCAGATATCATAATAACAAGTACCATAGTTAAAAGTTCGAAAATGTTAATAAATATTTCAAGAATTGCTGTTAAATTACCGTAGTGTTGCTCCAAGTATGTAGAGGTCATAGGTCAATACTAGAATGTACTTTGTGCCAGCGATAACGATTTTAAATCATCCAAAAACATGAAATACCCGCCAAATCGGCTTTACTTCAAATATTCCATGCAGGTATGTGGTTATTTGACCGACAAATGTTTAAAGTAAAGCACGATCGGGCGTGGTTAGTACTTGCATGGGAGACTCCTTGAGTAAACGAGCAGTTGAATTTTTTTTGTTTCATCACACACATAGTAAAGATATAAGGCAACGTTCCTGCATTCTTTTTTACAGTGATGGCAATCATTTATAGTGGAAAATCGTGGATTTTTTGTAATTATTACAATTAAGGAAAAGTTTTCAAATTGCTTCTAATTTTCAAGAACAAGTTGTACATGCTATCGGCACGTAGTGGGTTTTAAGCCGTTAACACACCGGGCAAAGTTGTTCAAATTGATGGCAAAGTTGTGCAAAGTTATGTAAACTTCGATAGATATATCAGTATATATGACCTAAGTTGTTGGCATATAGAAACGTGCAGCTGTAAAGTCAACGAATTTAATAAATGCCAATTGAAAGCAACCTATAGACTTTCACATAAACTGACTGTAAAATGTTAGAAAACAGCGTGCAATGTTGGAAAAAGCGAAGGAAATGTTGGCGGAGTTGTTTATTTATTTAACCTAAGTCATTGTAACGACACCCCCGCAGTTAAATTTAGAAACATTAAGTAAATGCAACATGAATGCCTCATATATAAACAAATTATCACAACAGCCAACCAAAGTATCGGCAACAAACTGCTTTCAAAGTTGTGAAAATTGATTGCAAAGTTGGTTGTTTCAAGCGGGATTGTTTCCTCAGATATCATAATAACAAGTACCATAGTTAAAAGTTCGAAAATGTTAATAAATATTTCAAGAATTGCTGTTAAATTACCGTAGTGTTGCTCCAAGTATGTAGAGGTCATAGGTCAATACTAGAATGTACTTTGTGCCAGCGATAACGATTTTAAATCATCCAAAAACATGAAATACCCGCCAAATCGGCTTTACTTCAAATATTCCATGCAGGTATGTGGTTATTTGACCGACAAATGTTTAAAGTAAAGCACGATCGGGCGTGGTTAGTACTTGCATGGGAGACTCCTTGAGTAAACGAGCAGTTGAATTTTTTTTGTTTCATCACACACATAGTAAAGATATAAGGCAACGTTCCTGCATTCTTTTTTACAGTGATGGCAATCATTTATAGTGGAAAATCGTGGAATTTTTGTAATTATTACAATTAAGGAAAAGTTTTCAAATTGCTTCTAATTTTCAAGAACAAGTTGTACATGCTATCGGCACGTAGTGGGTTTTAAGCCGTTAACACACCGGGCAAAGTTGTTCAAATTGATGGCAAAGTTGTGCAAAGTTATGTAAACTTCGATAGATATATCAGTATATATGACCTAAGTTGTTGGCATATAGAAACGTGCAGCTGTAAAGTCAACGAATTTAATAAATGCCAATTGAAAGCAACCTATAGACTTTCACATAAACTGACTGTAAAATGTTAGAAAACAGCGTGCAATGTTGGAAAAAGCGAAGGAAATGTTGGCGGAGTTGTTTATTTATTTAACCTAAGTCATTGTAACGACACCCCCGCAGTTAAATTTAGAAACATTAAGTAAATGCAACATGAATGCCTCATATATAAACAAATTATCACAACAGCCAACCAAAGTATCGGCAACAAACTGCTTTCAAAGTTGTGAAAATTGATTGCAAAGTTGGTTGTTTCAAGCGGGATTGTTTCCTCAGATATCATAATAACAAGTACCATAGTTAAAAGTTCGAAAATGTTAATAATATTTCAAGAATTGCTGTTAAATTACCGTAGTGTTGCTCCAAGTATGTAGAGGTCATAGGTCAATACTAGAATGTACTTTGTGCCAGCGATAACGATTTTAAATCATCCAAAAACATGAAATACCCGCCAAATCGGCTTTACTTCAAATATTCCATGCAGGTATGTGGTTATTTGACCGACAAATGTTTAAAGTAAAGCACGATCGGGCGTGGTTAGTACTTGCATGGGAGACTCCTTGAGTAAACGAGCAGTTGAATTTTTTTTGTTTCATCACACACATAGTAAAGATATAAGGCAACGTTCCTGCATTCTTTTTTACAGTGATGGCAATCATTTATAGTGGAAAATCGTGGATTTTTTGTAATTATTACAATTAAGGAAAAGTTTTCAAATTGCTTCTAATTTTCAAGAACAAGTTGTACATGCTATCGGCACGTAGTGGGTTTTAAGCCGTTAACACACCGGGCAAAGTTGTTCAAATTGATGGCAAAGTTGTGCAAAGTTATGTAAACTTCGATAGATATATCAGTATATATGACCTAAGTTGTTGGCATATAGAAACGTGCAGCTGTAAAGTCAACGAATTTAATAAATGCCAATTGAAAGCAACCTATAGACTTTCACATAAACTGACTGTAAAATGTTAGAAAACAGCGTGCAATGTTGGAAAAAGCGAAGGAAATGTTGGCGGAGTTGTTTATTTATTTAACCTAAGTCATTGTAACGACACCCCCGCAGTTAAATTTAGAAACATTAAGTAAATGCAACATGAATGCCTCATATATAAACAAATTATCACAACAGCCAACCAAAGTATCGGCAACAAACTGCTTTCAAAGTTGTGAAAATTGATTGCAAAGTTGGTTGTTTCAAGCGGGATTGTTTCCTCAGATATCATAATAACAAGTACCATAGTTAAAAGTTCGAAAATGTTAATAATATTTCAAGAATTGCTGTTAAATTACCGTAGTGTTGCTCCAAGTATGTAGAGGTCATAGGTCAATACTAGAATGTACTTTGTGCCAGCGATAACGATTTTAAATCATCCAAAAACATGAAATACCCGCCAAATCGGCTTTACTTCAAATATTCCATGCAGGTATGTGGTTATTTGACCGACAAATGTTTAAAGTAAAGCACGATCGGGCGTGGTTAGTACTTGCATGGGAGACTCCTTGAGTAAACGAGCAGTTGAATTTTTTTTGTTTCATCACACACATAGTAAAGATATAAGGCAACGTTCCTGCATTCTTTTTTACAGTGATGGCAATCATTTATAGTGGAAAATCGTGGATTTTTTGTAATTATTACAATTAAGGAAAAGTTTTCAAATTGCTTCTAATTTTCAAGAACAAGTTGTACATGCTATCGGCACGTAGTGGGTTTTAAGCCGTTAACACACCGGGCAAAGTTGTTCAAATTGATGGCAAAGTTGTGCAAAGTTATGTAAACTTCGATAGATATATCAGTATATATGACCTAAGTTGTTGGCATATAGAAACGTGCAGCTGTAAAGTCAACGAATTTAATAAATGCCAATTGAAAGCAACCTATAGACTTTCACATAAACTGACTGTAAAATGTTAGAAAACAGCGTGCAATGTTGGAAAAAGCGAAGGAAATGTTGGCGGAGTTGTTTATTTATTTAACCTAAGTCATTGTAACGACACCCCCGCAGTTGAATTTAGAAAACATTAAGTAAATGCAACATGAATGCCTCATATATAAACAAATTATCACAACAGCCAACCAAAGTATCGGCAACAAACTGCTTTCAAAGTTGTGAAAATTGATTGCAAAGTTGGTTGTTTCAAGCGGGATTGTTTCCTGAGATATCATAATAACAAGTACCATAGTTAAAAGTTCGAAAATGTGAATAAATATTTCGAGAATTGCTGTTAAATTACCGTAGTGTTGCTCCAAGTATGTATAGGTCATAGGTCAATACTAGAATGTACTTTGTGCCAGCGATAACGATTTTAAAACATCCAAAAACATGAAATACCCGCCAAATCGGCTTAACTTCAAATAATCCATGCAGCTATGTGGTTATTTGACCGACAAATGTTTAAAGTAAAGAACGATCGGGCGTGGTTAGTACTTGAATGGGAGACTCCTTGAGTAAACGAGCAGTTGAATTCTTTTTTGTTTCATCACACACATAGTAAAGATATAAGGCAACGTTCCTGCATTCTTTTTTACAGTGATGGCAATCATTTATAGTGGAAAATCGTGGATTTTTTGTAATTATTACAATTAAGGAAAAGTTTTCAAATTGCTTCTAATTTTCAAGAACAAGTTGTAGATGCTATCGGCACGTAGTGGGTTTTAAGCCGTTAACACACCGGGCAAAGTTGTTCAAAGTGATGGCAAAGATGTGCAAAGTTATGTAAACTTCGGTAGATATATCAGTATATATGACCTAAGTTGTTGGCATATAGAAACGTGCAGCTGTAAAGTCAACGAATTTAATAAATGCCAATTGAAAGCAACCTATAGACGTTCACATAAACTGACTGTAAAATGTTAGAAAACAGCGTGCAATGTTGAAAAAAGCGAAGGAAATGTTGGCGGAGTTGTTTATTTATTTAACCTAAGTCATTGTAACGACACCCCCGCAGTTAAATTTAGAAAACATTAAGTAAATGCAACATGAATGCCTCATATATAAACAAATTATCACAACAGCCAACCAAAGTATCGGCAACAAACTGCTTTCAAAGTTGTGAAAATTGATTGCAAAGTTGGTTGTTTCAAGCGGGATTGTTTCCTGAGATATCATAATAACAAGTACCATAGTTAAAAGTTCGAAAATGTTAATAAATATTTCGAGAATTGCTGTTAAATTACCGTAGTGTTGCTCCAAGTATGTATAGGTCATAGGTCAATACTAGAATGTACTTTGTGCCAGCGATAACGATTTTAAAACATCCAAAAACATGAAATACCCGCCAAATCGGCTTAACTTCAAATAATCCATGCAGCTATGTGGTTATTTGACCGACAAATGTTTAAAGTAAAGAACGATCGGGCGTGGTTAGTACTTGAATGGGAGACTCCTTGAGTAAACGAGCAGTTGAATTCTTTTTTGTTTCATCACACACATAGTAAAGATATAAGGCAACGTTCCTGCATTCTTTTTTACAGTGATGGCAATCATTTATAGTGGAAAATCGTGGATTTTTTGTAATTATTACAATTAAGGAAAAGTTTTCAAATTGCTTCTAATTTTCAAGAACAAGTTGTAGATGCTATCGGCACGTAGTGGGTTTTAAGCCGTTAACACACCGGGCAAAGTTGTTCAAAGTGATGGCAAAGATGTGCAAAGTTATGTAAACTTCGGTAGATATATCAGTATATATGACCTAAGTTGTTCGCATATAGAAACGTGCAGCTGTAAAGTCAACGAATTTAATAAATGCCAATTGAATGCAACCTATAGACGTTCACATAAACTGACTGTAAAATGTTAGAAAACAGCGTGCAATGTTGGAAAAAGCGAAGGAAATGTTGGCGGAGTTGTTTATTTATTTAACCTAAGTCATTGTAACGACACCCCCGCAGTTAAATTTAGAAACATTAAGTAAATGCAACATGAATGCCTCATATATAAACAAATTATCACAACAGCCAACCAAAGTATCGGCAACAAACTGCTTTCAAAGTTGTGAAAATTGATTGCAAAGTTGGTTGTTTCAAGCGGGATTGTTTCCTCAGATATCATAATAACAAGTACCATAGTTAAAAGTTCGAAAATGTTAATAAATATTTCAAGAATTGCTGTTAAATTACCGTAGTGTTGCTCCAAGTATGTAGAGGTCATAGGTCAATACTAGAATGTACTTTGTGCCAGCGATAACGATTTTAAAACATCCAAAAACATGAAATACCCGCCAAATCGGCTTAACTTCAAATATTCCATGCAGGTATGTGGTTATTTGACTGACAAATGATTAAAGTAAAGCACGATCGGGCGTGGTTAGTACTTGCATGGGAGACTCCTTGAGTAAACGAGCAGTTGAATTTTTTTTGTTTCATCACACACATAGTAAAGATATAAGGCAACGTTCCTGCATTCTTTTTTACAGTGATGGCAATCATTTATAGTGGAAAATCGTGGATTTTTTGTAATTATTACAATTAAGGAAAAGTTTTCAAATTGCTTCTAATTTTCAAGAACAAGTTGTAGATGCTATCGGCACGTAGTGGGTTTTAAGCCGTTAACACACCGGGAAAAGTTGTTCAAAGTGATGGCAAAGTTGTGCAAAGTTATGTAAACTTCGGTAGATATATCAGTATATATGACCTAAGTTGTTGGCATATAGAAACGTGCAGCTGTAAAGTCAACGAATTTAATAAATGCCAATTGCAAGCAACCTATAGACGTTCACATAAACTGACTGTAAAATGTTAGAAAACAGCGTGCAATGTTGGAAAAAGCGAAGGAAATGTTGGCGGAGTTGTTTGTTTATTTAACCTAAGTCATTGTAACGACACCCCCGCAGTTAAATTTAGAAAACATTAAGTAAATGCAACAGTAAATGCCTCATATATAAACAAATTATCACAACAGCCAACCGAAGTATCGGCAACAAACTGCTTTCAAAGTTGTGAAAATTGATTGCAAAGTTGGTTGTTTCAAGCGGGATTGTTTCCTGTGATATCATAATAACAAGTACCATAGTTAAAAGTTCGAAAATGTTACTAAATATTTCGAGAATTGCTGTTAAATTACCGTAGTGTTGCTCCAAGTATGTAGAGGTCATAGGTCAATACTAGAATGTACTTTGTGCCAGCGATAACGATTTTAAAACATCCAAAAACATGAAATACCCGCCAAATCGGCTTAACTTCAATTAATCCATGCAGCTATGTGGTTATTTGACCGACAAATGTTTAAAGTAAAGCACGATCGGGCGTGGTTAGTACTTGCATGGGAGACTCCTTGAGTAAACGAGCAGTTGAATTTTTTTTGTTTCATCACACACATAGTAAAGATATAAGGCAACGTTCCTGCATTCTTTTTTACAGTGATGGCAATCATTTATAGTGGAAAATCGTGGATTTTTTGTAATTATTACAATTAAGGAAAAGTTTTCAAATTGCTTCTAATTTTCAAGAACAAGTTGTACATGCTATCGGCACGTAGTGGGTTTTAAGCCGTTAACACACCGGGCAAAGTTGTTCAAATTGATGGCAAAGTTGTGCAAAGTTATGTAAACTTCGATAGATACATCAGTATATATGACCTAAGTTGTTGGCATATAGAAACGTGCAGCTGTAAAGTCAACGAATTTAATAAATGCCAATTGAAAGCAACCTATAGACTTTCACATAAACTGACTGTAAAATGTTATAAAACAGCGTGCAATGTTGGAAAAAGCGAAGGAAATGTTGGCGGAGTTGTTTATTTATTTAACCTAAGTCATTGTAACGACACCCCCGCAGTTAAATTTAGAAACATTAAGTAAATGCAACATGAATGCCTCATATATAAACAAATTATCACAACAGCCAACCAAAGTATCGGCAACAAACTGCTTTCAAAGTTGTGAAAATTGATTGCAAAGTTGGTTGTTTCAAGCGGGATTGTTTCCTCAGATATCATACTAACAAGTACCATAGTTAAAAGTTCGAAAATGTTACTAAATATTTCGAGAATTGCTGTTAAATTACCGTAGTGTTGCTCCAAGTATGTAGAGGTCATAGGTCAATACTAGAATGTACTTTGTGCCAGCGATAACGATTTTAAAACATCCAAAAACATGAAATACCCGCCAAATCGGCTTAACTTCAAATAATCCATGCAGCTATGTGGTTATTTGACCGACAAATGTTTAAAGTAAAGCACGATCGGGCGGGGTTAGTACTTGCATGGGAGACTCCTTGAGTAAACGAGCAGTTGAATTTTTTTTTTGTTTCATCACACACATAGTAAAGATATAAGGCAACGATCCTGCATTCTTTTTTACAGTGATGGCAATCATTTATAGTGGAAAATCGTGGATTTTTTGTAATTATTACAATTAAGTAAAAGTTTTCAAATTGCTTCTAATTTTCAAGAACAAGTTGTAGATGCTATCGGCACGTAGTGGGTTTTAAGCCGTTAACACACCGGGCAAAGTTGTTCAAAGTGATGGCAAAGTTGTGCAAAGTTATGTAAACTTCGGTAGATATATCAGTATATATGACCTAAGTTGTTGGCATATAGAAAGGTGCAGCTGTAAAGTCAACGAATTTAATAAATGCCAATTGAAAGCAACCTATAGACTTTCACATAAACTGACTGTAAAATGTTAGAAAACAGCGTGCAATGTTGGAAAAAGCGAAGGAAATGTTGGCGGAGTTGTTTGTTTATTTAACCTAATGTCATTGTAACGACACCCCCGCAGTTAAATTTAGAAAACATTAAGTAAATGCAACATGAATGCCTCATATATAAACAAATTATCACAACAGCCAACCAAAGTATCGGCAACAAACTGCTTTCAAAGTTGTGAAAATTGATTGCAAAGTTGGTTGTTTCAAGCGGGATTGTTTCCTCAGATATCATACTAACAAGTACCATAGTTAAAAGTTCGAAAATGTTACTAAATATTTCGAGAATTGCTGTTAAATTACCGTAGTGTTGCTCCAAGTATGTAGAGGTCATAGGTCAATACTAGAATGTACTTTGTGCCAGCGATAACGATTTTAAAACATCCAAAAACATGAAATACCCGCCAAATCGGCTTAACTTCAAATAATCCATGCAGCTATGTGGTTATTTGACCGACAAATGTTTAAAGTAAAGCACGATCGGGCGTGGTTAGTACTTGCATGGGAGACTCCTTGAGTAAACGAGCAGTTGAATTTTTTTTTGTTTCATCACACACATAGTAAAGATATAAGGCAACGTTCCTGCATTCTTTTTTACAGTGATGGCAATCATTTATAGTGGAAAATCGTGGATTTTTTGTAATTATTACAATTAAGGAAAAGTTTTCAAATTGCTTCTAATTTTCAAGAACAAGTTGTACATGCTATCGGCACGTAGTGGGTTTTAAGCCGTTAACACACCGGGCAAAGTTGTTCAAAGTGATGGCAAAGTTGTGCAAAGTTATGTAAACTTTGGTAGATATATCAGTATATATGACCTAAGTTGTTGGTATATAGAAACGTGCAGCTGTAAAGTCAACAAATTTAATAAATGCCAATTGAAAGCAACCTATAGACGTTCACATAAACTGACTGTAAAATGTTAGAAAACAGCGTGCAATGTTGGAAAAAGCGAAGGAAATGTTGGCGGAGTTGTTTGTTTATTTAACCTAAGTCATTGTAACGACACCCCCGCAGTTAAATTTAGAAAACATTAAGTAAATGCAACAGGAATGCCTCATATATAAACAAATTATCACAACAGCCAACCGAAGTATCGGCAACAAACTGCTTTCAAAGTTGTGAAAATTGATTGCAAAGTTGGTTGTTTCAAGCGGGATTGTTTCCTGTGATATCATAATAACAAGTACCATAGTTAAAAGTTCGAAAATGTTACTAAATATTTCGAGAATTGCTGTTAAATTACCGTAGTGTTGCTCCAAGTATGTAGAGGTCATAGGTCAATACTAGAATGTACTTTGTGCCAGCGATAACGATTTTAAAACATCCAAAAACATGAAATACCCGCCAAATCGGCTTAACTTCAAATAATCCATGCAGCTATGTGGTTATTTGACCGACAAATGTTTAAAGTAAAGCACGATCGGGCGTGGTTAGTACTTGCATGGGAGACTCCTTGAGTAAACGAGCAGTTGAATTTTTTTTTGTTTCATCACACACATAGTAAAGATATAAGGCAACGTTCCTGCATTCTTTTTTACAGTGATGGCAATCATTTATAGTGGAAAATCGTGGATTTTTTGTAATTATTACAATTAAGGAAAAGTTTTCAAATTGCTTCTAATTTTCAAGAACAAGTTGTACATGCTATCGGCACGTAGTGGGTTTTAAGCCGTTAACACACCGGGCAAAGTTGTTCAAAGTGATGGCAAAGTTGTGCAAAGTTATGTAAACTTTGGTAGATATATCAGTATATATGACCTAAGTTGTTGGTATATAGAAACGTGCAGCTGTAAAGTCAACAAATTTAATAAATGCCAATTGAAAGCAACCTATAGACGTTCACATAAACTGACTGTAAAATGTTAGAAAACAGCGTGCAATGTTGGAAAAGGCGAAGGAAATGTTGGCGGAGTTGTTTGTTTATTTAACCTAAGTCATTGTAACGACACCCCCGCAGTTAAATTTAGAAAACATTAAGTAAATGCAACAGGAATGCCTCATATATAAACAAATTATCACAACAGCCAACCGAAGTATCGGCAACAAACTGCTTTCAAAGTTGTGAAAATTGATTGCAAAGTTGGTTGTTTCAAGCGGGATTGTTTCCTGTGATATCATAATAACAATTAACATAGTTAAAAGTTCGAAAATGTGAATAAATATTTCGAGAATTGCTGTTAAATTACCGTAGTGTTACTCCAAGTATGTAGAGGTCATAGGTCAATACTAGAATGTACTTTGTGCCAGCGATAACGATTTTAAAACATCCAAAAACATGAAATACCCGCCAAATCGGCTTAACTTCAAATAATCCATGCAGCTATGTGGTTATGTGACCGACAAATATTTAAAGTAAAGCACGATCAGGCGTTGTTAGTACTTGCATGGGAGACTCCCTGAGTAAACGAGCAGTTGATTTTTTTTTTGTTTCATCACACACATAGTAAAGATATAAGGCAACGTTCCTGCATTCTTTTTTACAGTGATGGCAATCATTTATAGTGGAAAATCGTGGATTTTTTGTAATTATTACAATTAAGGAAAAGTTTTCAAATTGCTTCTAATTTTCAAGAACAAGTTGTACATGCTATCGGCACGTAGTGGGTTTTAAGCCGTTAACACACCGGGCAAAGTTGTTCAAATTGATGGCAAAGTTGTGCAAAGTTATGTAAACTTCGATAGATATATCAGTATATATGACCTAAGTTGTTGGCATATAGAAAGGTGCAGCTGTAAAGTCAACGAATTTAATAAATGCCAATTGAAAGCAACCTATAGACTTTCACATAAACTGACTGTAAAATGTTAGAAAACAGCGTGCAATGTTGGAAAAAGCGAAGGAAATGTTGGCGGAGTTGTTTATTTATTTAACCTAATGTCATTGTAACGACACCCCCGCAGTTAAATTTAGAAAACATTAAGTAAATGCAACATAAATGCCTCATATATAAACAAATTATCACAACAGCCAACCGAAGTATCGGCAACAAACTGCTTTCAAAGTTGTGAAAATTGATTGCAAAGTTGGTTGTTTCAAGCGGGATTGTTTCCTGAGATATCATAATAACAAGTACCATAGTTAAAAGTTCGAAAATGTGAATAAATATTTCGAGAATTGCTGATAAATTGCCGTAGTGTTGCTCCAAGTATGTAGAGGTATAGGTCAATACTAGAATGTACTTTGTGCCAGCGATAACGATTTTAAAACATCCAAAAACATGAAATACTCGCCAAATCGGCTTAACTTCAAATAATCCATGCAGCTATGTGGTTATGTGACCGACAAATATTTAAAGTAAAGCACGATCCGGCGTTGTTAGTACTTGCATGGGAGACTCCCTGAGTAAACGAGCAGTTGATTTTTTTTTTGTTTCATCACACACATAGTAAAGATATAAGGCAACGTTCCTGCATTCTTTTTTACAGTGATGGCAATCATTTATAGTGGAAAATCGTGGATTTTTTGTAATTATTACAATTAAGGAAAAGTTTTCAAATTGCTTCTAATTTTCAAGAACAAGTTGTACATGCTATCGGCACGTAGTGGGTTTTAAGCCGTTAACACACCGGGCAAAGTTGTTCAAATTGATGGCAAAGTTGTGCAAAGTTATGTAAACTTCGATAGATATATCAGTATATATGACCTAAGTTGTTGGCATATAGAAACGTGCAGCTGTAAAGTCAACGAATTTAATAAATGCCAATTGAAAGCAACCTATAGACTTTCACATAAACTGACTGTAAAATGTTAGAAAACAGCGTGCAATGTTGGAAAAAGCGAAGGAAATGTTGGCGGAGTTGTTTGTTTATTTAACCTAATGTCATTGTAACGACACCCCCGCAGTTAAATTTAGAAAACATTAAGTAAATGCAACATAAATGCCTCATATATAAACAAATTATCACAACAGCCAACCGAAGTATCGGCAACAAACTGCTTTCAAAGTTGTGAAAATTGATTGCAAAGTTGGTTGTTTCAAGCGGGATTGTTTCCTGAGATATCATAATAACAAGTACCATAGTTAAAAGTTCGAAAATGTTAATAAATATTTCAAGAATTGCTGTTAAATTACCGTAGTGTTGCTCCAAGTATGTATAGGTAATAGGTCAATACTAGAATGTACTTTGTGCCAGCGATAACGATTTTAAAACATCCAAAAACATGAAATACCCGCCAAATCGGCTTAACTTCAAATAATCCATGCAGGTATGTGGTTATTTGACCGACAAATGTTTAAAGTAAAGCACAATCGGGCGTGGTTAGTACTTGCATGGGAGACTCCTTGAGTAAACGAGCAGTTGAATTTTTTTTGTTTCATCACACACATAGTAAAGATATAAGGCAACGTTCCTGCATTCTTTTTTACAGTGATGGCAATCATTTATAGTGGAAAATCGTGGATTTTTTGTAATTATTACAATTAAGGAAAAGTTTTCAAATTGCTTCTAATTTTCAAGAACAAGTTGTACATGCTATCGGCACGTAGTGGGTTTTAAGCCGTTAACACACCGGGCAAAGTTGTTCAAATTGATGGCAAAGTTGTGCAAAGTTATGTAAACTTCGATAGATATATCAGTATATATGACCTAAGTTGTTGGCATATAGAAACGTGCAGCTGTAAAGTCAACGAATTTAATAAATGCCAATTGAAAGCAACCTATAGACTTTCACATAAACTGACTGTAAAATGTTAGAAAACAGCGTGCAATGTTGGAAAAAGCGAAGGAAATGTTGGCGGAGTTGTTTATTTATTTAACCTAAGTCATTGTAACGACACCCCCGCAGTTAAATTTAGAAAACATTAAGTAAATGCAACAGGAATGCCTCATATATAAACAAATTATCACAACAGCCAACCGAAGTATCGGCAACAAACTGCTTTCAAAGTTGTGAAAATTGATTGCAAAGTTGGTTGTTTCAAGCGGGATTGTTTCCTGTGATATCATAATAACAAGTACCATAGTTAAAAGTTCGGAAATGTTACTAAATATTTCGAGAATTGCTGTTAAATTACCGTAGTGTTGCTCCAAGTATGTAGAGGTCATAGGTCAATACTAGAATGTACTTTGTGCCAGCGATAACGATTTTAAAACATCCAAAAACATGAAATACCCGCCAAATCGGCTTAACTTCAAATAATCCATGCAGCTATGTGGTTATTTGACCGACAAATGTTTAAAGTAAAGCACGATCGGGCGTGGTTAGTACTTGCATGGGAGACTCCTTGAGTAAACGAGCAGTTGAATTTTTTTTTTGTTTCATCACACACATAGTAAAGATATAAGGCAACGATCCTGCATTCTTTTTTACAGTGATGGCAATCATTTATAGTGGAAAATCGTGGATTTTTTGTAATTATTACAATTAAGTAAAAGTTTTCAAATTGCTTCTAATTTTCAAGAACAAGTTGTAGATGCTATCGGCACGTAGTGGGTTTTAAGCCGTTAACACACCGGGCAAAGTTGTTCAAAGTGATGGCAAAGTTGTACAAAGTTATGTAAACTTCGGTAGATATATCAGTATATATGACCTAAGTTGTTGGCATATAGAAACGTGCAGCTGTAAAGTCAACGAATTTAATAAATGCCAATTGAAAGCAACCTATAGACTTTCACATAAACTGACTGTAAAATGTTAGAAAACAGCGTGCAATGTTGGAAAAAGCGAAGGAAATGTTGGCGGAGTTGTTTATTTATTTAACCTAAGTCATTGTAACGACACCCCCGCAGTTAAATTTAGAAAACATTAAGTAAATGCAACAGGAATGCCTCATATATAAACAAATTATCACAACAGCCAACCGAAGTATCGGCAACAAACTGCTTTCAAAGTTGTGAAAATTGATTGCAAAGTTGGTTGTTTCAAGCGGGATTGTTTCCTGTGATATCATAATAACAAGTACCATAGTTAAAAGTTCGAAAATGTTACTAAATATTTCGAGAATTGCTGTTAAATTACCGTAGTGTTGCTCCAAGTATGTAGAGGTCATAGGTCAATACTAGAATGTACTTTGTGCCAGCGATAACGATTTTAAAACATCCAAAAACATGAAATACCCGCCAAATCGGCTTAACTTCAAATAATCCATGCAGCTATGTGGTTATGTGACCGACAAATGTTTAAAGTAAAGCACGATCGGGCGTGGTTAGTACTTGCATGGGAGACTCCTTGAGTAAACGAGCAGTTGATTTTTTTTTTTTCATCACACACATAGTAAAGATATAAGGCAACGTTCCTGCATTCTTTTTTTACAGTGATGGCAATCATTTATAGTGGAAAATCGTGGATTTTTTGTAATTATTACAATTAAGGAAAAGTTTTCAAATTGCTTCTAATTTTCAAGAACAAGTTGTACATGCTATCGGCACGTAGTGGGTTTTAAGCCGTTAACACACCGGGCAAAGTTGTTCAAAGTGATGGCAAAGTTGTGCAAAGTTATGTAAACTTTGGTAGATATATCAGTATATATGACCTAAGTTGTTGGCATATAGAAACGTGCAGCTGTAAAGTCAACAAATTTAATAAATGCCAATTGAAAGCAACCTATAGACGTTCACATAAACTGACTGTAAAATGTTAGAAAACAGCGTGCAATGTTGGAAAAGGCGAAGGAAATGTTGGCGGAGTTGTTTGTTTATTTAACCTAAGTCATTGTAACGACACACCCGCAGTTAAATTTAGAAAACATTAAGTAAATGCAACAGGAATGCCTCATATATAAACAAATTATCACAACAGCCAACCGAAGTATCGGCAACAAACTGCTTTCAAAGTTGTGAAAATTGATTGCAAAGTTGGTTGTTTCAAGCGGGATTGTTTCCTGTGATATCATAATAACAATTAACATAGTTAAAAGTTCGAAAATGTGAATAAATATTTCGAGAATTGCTGTTAAATTACCGTAGCGTTGCTCCAAGTATGTAGAGGTCATAGGTCAATACTAGAATGTACTTTGTGCCAGCGATAACGATTTTAAAACATCCAAAAACATGAAATGCCCGCCAAATCGGCTTAACTTCAAATAATCCATGCAGCTATGTGGTTATGTGACCGACAAATATTTAAAGTAAAGCACGATCAGGCGTTGTTAGTACTTGCATGGGAGACTCCCTGAGTAAACGAGCAGTTGATTTTTTTTTGTTTCATCACACACATAGTAAAGATATAAGGCAACGTTCCTGCATTCTTTTTTACAGTGATGGCAATCATTTATAGTGGAAAATCGTGGATTTTTTGTAATTATTACAATTAAGGAAAAGTTTTCAAATTGCTTCTAATTTTCAAGAACAAGTTGTACATGCTATCGGCACGTAGTGGGTTTTAAGCCGTTAACACACCGGGCAAAGTTGTTCAAAGTGATGGCAAAGTTGTGCAAAGTTATGTAAACTTTGGTAGATATATCAGTATATATGACCTAAGTTGTTGGCATATAGAAACGTGCAGCTGTAAAGTCAACAAATTTAATAAATGCCAATTGAAAGCAACCTATAGACGTTCACATAAACTGACTGTAAAATGTTAGAAAACAGCGTGCAATGTTGGAAAAGGCGAAGGAAATGTTGGCGGAGTTGTTTGTTTATTTAACCTAAGTCATTGTAACGACACACCCGCAGTTAAATTTAGAAAACATTAAGTAAATGCAACAGGAATGCCTCATATATAAACAAATTATCACAACAGCCAACCGAAGTATCGGCAACAAACTGCTTTCAAAGTTGTGAAAATTGATTGCAAAGTTGGTTGTTTCAAGCGGGATTGTTTCCTGTGATATCATAATAACAATTAACATAGTTAAAAGTTCGAAAATGTGAATAAATATTTCGAGAATTGCTGTTAAATTACCGTAGCGTTGCTCCAAGTATGTAGAGGTCATAGGTCAATACTAGAATGTACTTTGTGCCAGCGATAACGATTTTAAAACATCCAAAAACATGAAATACCCGCCAAATCGGCTTAACTTCAAATAATCCATGCAGCTATGTGGTTATGTGACCGACAAATATTTAAAGTAAAGCACGATCAGGCGTTGTTAGTACTTGCATGGGAGACTCCCTGAGTAAACGAGCAGTTGATTTTTTTTTATTTCATCACACACATAGTAAAGATATAAGGCAACGTTCCTGCATTCTTTTTTACAGTGATGGCAATCATTTATAGTGGAAAATCGTGGATTTTTTGTAATTATTACAATTAAGGAAAAGTTTTCAAATTGCTTCTAATTTTCAAGAACAAGTTGTACATGCTATCGGCACGTAGTGGGTTTTAAGCCGTTAACACACCGGGCAAAGTTGTTCAAATTGATGGCAAAGTTGTGCAAAGTTATGTAAACTTCGATAGATATATCAGTATATATGACCTAAGTTGTTGGCATATAGAAAGGTGCAGCTGTAAAGTCAACGAATTTAATAAATGCCAATTGAAAGCAACCTATAGACTTTCACATAAACTGACTGTAAAATGTTAGAAAACAGCGTGCAATGTTGGAAAAAGCGAAGGAAATGTTGGCGGAGTTGTTTGTTTATTTAACCTAATGTCATTGTAACGACACCCCCGCAGTTAAATTTAGAAAACATTAAGTAAATGCAACATAAATGCCTCATATATAAACAAATTATCACAACAGCCAACCGAAGTATCGGCAACAAACTGCTTTCAAAGTTGTGAAAATTGATTGCAAAGTTGGTTGTTTCAAGCGGGATTGTTTCCTGAGATATCATAATAACAAGTACCATAGTTAAAAGTTCGAAAATGTGAATAAATATTTCGAGAATTGCTGATAAATTGCCGTAGTGTTGCTCCAAGTATGTAGAGGTCTAGGTCAATACTAGAATGTACTTTGTGCCAGCGATAACGATTTTAAAACATCCAAAAACATGAAATACCCGCCAAATCGGCTTAACTTCAAATAATCCATGCAGCTATGTGGTTATTTGACCGACAAATGTTTAAAGTAAAGCACGATCGGGCGTGGTTAGTACTTGCATGGGAGACTCCTTGAGTAAACGAGCAGTTGAATTTTTTTTTGTTTCATCACACACATAGTAAAGATATAAGGCAACGTTCCTGCATTCTTTTTTACAGTGATGGCAATCATTTATAGTGGAAAATCGTGGATTTTTTGTAATTATTACAATTAAGGAAAAGTTTTCAAATTGCTTCTAATTTTCAAGAACAAGTTGTACATGCTATCGGCACGTAGTGGGTTTTAAGCCGTTAACACACCGGGCAAAGTTGTTCAAAGTGATGGCAAAGTTGTGCAAAGTTATGTAAACTTTGGTAGATATATCAGTATATATGACCTAAGTTGTTGGCATATAGAAACGTGCAGCTGTAAAGTCAACAAATTTAATAAATGCCAATTGAAAGCAACCTATAGACGTTCACATAAACTGACTGTAAAATGTTAGAAAACAGCGTGCAATGTTGGAAAAGGCGAAGGAAATGTTGGCGGAGTTGTTTGTTTATTTAACCTAAGTCATTGTAACGACACCCCCGCAGTTAAATTTAGAAAACATTAAGTAAATGCAACAGGAATGCCTCATATATAAACAAATTATCACAACAGCCAACCAAAGTATCGGCAACAAACTGCTTTCAAAGTTGTGAAAATTGATTGCAAAGTTGGTTGTTTCAAGCGGGATTGTTTCCTGTGATATCATAATAACAATTAACATAGTTAAAAGTTCGAAAATGTGAATAAATATTTCGAGAATTGCTGTTAAATTACCGTAGCGTTGCTCCAAGTATGTAGAGGTCATAGGTCAATACTAGAATGTACTTTGTGCCAGCGATAACGATTTTAAAACATCCAAAAACATGAAATACCCGCCAAATCGGCTTAACTTCAAATAATCCATGCAGCTATGTGGTTATGTGACCGACAAATATTTAAAGTAAAGCACGATCAGGCGTTGTTAGTACTTGCATGGGAGACTCCCTGAGTAAACGAGCAGTTGATTTTTTTTTATTTCATCACACACATAGTAAAGATATAAGGCAACGTTCCTGCATTCTTTTTTACAGTGATGGCAATCATTTATAGTGGAAAATCGTGGATTTTTTGTAATTATTACAATTAAGGAAAAGTTTTCAAATTGCTTCTAATTTTCAAGAACAAGTTGTACATGCTATCGGCACGTAGTGGGTTTTAATCCGTTAACACACCGGGCAAAGTTGTTCAAATTGATGGCAAAGTTGTGCAAAGTTATGTAAACTTCGATAGATATATCAGTATATATGACCTAAGTTGTTGGCATATAGAAAGGTGCAGCTGTAAAGTCAACGAATTTAATAAATGCCAATTGAAAGCAACCTATAGACTTTCACATAAACTGACTGTAAAATGTTAGAAAACAGCGTGCAATGTTGGAAAAAGCGAAGGAAATGTTGGCGGAGTTGTTTGTTTATTTAACCTAATGTCATTGTAACGACACCCCCGCAGTTAAATTTAGAAAACATTAAGTAAATGCAACATAAATGCCTCATATATAAACAAATTATCACAACAGCCAACCGAAGTATCGGCAACAAACTGCTTTCAAAGTTGTGAAAATTGATTGCAAAGTTGGTTGTTTCAAGCGGGATTGTTTCCTGAGATATCATAATAACAAGTACCATAGTTAAAAGTTCGAAAATGTGAATAAATATTTCGAGAATTGCTGATAAATTGCCGTAGTGTTGCTCCAAGTATGTAGAGGTCTAGGTCAATACTAGAATGTACTTTGTGCCAGCGATAACGATTTTAAAACATCCAAAAACATGAAATACCCGCCAAATCGGCTTAACGTCAAATAATCCATGCAGCTATGTGGTTATTTGACCGACAAATGTTTAAAGTAAAGCACGATCGGGCGTGGTTAGTACTTGCATGGGAGACTCCTTGAGTAAACGAGCAGTTGAATTTTTTTTTGTTTCATCACACACATAGTAAAGATATAAGGCAACGTTCCTGCATTCTTTTTTACAGTGATGGCAATCATTTATAGTGGAAAATCGTGGATTTTTTGTAATTATTACAATTAAGGAAAAGTTTTCAAATTGCTTCTAATTTTCAAGAACAAGTTGTACATGCTATCGGCACGTAGTGGGTTTTAAGCCGTTAACACACCGGGCAAAGTTGTTCAAAGTGATGGCAAAGTTGTGCAAAGTTATGTAAACTTTGGTAGATATATCAGTATATATGACCTAAGTTGTTGGCATATAGAAACGTGCAGCTGTAAAGTCAACAAATTTAATAAATGCCAATTGAAAGCAACCTATAGACGTTCACATAAACTGACTGTAAAATGTTAGAAAACAGCGTGCAATGTTGGAAAAGGCGAAGGAAATGTTGGCGGAGTTGTTTGTTTATTTAACCTAAGTCATTGTAACGACACCCCCGCAGTTAAATTTAGAAAACATTAAGTAAATGCAACAGGAATGCCTCATATATAAACAAATTATCACAACAGCCAACCGAAGTATCGGCAACAAACTGCTTTCAAAGTTGTGAAAATTGATTGCAAAGTTGGTTGTTTCAAGCGGGATTGTTTCCTGTGATATCATAATAACAATTAACATAGTTAAAAGTTCGAAAATGTGAATAAATATTTCGAGAATTGCTGTTAAATTACCGTAGCGTTGCTCCAAGTATGTAGAGGTCATAGGTCAATACTAGAATGTACTTTGTGCCAGCGATACCGATTTTAAAACATCCAAAAACATGAAATACCCGCCAAATCGGCTTAACTTCAAATAATCCATGCAGCTATGTGGTTATGTGACCGACAAATATTTAAAGTAAAGCACGATCAGGCGTTGTTAGTACTTGCATGGGAGACTCCCTGAGTAAACGACCAGTTGATTTTTTTTTGTTTCATCACACACATAGTAAAGATATAAGGCAACGTTCCTGCATTCTTTTTTACAGTGATGGCAATCATTTATAGTGGAAAATCGTGGATTTTTTGTAATTATTACAATTAAGGAAAAGTTTTCAAATTGCTTCTAATTTTCAAGAACAAGTTGTACATGCTATCGGCACGTAGTGGGTTTTAAGCCGTTAACACACCGGGCAAAGTTGTTCAAAGTGATGGCAAAGTTGTGCAAAGTTATGTAAACTTCGGTAGATATATCAGTATATATGACTTAAGTTGTTGGCATATAGAAAGGTGCAGCTGTAAAGTCAACGAATTTAATAAATGCCAATTGAAAGCAACCTATAGACTTTCACATAAACTGACTGTAAAATGTTAGAAAACAGCGTGCAATGTTGGAAAAAGCGAAGGAAATGTTGGCGGAGTTGTTTGTTTATTTAACCTAAGTCATTGTAACGACACCCCCGCAGTTAAATTTAGAAAACATTAAGTAAATGCAACAGGAATGCCTCATATATAAACAAATTATCACAACAGCCAACCGAAGTATCGGCAACAAACTGCTTTCAAAGTTGTGAAAATTGATTGCAAAGTTGGTTGTTTCAAGCGGGATTGTTTCCTGTGATATCATAATAACAAGTACCATAGTTAAAAGTTCGAAAATGTGAATAAATATTTCGAGAATTGCTGATAAATTGCCGTAGTGTTGCTCCAAGTATGTAGAGGTCTAGGTCAATACTAGAATGTACTTTGTGCCAGCGATAACGATTTTAAAACATCCAAAAACATGAAATACCCGCCAAATCGGCTTAACTTCAAATAATCCATGCAGCTATGTGGTTATTTGACCGACAAATGTTTAAAGTAAAGCACGATCGGGCGTGGTTAGTACTTGCATGGGAGACTCCTTGAGTAAACGAGCAGTTGAATTTTTTTTTTTTTCATCACACACATAGTAAAGATATAAGGCAACGTTCCTGCATTCTTTTTTACAGTGATGGCAATCATTTATAGTGGAAAATCGTGGATTTTTTGTAATTATTACAATTAAGGAAAAGTTTTCAAATTGCTTCTAATTTTCAAGAACAAGTTGTACATGCTATCGGCACGTAGTGGGTTTTAAGCCGTTAACACACCGGGCAAAGTTGTTCAAAGTGATGGTAAAGTTGTGCAAAGTTATGTAAACTTTGGTAGATATATCAGTATATATGACCTAAGTTGTTGGCATATAGAAACGTGCAGCTGTAAAGTCAACAAATTTAATAAATGCCAATTGAAAGCAACCTATAGACGTTCACATAAACTGACTGTAAAATGTTAGAAAACAGCGTGCAATGTTGGAAAAGGCGAAGGAAATGTTGGCGGAGTTGTTTGTTTATTTAACCTAAGTCATTGTAACGACACACCCGCAGTTAAATTTAGAAAACATTAAGTAAATGCAACAGGAATGCCTCATATATAAACAAATTATCACAACAGCCAACCGAAGTATCGGCAACAAACTGCTTTCAAAGTTGTGAAAATTGATTGCAAAGTTGGTTGTTTCAAGCGGGATTGTTTCCTGTGATATCATAATAACAATTAACATAGTTAAAAGTTCGAAAATGTGAATAAATATTTCGAGAATTGCTGTTAAATTACCGTAGCGTTGCTCCAAGTATGTAGAGGTCATAGGTCAATACTAGAATGTACTTTGTGCCAGCGATAACGATTTTAAAACATCCAAAAACATGAAATACCCGCCAAATCGGCTTAACTTCAAATAATCCATGCAGCTATGTGGTTATGTGACCGACAAATATTTAAAGTAAAGCACGATCAGGCGTTGTTAGTACTTGCATGGGAGACTCCCTGAGTAAACGAGCAGTTGATTTTTTTTTATTTCATCACACACATAGTAAAGATATAAGGCAACGTTCCTGCATTCTTTTTTACAGTGATGGCAATCATTTATAGTGGAAAATCGTGGATTTTTTGTAATTATTACAATTAAGGAAAAGTTTTCAAATTGCTTCTAATTTTCAAGAACAAGTTGTACATGCTATCGGCACGTAGTGGGTTTTAAGCCGTTAACACACCGGGCAAAGTTGTTCAAATTGATGGCAAAGTTGTGCAAAGTTATGTAAACTTCGATAGATATATCAGTATATATGACCTAAGTTGTTGGCATATAGAAAGGTGCAGCTGTAAAGTCAACGAATTTAATAAATGCCAATTGAAAGCAACCTATAGACTTTCACATAAACTGACTGTAAAATGTTAGAAAACAGCGTGCAATGTTGGAAAAAGCGAAGGAAATGTTGGCGGAGTTGTTTGTTTATTTAACCTAAGTCATTGTAACGACACCCCCGCAGTTAAATTTAGAAAACATTAAGTAAATGCAACATAAATGCCTCATATATAAACAAATTATCACAACAGCCAACCGAAGTATCGGCAACAAACTACTTTCAAAGTTGTGAAAATTGATTGCAAAGTTGGTTGTTTCAAGCGGGATTGTTTCCTGAAATATCATAATAACAAGTACCATAGTTAAAAGTTCGAAAATGTGAATAAATATTTCGAGAATTGCTGATAAATTGCCGTAGTGTTGCTCCAAGTATGTAGAGGTCTAGGTCAATACTAGAATGTACTTTGTGCCAGCGATAACGATTTTAAAACATCCAAAAACATGAAATACCCGCCAAATCGGCTTAACTTCAAATAATCCATGCAGCTATGTGGTTATTTGACCGACAAATGTTTAAAGTAAAGCACGATCGGGCGTGGTTAGTACTTGCATGGGAGACTCCCTGAGTAAACGAGCAGTTGATTTTTTTTTTGTTTCATCACACACATAGTAAAGATATAAGGCAACGTTCCTGCATTCTTTTTTACAGTGATGGCAATCATTTATAGTGGAAAATCGTGGATTTTTTGTAATTATTACAATTAAGGAAAAGTTTTCAAATTGCTTCTAATTTTCAAGAACAAGTTGTACATGCTATCGGCACGTAGTGGGTTTTAAGCCGTTAACACACCGGGCAAAGTTGTTCAAATTGATGGCAAAGTTGTGCAAAGTTATGTAAACTTCGATAGATATATCAGTATATATGACCTAAGTTGTTGGCATATAGAAAGGTGCAGCTGTAAAGTCAACGAATTTAATAAATGCCAATTGAAAGCAACCTATAGACTTTCACATAAACTGACTGTAAAATGTTAGAAAACAGCGTGCAATGTTGGAAAAAGCGAAGGAAATGTTGGCGGAGTTGTTTGTTTATTTAACCTAATGTCATTGTAACGACACCCCCGCAGTTAAATTTAGAAAACATTAAGTAAATGCAACATAAATGCCTCATATATAAACAAATTATCACAACAGCCAACCGAAGTTTCGGCAACAAACTGCTTTCAAAGTTGTGAAAATTGATTGCAAAGTTGGTTGTTTCAAGCGGGATTGTTTCCTGAGATATCATAATAACAAGTACCATAGTTAAAAGTTCGAAAATGTGAATAAATATTTCGAGAATTGCTGATAAATTGCCGTAGTGTTGCTCCAAGTATGTAGAGGTCTAGGTCAATACTAGAATGTACTTTGTGCCAGCGATAACGATTTTAAAACATCCAAAAACATGAAATACCCGCCAAATCGGCTTAACTTCAAATAATCCATGCAGCTATGTGGTTATTTGACCGACAAATGTTTAAAGTAAAGCACGATCGGGCGTGGTTAGTACTTGCATGGGAGACTCCTTGAGTAAACGAGCAGTTGAATTTTTTTTTGTTTCATCACACACATAGTAAAGATATAAGGCAACGTTCCTGCATTCTTTTTTACAGTGATGGCAATCATTTATAGTGGAAAATCGTGGATTTTTTGTAATTATTACAATTAAGGAAAAGTTTTCAAATTGCTTCTAATTTTCAAGAACAAGTTGTAGATGCTATCGGCACGTAGTGGGTTTTAAGCCGTTAACACAGCGGGCAAAGTTGTTCAAAGTGATGGCAAAGTTGTGCAAAGTTATGTAAATTTCGGTAGATATATCAGTATATATGACCTAAGTTGTTGGCATATAGAAACGTGCAGCTGTAAAGTCAACGAATTTAATAAATGCCAATTGAAAGCAACCTATAGACGTTCACATAAACTGACTGTAAAATGTTAGAAAACAGCGTGCAATGTTGGAAAAAGCGAAGGAAATGTTGTCGGAGTTGTTTGTTTATTTAACCTAAGTCATTGTAACGACACCCCCGCAGTTGAATTTAGAAAACATTAAGTAAATGCAACATGATTGCCTCATATATAAACAAATTATCACAACAGCCAACCGAAGTATCGGCAACAAACTACTTTCAAAGTTGTGAAAATTGATTGCAAAGTTGGTTGTTTCAAGCGGGATTGTTTCCTGAAATATCATAATAACAAGTACCATAGTTAAAAGTTCGAAAATGTGAATAAATATTTCGAGAATTGCTGATAAATTGCCGTAGTGTTGCTCCAAGTATGTAGAGGTCTAGGTCAATACTAGAATGTACTTTGTGCCAGCGATAACGATTTTAAAACATCCAAAAACATGAAATACCCGCCAAATCGGCTTAACTTCAAATAATCCATGCAGCTATGTGGTTATTTGACCGACAAATGTTTAAAGTAAAGCACGATCGGGCGTGGTTAGTACTTGCATGGGAGACTCCCTCAGTAAACGAGCAGTTGATTTTTTTTTTGTTTCATCACACACATAGTAAAGATATAAGGCAACGTTCCTGCATTCTTTTTTACAGTGATGGCAATCATTTATAGTGGAAAATCGTGGATTTTTTGTAATTATTACAATTAAGGAAAAGTTTTCAAATTGCTTCTAATTTTCAAGAACAAGTTGTACATGCTATCGGCACGTAGTGGGTTTTAAGCCGTTAACACACCGGGCAAAGTTGTTCAAATTGATGGCAAAGTTGTGCAAAGTTATGTAAACTTCGATAGATATATCAGTATATATGACCTAAGTTGTTGGCATATAGAAAGGTGCAGCTGTAAAGTCAACGAATTTAATAAATGCCAATTGAAAGCAACCTATAGACTTTCACATAAACTGACTGTAAAATGTTAGAAAACAGCGTGCAATGTTGGAAAAAGCGAAGGAAATGTTGGCGGAGTTGTTTGTTTATTTAACCTAATGTCATTGTAACGACACCCCCGCAGTTAAATTTAGAAAACATTAAGTAAATGCAACATAAATGCCTCATATATAAACAAATTATCACAACAGCCAACCGAAGTTTCGGCAACAAACTGCTTTCAAAGTTGTGAAAATTGATTGCAAAGTTGGTTGTTTCAAGCGGGATTGTTTCCTGAGATATCATAATAACAAGTACCATAGTTAAAAGTTCGAAAATGTGAATAAATATTTCGAGAATTGCTGATAAATTGCCGTAGTGTTGCTCCAAGTATGTAGAGGTCTAGGTCAATACTAGAATGTACTTTGTGCCAGCGATAACGATTTTAAAACATCCAAAAACATGAAATACCCGCCAAATCGGCTTAACTTCAAATAATCCATGCAGCTATGTGGTTATTTGACCGACAAATGTTTAAAGTAAAGCACGATCGGGCGTGGTTAGTACTTGCATGGGAGACTCCTTGAGTAAACGAGCAGTTGAATTTTTTTTTGTTTCATCACACACATAGTAAAGATATAAGGCAACGTTCCTGCATTCTTTTTTACAGTGATGGCAATCATTTATAGTGGAAAATCGTGGATTTTTTGTAATTATTACAATTAAGGAAAAGTTTTCAAATTGCTTCTAATTTTCAAGAACAAGTTGTAGATGCTATCGGCACGTAGTGGGTTTTAAGCCGTTAACACAGCGGGCAAAGTTGTTCAAAGTGATGGCAAAGTTGTGCAAAGTTATGTAAATTTCGGTAGATATATCAGTATATATGACCTAAGTTGTTGGCATATAGAAACGTGCAGCTGTAAAGTCAACGAATTTAATAAATGCCAATTGAAAGCAACCTATAGACGTTCACATAAACTGACTGTAAAATGTTAGAAAACAGCGTGCAATGTTGGAAAAAGCGAAGGAAATGTTGGCGGAGTTGTTTGTTTATTTAACCTAAGTCATTGTAACGACACCCCCGCAGTTAAATTTAGAAAACATTAAGTAAATGCAACAGGAATGCCTCATATATAAACAAATTATCACAACAGCCAACCGAAGTATCGGCAACAAACTGCTTTCAAAGTTGTGAAAATTGATTGCAAAGTTGGTTGTTTCAAGCGGGATTGTTTCCTGTGATATCATAATAACAATTAACATAGTTAAAAGTTCGAAAATGTGAATAAATATTTCGAGAATTGCTGTTAAATTACCGTAGTGTTGCTCCAAATATGTAGAGGTCATAGGTCAATACTAGAATGTACTTTGTGCCAGCGATAACGTTTTTAAAACATCCAAAAACATGAAATACCCGCCAAATCGGCTTAACTTCAAATAATCCATGCAGCTATGTGGTTATGTGACCGACAAATATTTAAAGTAAAGCACGATCAGGCGTTGTTAGTACTTGCATGGGAGACTCCCTGAGTAAACGAGCAGTTGATTTTTTTTTTGTTTCATCACACACATAGTAAAGATATAAGGCAACGTTCCTGCATTCTTTTTTACAGTGATGGCAATCATTTATAGTGGATAATCGTGGATTTTTTGTAATTATTACAATTAAGGAAAAGTTTTCAAATTGCTTCTAATTTTCAAGAACAAGTTGTACATGCTATCGGCACGTAGTGGGTTTTAAGCCGTTAACACACCGGGCAAAGTTGTTCAAATTGATGGCAAAGTTGTGCAAAGTTATGTAAACTTCGATAGATATATCAGTATATATGACCTAAGTTGTTGGCATATAGAAAGGTGCAGCTGTAAAGTCAACGAATTTAATAAATGCCAATTGAAAGCAACCTATAGACTTTCACATAAACTGACTGTAAAATGTTAGAAAACAGCGTGCAATGTTGGAAAAAGCGAAGGAAATGTTGGCGGAGTTGTTTGTTTATTTAACCTAATGTCATTGTAACGACACCCCCGCAGTTAAATTTAGAAAACATTAAGTAAATGCAACATAAATGCCTCATATATAAACAAATTATCACAACAGCCATCCGAAGTATCGGCAACAAACTGCTTTCAAAGTTGTGAAAATTGATTGCAAAGTTGGTTGTTTCAAGCGGGATTGTTTCCTGAGATATCATAATAACAAGTACCATAGTTAAAAGTTCGAAAATGTGAATAAATATTTCGAGAATTGCTGATAAATTGCCGTAGTGTTGCTCCAAGTATGTAGAGGTCTAGGTCAATACTAGAATGTACTTTGTGCCAGCGATAACGATTTTAAAATATCCAAAAACATGAAATACCCGCCAAATCGGCTTAACTTCAAATAATCCATGCAGCTATGTGGTTATTTGACCGACAAATGTTTAAAAAAAGTAAAGCACGATCGGGCGTGGTTAGTACTTGCATGGGAGACTCCTTGAGTAAACGAGCAGTTGAATTTTTTTTGTTTCATCACACACATAGTAAAGATATAAGGCAACGTTCCTGCATTCTTTTTTACAGTGATGGCAATCATTTATAGTTTAAAATCGTGGATTTTTTTGTAATTATTACAATAAAGGAAAGTTTTCAAATTGCTTCTAATTTTCAAGAACAAGTTGTAGATGCTATCGGCACGTAGTGGGTTTTAAGCCGTTAACACACCGGGCAAAGTTGTTCAAAGTGATGGCAAAGTTGTGCAAAGTTATGTAAACTTCGGTAGATATATCAGTATATATGACCTAAGTTGTTGGCATATAGAAACGTGCAGCTGTAAAGTCAACGAATTTAATAAATGCCAATTGAAAGCAACCTATAGACGTTCACATAAAATGACTGTAAAATGTTAGAAAACAGCGTGCAATGTTGGAAAAAGCGAAGGAAATGTTGGCGGAGTTGTTTGTTTATTTAACCTAAGTCATTGTAACGACACCCCCGCAGTTAAATTTAGAAAACATTAAGTAAATGCAACAGGAATGCCTCATATATAAACAAATTATCACAACAGCCATCCGAAGTATCGGCAACAAACTGCTTTCAAAGTTGTGAAAATTGATTGCAAAGTTGGTTGTTTCAAGCGGGATTGTTTCCTGAGATATCATAATAACAAGTACCATAGTTAAAAGTTCGAAAATGTGAATAAATATTTCGAGAATTGCTGATAAATTGCCGTAGTGTTGCTCCAAGTATGTAGAGGTCTAGGTCAATACTAGAATGTACTTTGTGCCAGCGATAACGATTTTAAAATATCCAAAAACATGAAATACCCGCCAAATCGGCTTAACTTCAAATAATCCATGCAGCTATGTGGTTATTTGACCGACAAATGTTTAAAAAAAGTAAAGCACGATCGGGCGTGGTTAGTACTTGCATGGGAGACTCCTTGAGTAAACGAGCAGTTGAATTTTTTTTTGTTTCATCACACACATAGTAAAGATATAAGGCAACGTTCCTGCATTCTTTTTTACAGTGATGGCAATCATTTATAGTTTAAAATCGTGGATTTTTTGTAATTATTACAATTAAGGAAAAGTTTTCAAATTGCTTCTAATTTTCAAGAACAAGTTGTAGATGCTATCGGCACGTAGTGGGTTTTAAGCCGTTAACACACCGGGCAAAGTTGTTCAAAGTGATGGCAAAGTTGTGCAAAGTTATGTAAACTTCGGTAGATATATCAGTATATATGACCTAAGTTGTTGGCATATAGAAACGTGCAGCTGTAAAGTCAACGAATTTAATAAATGCCAATTGATAGCAACCTATAGACGTTCACATAAACTGACTGTAAAATGTTGGAAAACAGCGTGCAATGTTGGAAAAAGAGAAGGAAATGCTGGCGGAGTTGTTTGTTTATTTAACCTAAGTCATTGTAACGACACCCCCGCAGTTGAATTTAGAAAACATTAAGTAAATGCAACATGATTGCCTCATATATAAACAAATTATCACAACAGCCAACCGAAGTATCGGCAACAAACTGCTTTCAAAGTTGTGAAAATTGATTGCAAAGTTGGTTGTTTCAAGCGGGATTGTTTCCTGTGATATCATAATAACAAGTACCATAGTTAAAAGTACGAAAATGTTAATAAATATTTCGAGAATTGCTGTTAAATTACCGTAGTGTTGCTCCAAGTATGTAGAGGTCATAGGTCAATACTAGAATGTACTTTGTGCCAGCGATAACGATTTTAAAACATCCAAAAACATGAAATACCCGCCAAATCGGCTTAAATTCAAATAATCCATGCAGCTATGTGGTTATTTGACCGACAAATGTTTAAAGTAAAGCGCGATCGGTCGTGGTTAGTACTTGCATGGGAGACTCCTTGAGTAAACGAGCAGTTGAATTTTTTTTTGTTTCATCACACACATAGTAAAGATATAAGGCAACGTTCCTGCATTCTTTTTTACAGTGATGGCAATCATTTATAGTTTAAAATCGTGGATTTTTTGTAATTATTACAATTAAGGAAAAGTTTTCAAATTGCTTCTAATTTTCAAGAACAAGTTGTAGATGCTATCGGCACGTAGTGGGTTTTAAGCCGTTAACACACCGGGCAAAGTTGTTCAAAGTGATGGCAAAGTTGTGCAAAGTTATGTAAACTTCGGTAGATATATCAGTATATATGACCTAAGTTGTTGGCATATAGAAACGTGCAGCTGTAAAGTCAACGAATTTAATAAATGCCAATTGAAAGCAACCTATAGACGTTCACATAAACTGACTGTAAAATGTTAGAAAACAGCGTGCAATGTTGGAAAAAGCGAAGGAAATGTTGGCGGAGTTGTTTGTTTATTTAACCTAAGTCATTGTAACGCCACCCCCGCAGTTAAATTTAGAAAACATTAAGTAAATGCAACATGATTGCCTCATATATAAACAAATTATCACAACAGCCAACCGAAGTATCGGCAACAAACTGCTTTCAAAGTTGTGAAAATTGATTGCAAAGTTGGTTGTTTCAAGCGGGATTGTTTCCTGTGATATCATAATAACAAGTACCATAGTTAAAAGTACGAAAATGTTAATAAATATTTCGAGAATTGCTGTTAAATTACCGTAGTGTTGCTCCAAGTATGTAGAGGTCATAGGTCAATACTAGAATGTACTTTGTGCCAGCGATAACGATTTTAAAACATCCAAAAACATGAAATACCCGCCAAATCGGCTTAAATTCAAATAATCCATGCAGCTATGTGGTTATTTGACCGACAAATGTTTAAAGTAAAGCACGATCGGTCGTGGTTAGTACTTGCATGGGAGACTCCTTGAGTAAACGAGCAGTTGAATTTTTTTTTGTTTCATCACACACATAGTAAAGATATAAGGCAACGTTCCTGCATTCTTTTTTACAGTGATGGCAATCATTTATAGTTTAAAATCGTGGATTTTTTGTAATTATTACAATTAAGGAAAAGTTTTCAAATTGCTTCTAATTTTCAAGAACAAGTTGTAGATGCTATCGGCACGTAGTGGGTTTTAAGCCGTTAACACACCGGGCAAAGTTGTTCAAAGTGATGGCAAAGTTGTGCAAAGTTATGTAAACTTCGGTAGATATATCAGTATATATGACCTAAGTTGTTGGCATATAGAAACGTGCAGCTGTAAAGTCAACGAATTTAATAAATGCCAATTGAAAGCAACCTATAGACGTTCACATAAACTGACTGTAAAATGTTGGAAAACAGCGTGCAATGTTGGAAAAAGCGAAGGAAATGCTGGCGGAGTTGTTTGTTTATTTAACCTAAGTCATTGTAACGACACCCCCGCAGTTGAATTTAGAAAACATTAAGTAAATGCAACATGATTGCCTCATATATAAACAAATTATCACAACAGCCAACCGAAGTATCGGCAACAAACTGCTTTCAAAGTTGTGAAAATTGATTGCAAAGTTGGTTGTTTCAAGCGGGATTGTTTCCTGTGATATCATAATAACAAGTACCATAGTTAAAAGTACGAAAATGTTAATAAATATTTCGAGAATTGCTGTTAAATTACCGTAGTGTTGCTCCAAGTATGTAGAGGTCATAGGTCAATACTAGAATGTACTTTGTGCCAGCGATAACGATTTTAAAACATCCAAAAACATGAAATACCCGCCAAATCGGCTTAAATTCAAATAATCCATGCAGCTATGTGGTTATTTGACCGACAAATGTTTAAAGTAAAGCGCGATCGGTCGTGGTTAGTACTTGCATGGGAGACTCCTTGAGTAAACGAGCAGTTGAATTTTTTTTTGTTTCATCACACACATAGTAAAGATATAAGGCAACGTTCCTGCATTCTTTTTTACAGTGATGGCAATCATTTATAGTTTAAAATCGTGGATTTTTTGTAATTATTACAATTAAGGAAAAGTTTTCAAATTGCTTCTAATTTTCAAGAACAAGTTGTAGATGCTATCGGCACGTAGTGGGTTTTAAGCCGTTAACACACCGGGCAAAGTTGTTCAAAGTGATGGCAAAGTTGTGCAAAGTTATGTAAACTTCGGTAGATATATCAGTATATATGACCTAAGTTGTTGGCATATAGAAACGTGCAGCTGTAAAGTCAACGAATTTAATAAATGCCAATTGAAAGCAACCTATAGACGTTCACATAAACTGACTGTAAAATGTTAGAAAACAGCGTGCAATGTTGGAAAAAGCGAAGGAAATGTTGGCGGAGTTGTTTGTTTATTTAACCTAAGTCATTGTAACGACACCCCCGCAGTTAAATTTAGAAAACATTAAGTAAATGCAACATGATTGCCTCATATATAAACAAATTATCACAACAGCCAACCGAAGTATCGGCAACAAACTGCTTTCAAAGTTGTGAAAATTGATTGCAAAGTTGGTTGTTTCAAGCGGGATTGTTTCCTGTGATATCATAATAACAAGTACCATAGTTAAAAGTACGAAAATGTTAATAAATATTTCGAGAATTGCTGTTAAATTACCGTAGTGTTGCTCCAAGTATGTAGAGGTCATAGGTCAATACTAGAATGTACTTTGTGCCAGCGATAACGATTTTAAAACATCCAAAAACATGAAATACCCGCCAAATCGGCTTAAATTCAAATAATCCATGCAGCTATGTGGTTATTTGACCGACAAATGTTTAAAGTAAAGTACGATCGGTCGTGGTTAGTACTTGCATGGGAGACTCCTTGAGTAAACGAGCAGTTGAATTTTTTTTTGTTTCATCACACACATAGTAAAGATATAAGGCAACGTTCCTGCATTCTTTTTTACAGTGATGGCAATCATTTATAGTTTAAAATCGTGGATTTTTTGTAATTATTACAATTAAGGAAAAGTTTTCAAATTGCTTCTAATTTTCAAGAACAAGTTGTAGATGCTATCGGCACGTAGTGGGTTTTAAGCCGTTAACACACCGGGCAAAGTTGTTCAAAGTGATGGCAAAGTTGTGCAAAGTTATGTAAACTTCGGTAGATATATCAGTATATATGACCTAAGTTGTTGGCATATAGAAACGTGCAGCTGTAAAGTCAACGAATTTAATAAATGCCAATTGAAAGCAACCTATAGACGTTCACATAAACTGACTGTAAAATGTTGGAAAACAGCGTGCAATGTTGGAAAAAGCGAAGGAAATGCTGGCGGAGTTGTTTGTTTATTTAACCTAAGTCATTGTAACGACACCCCCGCAGTTGAATTTAGAAAACATTAAGTAAATGCAACATGATTGCCTCATATATAAACAAATTATCACAACAGCCAACCGAAGTATCGGCAACAAACTGCTTTCAAAGTTGTGAAAATTGATTGCAAAGTTGGTTGTTTCAAGCGGGATTGTTTCCTGTGATATCATAATAACAAGTACCATAGTTAAAAGTACGAAAATGTTAATAAATATTTCGAGAATTGCTGTTAAATTACCGTAGTGTTGCTCCAAGTATGTAGAGGTCATAGGTCAATACTAGAATGTACTTTGTGCCAGCGATAACGATTTTAAAACATCCAAAAACATGAAATACCCGCCAAATCGGCTTAAATTCAAATAATCCATGCAGCTATGTGGTTATTTGACCGACAAATGTTTAAAGTAAAGCACGATCGGTCGTGGTTAGTACTTGCATGGGAGACTCCTTGAGTAAACGAGCAGTTGAATTTTTTTTTGTTTCATCACACACATAGTAAAGATATAAGGCAACGTTCCTGCATTCTTTTTTACAGTGATGGCAATCATTTATAGTTTAAAATCTTGGATTTTTTGTAATTATTACAATTAAGGAAAAGTTTTCAAATTGCTTCTAATTTTCAAGAACAAGTTGTAGATGCTATCGGCACGTAGTGGGTTTTAAGCCGTTAACACACCGGGCAAAGTTGTTCAAAGTGATGGCAAAGTTGTGCAAAGTTATGTAAACTTCGGTAGATATATCAGTATATATGACCTAAGTTGTTGGCATATAGAAACGTGCAGCTGTAAAGTCAACGAATTTAATAAATGCCAATTGAAAGCAACCTATAGACGTTCACATAAACTGACTGTAAATGTTGGAAAACAGCGTGCAATGTTGGAAAAAGCGAAGGAAATGCTGGCGGAGTTGTTTGTTTATTTAACCTAAGTCATTGTAACGACACCCCCGCAGTTGAATTTAGAAAACATTAAGTAAATGCAACATGATTGCCTCATATATAAACAAATTATCACAACAGCCAACCGAAGTATCGGCAACAAACTGCTTTCAAAGTTGTGAAAATTGATTGCAAAGTTGGTTGTTTCAAGCGGGATTGTTTCCTGTGATATCATAATAACAAGTACCATAGTTAAAAGTACGAAAATGTTAATAAATATTTCGAGAATTGCTGTTAAATTACCGTAGTGTTGCTCCAAGTATGTAGAGGTCATAGGTCAATACTAGAATGTACTTTGTGCCAGCGATAACGATTTTAAAACATCCAAAAACATGAAATACCCGCCAAATCGGCTTAAATTCAAATAATCCATGCAGCTATGTGGTTATTTGACCGACAAATGTTTAAAGTAAAGCGCGATCGGTCGTGGTTAGTACTTGCATGGGAGACTCCTTGAGTAAACGAGCAGTTGAATTTTTTTTTGTTTCATCACACACATAGTAAAGATATAAGGCAACGTTCCTGCATTCTTTTTTACAGTGATGGCAATCATTTATAGTTTAAAATCGTGGATTTTTTGTAATTATTACAATTAAGGAAAAGTTTTCAAATTGCTTCTAATTTTCAAGAACAAGTTGTAGATGCTATCGGCACGTAGTGGGTTTTAAGCCGTTAACACACCGGGCAAAGTTGTTCAAAGTGATGGCAAAGTTGTGCAAAGTTATGTAAACTTCGGTAGATATATCAGTATATATGACCTAAGTTGTTGGCATATAGAAACGTGCAGCTGTAAAGTCAACGAATTTAATAAATGCCAATTGAAAGCAACCTATAGACGTTCACATAAACTGACTGTAAAATGTTAGAAAACAGCGTGCAATGTTGGAAAAAGCGAAGGAAATGTTGGCGGAGTTGTTTGTTTATTTAACCTAAGTCATTGTAACGACACCCCCGCAGTTAAATTTAGAAAACATTAAGTAAATGCAACATGATTGCCTCATATATAAACAAATTATCACAACAGCCAACCGAAGTATCGGCAACAAACTGCTTTCAAAGTTGTGAAAATTGATTGCAAAGTTGGTTGTTTCAAGCGGGATTGTTTCCTGTGATATCATAATAACAAGTACCATAGTTAAAAGTACGAAAATGTTAATAAATATTTCGAGAATTGCTGTTAAATTACCGTAGTGTTGCTCCAAGTATGTAGAGGTCATAGGTCAATACTAGAATGTACTTTGTGCCAGCGATAACGATTTTAAAACATCCAAAAACATGAAATACCCGCCAAATCGGCTTAAATTCAAATAATCCATGCAGCTATGTGGTTATTTGACCGACAAATGTTTAAAGTAAAGCACGATCGGTCGTGGTTAGTACTTGCATGGGAGACTCCTTGAGTAAACGAGCAGTTGAATTTTTTTTTGTTTCATCACACACATAGTAAAGATATAAGGCAACGTTCCTGCATTCTTTTTTACAGTGATGGCAATCATTTATAGTTTAAAATCGTGGATTTTTTGTAATTATTACAATTAAGGAAAAGTTTTCAAATTGCTTCTAATTTTCAAGAACAAGTTGTAGATGCTATCGGCACGTAGTGGGTTTTAAGCCGTTAACACACCGGGCAAAGTTGTTCAAAGTGATGGCAAAGTTGTGCAAAGTTATGTAAACTTCGGTAGATATATCAGTATATATGACCTAAGTTGTTGGCATATAGAAACGTGCAGCTGTAAAGTCAACGAATTTAATAAATGCCAATTGAAAGCAACCTATAGACGTTCACATAAACTGACTGTAAATGTTGGAAAACAGCGTGCAATGTTGGAAAAAGCGAAGGAAATGCTGGCGGAGTTGTTTGTTTATTTAACCTAAGTCATTGTAACGACACCCCCGCAGTTGAATTTAGAAAACATTAAGTAAATGCAACATGATTGCCTCATATATAAACAAATTATCACAACAGCCAACCGAAGTATCGGCAACAAACTGCTTTCAAAGTTGTGAAAATTGATTGCAAAGTTGGTTGTTTCAAGCGGGATTGTTTCCTGTGATATCATAATAACAAGTACCATAGTTAAAAGTACGAAAATGTTAATAAATATTTCGAGAATTGCTGTTAAATTACCGTAGTGTTGCTCCAAGTATGTAGAGGTCATAGGTCAATACTAGAATGTACTTTGTGCCAGCGATAACGATTTTAAAACATCCAAAAACATGAAATACCCGCCAAATCGGCTTAAATTCAAATAATCCATGCAGCTATGTGGTTATTTGACCGACAAATGTTTAAAGTAAAGCACGATCGGTCGTGGTTAGTACTTGCATGGGAGACTCCTTGAGTAAACGAGCAGTTGAATTTTTTTTTGTTTCATCACACACATAGTAAAGATATAAGGCAACGTTCCTGCATTCTTTTTTACAGTGATGGCAATCATTTATAGTTTAAAATCGTGGATTTTTTGTAATTATTACAATTAAGGAAAAGTTTTCAAATTGCTTCTAATTTTCAAGAACAAGTTGTAGATGCTATCGGCACGTAGTGGGTTTTAAGCCGTTAACACACCGGGCAAAGTTGTTCAAAGTGATGGCAAAGTTGTGCAAAGTTATGTAAACTTCGGTAGATATATCAGTATATATGACCTAAGTTGTTGGCATATAGAAACGTGCAGCTGTAAAGTCAACGAATTTAATAAATGCCAATTGAAAGCAACCTATAGACGTTCACATAAACTGACTGTAAATGTTGGAAAACAGCGTGCAATGTTGGAAAAAGCGAAGGAAATGCTGGCGGAGTTGTTTGTTTATTTAACCTAAGTCATTGTAACGACACCCCCGCAGTTGAATTTAGAAAACATTAAGTAAATGCAACATGATTGCCTCATATATAAACAAATTATCACAACAGCCAACCGAAGTATCGGCAACAAACTGCTTTCAAAGTTGTGAAAATTGATTGCAAAGTTGGTTGTTTCAAGCGGGATTGTTTCCTGTGATATCATAATAACAAGTACCATAGTTAAAAGTTCGAAAATATTAATAAATATTTCGAGAATTGCTGTTAAATTACCGTAGTGTTGCTCCAAGTATGTAGAGGTCATAGGTCAATACTAGAATGTACTTTGTGCCAGCGATAACGATTTTAAAACATCCAAAAACATGAAATACCCGCCAAATCGGCTTAACTTCAAATAATCCATGCAGCTATGTGGTTATTTGACCGACAAATGTTTAAAGTAAAGCACGATCGGGCGTGGTTAGTACTTGCATGGGAGACTCCTTGAGTAAACGAGCAGTTGAAATTTTTTTGTTTCATCACACACATAGTAAAGATATAAGGCAACGTTCCTGCATTCTTTTTTACAGTGATGGCAATCATTTATAGTGGAAAATCGTGCATTTTTTTGTAATTATTACAATAAAGGAAAAGTTTTCAAATTGCTTCTAATTTTCAAGAACAAGTTGTAGATGCTATCGGCACGTAGTGGGTTTTAAGCCGTTAACACACCGGGCAAAGTTGTTCAAAGTGATGGCAAAGTTGTGCAAAGTTATGTAAACTTCGGTAGATATATCAGTATATATGACCTAAGTTGTTGGCATATAGAAACGTGCAGCTGTAAAGTCAACGAATTTAATAAATGCCAATTGAAAGCAACCTATAGACGTTCACATAAACTGACTGTAAAATGTTAGAAAACAGCGTGCAATGTTGGAAAAAGCGAAGGAAATGTTGGCGGAGTTGTTTGTTTATTTAACCTAAGTCATTGTAACGACACCCCCGCAGTTGAATTTAGAAAACATTAAGTAAATGCAACATGATTGCCTCATATATAAACAAATTATCACAACAGCCAACCGAAGTATCGGCAACAAACTGCTTTCAAAGTTGTGAAAATTGATTGCAAAGTTGGTTGTTTCAAGCGGGATTGTTTCCTGTGATATCATAATAACAAGTACCATAGTTAAAAGTTCGAAAATATCAATAAATATTTCGAGAATTGCTGTTAAATTACCGTAGTGTTGCTCCAAGTATGTAGAGGTCATAGGTCAATACTAGAATGTACTTTGTGCCAGCGATAACGATTTTAAAACATCCAAAAACATGAAATACCCGCCAAATCGGCTTAACTTCAAATAATCCATGCAGCTATGTGGTTATTTGACCGACAAATGTTTAAAGTAAAGCACGATCGGGCGTGGTTAGTACTTGCATGGGAGACTCCTTGAGTAAACGAGCAGTTGAAATTTTTTTGTTTCATCACACACATAGTAAAGATATAAGGCAACGTTCCTGCATTCTTTTTTACAGTGATGGCAATCATTTATAGTGGAAAATCGTGCATTTTTTTGTAATTATTACAATAAAGGAAAAGTTTTCAAATTGCTTCTAATTTTCAAGAACAAGTTGTAGATGCTATCGGCACGTAGTGGGTTTTAAGCCGTTAACACACCGGGCAAAGTTGTTCAAAGTGATGGCAAAGTTGTGCAAAGTTATGTAAACTTCGGTAGATATATCAGTATATATGACCTAAGTTGTTGGCATATAGAAACGTGCAGCTGTAAAGTCAACGAATTTAATAAATGCCAATTGAAAGCAACCTATAGACGTTCACATAAACTGACTGTAAAATGTTAGAAAACAGCGTGCAATGTTGGAAAAAGCGAAGGAAATGTTGGCGGAGTTGTTTGTTTATTTAACCTAAGTCATTGTAACGACACCCCCGCAGTTGAATTTAGAAAACATTAAGTAAATGCAACATGATTGCCTCATATATAAACAAATTATCACAACAGCCAACCGAAGTATCGGCAACAAACTGCTTTCAAAGTTGTGAAAATTGATTGCAAAGTTGGTTGTTTCAAGCGGGATTGTTTCCTGTGATATCATAATAACAAGTACCATAGTTAAAAGTTCGAAAATATCAATAAATATTTCGAGAATTGCTGTTAAATTACCGTAGTGTTGCTCCAAGTATGTAGAGGTCATAGGTCAATACTAGAATGTACTTTGTGCCAGCGATAACGATTTTAAAACATCCAAAAACATGAAATACCCGCCAAATCGGCTTAACTTCAAATAATCAATGCAGCTATGTGGTTATTTGACCGACAAATGTTTAAAGTAAAGCACGATCGGGCGTGGTTAGTACTTGCATGGGAGACTCCTTGAGTAAACGAGCAGTTGAAATTTTTTTGTTTCATCACACACATAGTAAAGATATAAGGCAACGTTCCTGCATTCTTTTTTACAGTGATGGCAATCATTTATAGTGGAAAATCGTGGATTTTTTGTAATTATTACAATTAAGGAAAAGTTTTCAAATTGCTTCTAATTTTCAAGAACAAGTTGTAGATGCTATCGGCACGTAGTGGGTTTTAAGCCGTTAACACACCGGGCAAAGTTGTTCAAAGTGATGGCAAAGTTGTGCAAAGTTATGTAAACTTCGGTAGATATATCAGTATATATGACCTAAGTTGTTGGCATATAGAAACGTGCAGCTGTAAAGTCAACGAATTTAATAAATGCCAATTGAAAGCAACCTATAGACGTTCACATAAACTGACTGTAAAATGTTAGAAAACAGCGTGCAATGTTGGAAAAAGCGAAGGAAATGTTGGCGGAGTTGTTTGTTTATTTAACCTAAGTCATTGTAACGACACCCCCGCAGTTGAATTTAGAAAACATTAAGTAAATGCAACATGATTGCCTCATATATAAACAAATTATCACAACAGCCAACCGAAGTATCGGCAACAAACTGCTTTCAAAGTTGTGAAAATTGATTGCAAAGTTGGTTGTTTCAAGCGGGATTGTTTCCTGTGATATCATAATAACAAGTACCATAGTTAAAAGTTCGAAAATATCAATAAATATTTCGAGAATTGCTGTTAAATTACCGTAGTGTTGCTCCAAGTATGTAGAGGTCATAGGTCAATACTAGAATGTACTTTGTGCCAGCGATAACGATTTTAAAACATCCAAAAACATGAAATACCCGCCAAATCGGCTTAACTTCAAATAATCCATGCAGCTATGTGGTTATTTGACCGACAAATGTTTAAAGTAAAGCACGATCGGGCGTGGTTAGTACTTGCATGGGAGACTCCTTGAGTAAACGAGCAGTTGAAATTTTTTTGTTTCATCACACACATAGTAAAGATATAAGGCAACGTTCCGGCATTCTTTTTTACAGTGATGGCAATCATTTATAGTGGAAAATCGTGCATTTTTTTGTAATTATTACAATAAAGGAAAAGTTTTCAAATTGCTTCTAATTTTCAAGAACAAGTTGTAGATGCTATCGGCACGTAGTGGGTTTTAAGCCGTTAACACACCGGGCAAAGTTGTTCAAAGTGATGGCAAAGTTGTGCAAAGTTATGTAAACTTCGGTAGATATATCAGTATATATGACCTAAGTTGTTGGCATATAGAAACGTGCAGCTGTAAAGTCAACGCATTTAATAAATGCCAATTGAAAGCAACCTATAGACGTTCACATAAACTGACTGTAAAATGTTAGAAAACAGCGTGCAATGTTGGAAAAAGCGAAGGAAATGTTGGCGGAGTTGTTTGTTTATTTAACCTAAGTCATTGTAACGACACCCCCGCAGTTGAATTTAGAAAACATTAAGTAAATGCAACATGATTGCCTCATATATAAACAAATTATCACAACAGCCAACCGAAGTATCGGCAACAAACTGCTTTCAAAGTTGTGAAAATTGATTGCAAAGTTGGTTGTTTCAAGCGGGATTGTTTCCTGTGATATCATAATAACAAGTACCATAGTTAAAAGTTCGAAAATATCAATAAATATTTCGAGAATTGCTGTTAAATTACCGTAGTGTTGCTCCAAGTATGTAGAGGTCATAGGTCAATACTAGAATGTACTTTGTGCCAGCGATAACGATTTTAAAACATCCAAAAACATGAAATACCCGCCAAATCGGCTTAACTTCAAATAATCCATGCAGCTATGTGGTTATTTGACCGACAAATGTTTAAAGTAAAGCACGATCGGGCGTGGTTAGTACTTGCATGGGAGACTCCTTGAGTAAACGAGCAGTTGAAATTTTTTTGTTTCATCACACACATAGTAAAGATATAAGGCAACGTTCCTGCATTCTTTTTTACAGTGATGGCAATCATTTATAGTGGAAAATCGTGCATTTTTTTGTAATTATTACAATAAAGGAAAAGTTTTCAAATTGCTTCTAATTTTCAAGAACAAGTTGTAGATGCTATCGGCACGTAGTGGGTTTTAAGCCGTTAACACACCGGGCAAAGTTGTTCAAAGTGATGGCAAAGTTGTGCAAAGTTATGTAAACTTCGGTAGATATATCAGTATATATGACCTAAGTTGTTGGCATATAGAAACGTGCAGCTGTAAAGTCAACGCATTTAATAAATGCCAATTGAAAGCAACCTATAGACGTTCACATAAACTGACTGTAAAATGTTAGAAAACAGCGTGCAATGTTGGAAAAAGCGAAGGAAATGTTGGCGGAGTTGTTTGTTTATTTAACCTAAGTCATTGTAACGACACCCCCGCAGTTGAATTTAGAAAACATTAAGTAAATGCAACATGATTGCCTCATATATAAACAAATTATCACAACAGCCAACCGAAGTATCGGCAACAAACTGCTTTCAAAGTTGTGAAAATTGATTGCAAAGTTGGTTGTTTCAAGCGGGATTGTTTCCTGTGATATCATAATAACAAGTACCATAGTTAAAAGTTCGAAAATATTAATAAATATTTCGAGAATTGCTGTTAAATTACCGTAGTGTTGCTCCAAGTATGTAGAGGTCATAGGTCAATACTAGAATGTACTTTGTGCCAGCGATAACGATTTTAAAACATCCAAAAACATGAAATACCCGCCAAATCGGCTTAACTTCAAATAATCAATGCAGCTATGTGGTTATTTGACCGACAAATGTTGAAAGTAAAGCACGATCGGGCGTGGTTAGTACTTGCATGGGAGACTCCTTGCGTAAACGAGCAGTTGAAATTTTTTTGTTTCATCACACACATAGTAAAGATATAAGGCAACGTTCCTGCATTCTTTTTTACAGTGATGGCAATCATTTATAGTGGAAAATCGTGGATTTTTTGTAATTATTACAATTAAGGAAAAGTTTTCAAATTGCTTCTAATTTTCAAGAACAAGTTGTAGATGCTATCGGAACGTAGTGGGTTTTAAGCCGTTAACACACCGGGCAAAGTTGTTCAAAGTGATGGCAAAGTTGTGCAAAGTTATGTAAACTTCGGTAGATATATCAGTATATATGACCTAAGTTGTTGGCATATAGAAACGTGCAGCTGTAAAGTCAACGAATTTAATAAATGCCAATTGAAAGCAACCTATAGACGTTCACATAAACTGACTGTAAAATGTTAGAAAACAGCGTGCAATGTTGGAAAAAGCGAAGGAAATGTTGGCGGAGTTGTTTGTTTATTTAACCTAAGTCATTGTAACGACACCCCCGCAGTTGAATTTAGAAAACATTAAGTAAATGCAACATGATTGCCTCATATATAAACAAATTATCACAACAGCCAACCGAAGTATCGGCAACAAACTGCTTTCAAAGTTGTGAAAATTGATTGCAAAGTTGGTTGTTTCAAGCGGGATTGTTTCCTGTGATATCATAATAACAAGTACCATAGTTAAAAGTTCGAAAATATCAATAAATATTTCGAGAATTGCTGTTAAATTACCGTAGTGTTGCTCCAAGTATGTAGAGGTCATAGGTCAATACTAGAATGTACTTTGTGCCAGCGATAACGATTTTAAAACATCCAAAAACATGAAATACCCGCCAAATCGGCTTAACTTCAAATAATCCATGCAGCTATGTGGTTATTTGACCGACAAATGTTTAAAGTAAAGCACGATCGGGCGTGGTTAGTACTTGCATGGGAGACTCCTTTAGTAAACGAGCAGTTGAAATTTTTTTGTTTCATCACACACATAGTAAAGATATAAGGCAACGTTCCTGCATTCTTTTTTACAGTGATGGCAATCATTTATAGTGGAAAATCGTGGATTTTTTGTAATTATTACAATTAAGGAAAAGTTTTCAAATTGCTTCTAATTTTCAAGAACAAGTTGTAGATGCTATCGGCACGTAGTGGGTTTTAAGCCGTTAACACACCGGGCAAAGTTGTTCAAAGTGATGGCAAAGTTGTGCAAAGTTATGTAAACTTCGGTAGATATATCAGTATATATGACCTAAGTTGTTGGCATATAGAAACGTGCAGCTGTAAAGTCAACGAATTTAATAAATGCCAATTGAAAGCAACCTATAGACGTTCACATAAACTGACTGTAAAATGTTAGAAAACAGCGTGCAATGTTGGAAAAAGCGAAGGAAATGTTGGCGGAGTTGTTTGTTTATTTAACCTAAGTCATTGTAACGACACCCCCGCAGTTAAATTTAGAAAACATTAAGTAAATGCAACATGATTGCCTCATATATAAACAAATTATCACAACAGCCAACCGAAGTATCGGCAACAAACTGCTTTCAAAGTTGTGAAAATTGATTGCAAAGTTGGTTGTTTCAAGCGGGATTGTTTCCTGTGATATCATAATAACAAGTACCATAGTTAAAAGTTCGAAAATGTTAATAAATATTTCGAGAATTGCTGTTAAATTACCGTAGTGTTGCTCCAAGTATGTAGAGGTCATAGGTCAATACTAGAATGTACTTTGTGCCAGCGATAACGATTTTAAAACATCCAAAAACATGAAATACCCGCCAAATCGGCTTAAACTCAAATAATCCATGCAGCTATGTGGTTATTTGACCGACAAATGATTAAATTAAAGCACGATCGGGCGTGGTTAGTACTTGCATGGGAGACTCCTTGAGTAAACGAGCAGTTGAATTTTTTTTTTTTTTCATCACACACATAGTAAAGATATAAGGCAACGTTCCTGCATTCTTTTTTACAGTGATGGCAATCATTTATAGTGGAAAATCGTGGATTTTTTGTAATTATTACAATTAAGGAAAAGTTTTCAAATTGCTTCTAATTTTCAAGAACAAGTTGTAGATGCTATCGGCACGTAGTGGGTTTTAAGCCGTTAACACAACGGGCAAAGTTGTTCAAAGTGATGGCAAAGTTGTGCAAAGTTATGTAAACTTCGGTAGATATATCAGTATATATGACCTAAGTTGTTGGCATATAGAAACGTGCAGCTGTAAAGTCAACGAATTTAATAAATGCCAATTGAAAGCAACCTATAGACGTTCACATAAACTGACTGTAAAATGTTAGAAAACAGCGTGCAATGTTGGAAAAAGCGAAGGAAATGTTGGCGGAGTTGTTTGTTTATTTAACCTAAGTCATTGTAACGACACCCCCGCAGTTGAATTTAGAAAACATTAAGTAAATGCAACATGATTGCCTCATATATAAACAAATTATCACAACAGCCAACCGAAGTATCGGCAACAAACTGCTTTCAAAGTTGTGAAAATTGATTGCAAAGTTGGTTGTTTCAAGCGGGATTGTTTCCTGTGATATCATAATAACAAGTACCATAGTTAAAAGTTCGAAAATATTAATAAATATTTCGAGAATTGCTGTTAAATTACCGTAGTGTTGCTCCAAGTATGTAGAGGTCATAGGTCAATACTAGAATGTACTTTGTGCCAGCGATAACGATTTTAAAACATCCAAAAACATGAAATACCCGCCAAATCGGCTTAACTTCAAATAATCAATGCAGCTATGTGGTTATTTGACCGACAAATGTTTAAAGTAAAGCACGATCGGGCGTGGTTAGTACTTGCATGGGAGACTCCTTGAGTAAACGAGCAGTTGAAATTTTTTTGTTTCATCACACACATAGTAAAGATATAAGGCAACGTTCCTGCATTCTTTTTTACAGTGATGGCAATCATTTATAGTGGAAAATCGTGGATTTTTTGTAATTATTACAATTAAGGAAAAGTTTTCAAATTGCTTCTAATTTTCAAGAACAAGTTGTAGATGCTATCGGCACGTAGTGGGTTTTAAGCCGTTAACACACCGGGCAAAGTTGTTCAAAGTGATGGCAAAGTTGTGCAAAGTTATGTAAACTTCGGTAGATATATCAGTATATATGACCTAAGTTGTTGGCATATAGAAACGTGCAGCTGTAAAGTCAACGAATTTAATAAATGCCAATTGAAAGCAACCTATAGACGTTCACATAAACTGACTGTAAAATGTTAGAAAACAGCGTGCAATGTTGGAAAAAGCGAAGGAAATGTTGGCGGAGTTGTTTGTTTATTTAACCTAAGTCATTGTAACGACACCCCCGCAGTTGAATTTAGAAAACATTAAGTAAATGCAACATGATTGCCTCATATATAAACAAATTATCACAACAGCCAACCGAAGTATCGGCAACAAACTGCTTTCAAAGTTGTGAAAATTGATTGCAAAGTTGGTTGTTTCAAGCGGGATTGTTTCCTGTGATATCATAATAACAAGTACCATAGTTAAAAGTTCGAAAATATTAATAAATATTTCGAGAATTGCTGTTAAATTACCGTAGTGTTGCTCCAAGTATGTAGAGGTCATAGGTCAATACTAGAATGTACTTTGTGCCAGCGATAACGATTTTAAAACATCCAAAAACATGAAATACCCGCCAAATCGGCTTAACTTCAAATAATCAATGCAGCTATGTGGTTATTTGACCGACAAATGTTTAAAGTAAAGCACGATCGGGCGTGGTTAGTACTTGCATGGGAGACTCCTTGAGTAAACGAGCAGTTGAAATTTTTTTGTTTCATCACACACATAGTAAAGATATAAGGCAACGTTCCTGCATTCTTTTTTACAGTGATGGCAATCATTTATAGTGGAAAATCGTGGATTTTTTGTAATTATTACAATTAAGGAAAAGTTTTCAAATTGCTTCTAATTTTCAAGAACAAGTTGTAGATGCTATCGGCACGTAGTGGGTTTTAAGCCGTTAACACACCGGGCAAAGTTGTTCAAAGTGATGGCAAAGTTGTGCAAAGTTATGTAAACTTCGGTAGATATATCAGTATATATGACCTAAGTTGTTGGCATATAGAAACGTGCAGCTGTAAAGTCAACGAATTTAATAAATGCCAATTGAAAGCAACCTATAGACGTTCACATAAACTGACTGTAAAATGTTAGAAAACAGCGTGCAATGTTGGAAAAAGCGAAGGAAATGTTGGCGGAGTTGTTTGTTTATTTAACCTAAGTCATTGTAACGACACCCCCGCAGTTGAATTTAGAAAACATTAAGTAAATGCAACATGATTGCCTCATATATAAACAAATTATCACAACAGCCAACCGAAGTATCGGCAACAAACTGCTTTCAAAGTTGTGAAAATTGATTGCAAAGTTGGTTGTTTCAAGCGGGATTGTTTCCTGTGATATCATAATAACAAGTACCATAGTTAAAAGTTCGAAAATATCAATAAATATTTCGAGAATTGCTGTTAAATTACCGTAGTGTTGCTCCAAGTATGTAGAGGTCATAGGTCAATACTAGAATGTACTTTGTGCCAGCGATAACGATTTTAAAACATCCAAAAACATGAAATACCCGCCAAATCGGCTTAACTTCAAATAATCCATGCAGCTATGTGGTTATTTGACCGACAAATGTTTAAAGTAAAGCACGATCGGGCGTGGTTAGTACTTGCATGGGAGACTCCTTGAGTAAACGAGCAGTTGAAATTTTTTTGTTTCATCACACACATAGTAAAGATATAAGGCAACGTTCCTGCATTCTTTTTTACAGTGATGGCAATCATTTATAGTGGAAAATCGTGGATTTTTTGTAATTATTACAATTAAGGAAAAGTTTTCAAATTGCTTCTAATTTTCAAGAACAAGTTGTAGATGCTATCGGCACGTAGTGGGTTTTAAGCCGTTAACACACCGGGCAAAGTTGTTCAAAGTGATGGCAAAGTTGTGCAAAGTTATGTAAACTTCGGTAGATATATCAGTATATATGACCTAAGTTGTTGGCATATAGAAACGTGCAGCTGTAAAGTCAACGAATTTAATAAATGCCAATTGAAAGCAACCTATAGACGTTCACATAAACTGACTGTAAAATGTTAGAAAACAGCGTGCAATGTTGGAAAAAGCGAAGGAAATGTTGGCGGAGTTGTTTGTTTATTTAACCTAAGTCATTGTAACGACACCCCCGCAGTTAAATTTAGAAAACATTAAGTAAATGCAACATGATTGCCTCATATATAAACAAATTATCACAACAGCCAACCGAAGTATCGGCAACAAACTGCTTTCAAAGTTGTGAAAATTGATTGCAAAGTTGGTTGTTTCAAGCGGGATTGTTTCCTGTGATATCATAATAACAAGTACCATAGTTAAAAGTTCGAAAATGTTAATAAATATTTCGAGAATTGCTGTTAAATTACCGTAGTGTTGCTCCAAGTATGTAGAGGTCATAGGTCAATACTAGAATGTACTTTGTGCCAGCGATAACGATTTTAAAACATCCAAAAACATGAAATACCCGCCAAATCGGCTTAAACTCAAATAATCCATGCAGCTATGTGGTTATTTGACCGACAAATGATTAAATTAAAGCACGATCGGGCGTGGTTAGTACTTGCATGGGAGACTCCTTGAGTAAACGAGCAGTTGAATTTTTTTTTTTTTTCATCACACACATAGTAAAGATATAAGGCAACGTTCCTGCATTCTTTTTTACAGTGATGGCAATCATTTATAGTGGAAAATCGTGGATTTTTTGTAATTATTACAATTAAGGAAAAGTTTTCAAATTGCTTCTAATTTTCAAGAACAAGTTGTAGATGCTATCGGCACGTAGTGGGTTTTAAGCCGTTAACACAACGGGCAAAGTTGTTCAAAGTGATGGCAAAGTTGTGCAAAGTTATGTAAACTTCGGTAGATATATCAGTATATATGACCTAAGTTGTTGGCATATAGAAACGTGCAGCTGTAAAGTCAACGAATTTAATAAATGCCAATTGAAAGCAACCTATAGACGTTCACATAAACTGACTGTAAAATGTTAGAAAACAGCGTGCAATGTTGGAAAAAGCGAAGGAAATGTTGGCGGAGTTGTTTGTTATTTAACCTAAGTCATTGTAACGACACCCCCGCAGTTAAATTTAGAAAACATTAAGTAAATGCAACAGGAATGCCTCATATATAAACAAATTATCACAACAGCCAACCGAAGTATCGGCAACAAACTGCTTTCAAAGTTGTGAAAATTGATTGCAAAGTTGGTTGTTTCAAGCGGGATTGTTTCCTGTGATATCATAATAACAAGTACCATAGTTAAAAGTACGAAAATGTTAATAAATATTTCGAGAATTGCTGTTAAATTACCGTAGTGTTGCTCCAAGTATGTAGAGGTCATAGGTCAATACTAGAATGTACTTTGTGCCAGCGATAACGATTTTAAAACATCCAAAAACATGAAATACCCGCCAAATCGGCTTAAATTCAAATAATCCATGCAGCTATGTGGTTATTTGACCGACAAATGTTTAAAGTAAAGCACGATCGGGCGTGGTTAGTACTTGCATGGGAGACTCCTTGAGTAAACGAGCAGTTGAATTTTTTTTGTTTCATCACACACATAGTAAAGATATAAGGCAACGTTCCTGCATTCTTTTTTACAGTGATGGCAATCATTTATAGTGGAAAATCGTGGATTTTATGTAATTATTACAATTAAGGAAAAGTTTTCAAATTGCTTCTAATTTTCAAGAACAAGTTGTAGATGCTATCGGCACGTAGTGGGTTTTAAGCCGTTAACACACCGGGCAAAGTTGTTCAAAGTGATGGCAAAGTTGTGCAAAGTTATGTAAACTTCGGTAGATATATCAGTATATATGACCTAAGTTGTTGGCATATAGAAACGTGCAGCTGTAAAGTCAACGAATTTAATAAATGCCAATTGAAAGCAACCTATAGACGTTCACATAAACTGACTGTAAAATGTTAGAAAACAGCGTGCAATGTTGGAAAAAGCGAAGGAAATGTTGGCGGAGTTGTTTGTTTATTTAACCTAAGTCATTGTAACGACACCCCCGCAGTTAAATTTAGAAAACATTAAGTAAATGCAACATGATTGCCTCATATATAAACAAATTATCACAACAGCCAACCGAAGTATCGGCAACAAACTGCTTTCAAAGTTGTGAAAATTGATTGCAAAGTTGGTTGTTTCAAGCGGGATTGTTTCCTGTGATATCATAATAACAAGTACCATAGTTAAAAGTTCGAAAATGTTAATAAATATTTCGAGAATTGCTGTTAAATTACCGTAGTGTTGCTCCAAGGATGTAGAGGTCCTAGGTCAATACTAGAATGTACTTTGTGCCAGCGATAACGATTTTAAAACATCCAAAAACATGAAATACCCGCCAAATCGGCTTAAATTCAAATAATCCATGCAGCTATGTGGTTATTTGACCGACAAATGATTAAATTAAAGCACGATCGGGCGTGGTTAGTACTTGCATGGGAGACTCCTTGAGTAAACGAGCAGTTGAATTTTTTTTTGTTTCATCACACACATAGTAAAGATATAAGGCAACGTTCCTGCATTCTTTTTTACAGTGATGGCAATCATTTATAGTGGAAAATCGTGGATTGTTTGTAATTATTACAATTAAGGAAAAGTTTTCAAATTGCTTCTAATTTTCAAGAACAAGTTGTAGATGCTATCGGCACGTAGTGGGTTTTAAGCCGTTAACACACCGGGCAAAGTTGTTCAAAGTGATGGCAAAGTTGTGCAAAGTTATGTAAACTTCGGTAGATATATCAGTATATATGACCTAAGTTGTTGGCATATAGAAACGTGCAGCTGTAAAGTCAACGAATTTAATAAATGCCAATTGAAAGCAACCTATAGACGTTCACATAAAATGACTGTAAAATGTTAGAAAACAGCGTGCAATGTTGGAAAAAGCGAAGGAAATGTTGGCGGAGTTGTTTGTTTATTTAACCTAAGTCATTGTAACGACACCCCCGCAGTTAAATTTAGAAAACATTAAGTAAATGCAACAGGAATGCCTCATATATAAACAAATTATCACAACAGCCAACCGAAGTATCGGCAACAAACTGCTTTCAAAGTTGTGAAAATTGATTGCAAAGTTGGTTGTTTCAAGCGGGATTGTTTCCTGTGATATCATAATAACAAGTACCATAGTTAAAAGTACGAAAATGTTAATAAATATTTCGAGAATTGCTGTTAAATTACCGTAGTGTTGCTCCAAGTATGTAGAGGTCATAGGTCAATACTAGAATGTACTTTGTGCCAGCGATAACGATTTTAAAACATCCAATAACATGAAATACCCGCCAAATCGGCTTAAATTCAAATAATCCATGCAGCTATGTGGTTATTTGACCGACAAATGTTTAAAGTAAAGCACGATCGGGCGTGGTTAGTACTTGCATGGGAGACTCCTTGAGTAAACGAGCAGTTGAATTTTTTTTTTTTTTCATCACACACATAGTAAAGATATAAGGCAACGTTCCTGCATTCTTTTTTACAGTGATGGCAATCATTTATAGTGGAAAATCGTGGATTTTTTGTAATTATTACAATTAAGGAAAAGTTTTCAAATTGCTTCTAATTTTCAAGAACAAGTTGTAGATGCTATCGGCACGTAGTGGGTTTTAAGCCGTTAACACAACGGGCAAAGTTGTTCAAAGTGATGGCAAAGTTGTGCAAAGTTATGTAAACTTCGGTAGATATATCAGTATATATGACCTAAGTTGTTGGCATATAGAAACGTGCAGCTGTAAAGTCAACGAATTTAATAAATGCCAATTGAAAGCAACCTATAGACGTTCACATAAACTGACTGTAAAATGTTAGAAAACAGCGTGCAATGTTGGAAAAAGCGAAGGAAATGTTGGCGGAGTTGTTTGTTTATTTAACCTAAGTCATTGTAACGACACCCCCGCAGTTAAATTTAGAAAACATTAAGTAAATGCAACATGATTGCCTCATATATAAACAAATTATCACAACAGCCAACCGAAATATCGGCAACAAACTGCTTTCAAAGTTGTGAAAATTGATTGCAAAGTTGGTTGTTTCAAGCGGGATTGTTTCCTGTGATATCATAATAACAAGTACCATAGTTAAAAGTTCGAAAATGTTAATAAATATTTCGAGAATTGCTGTTAAATTACCGTAGTGTTGCTCCAAGGATGTAGAGGTCCTAGGTCAATACTAGAATGTACTTTGTGCCAGCGATAACGATTTTAAAACATCCAAAAACATGAAATACCCGCCAAATCGGCTTAAATTCAAATAATCCATGCAGCTATGTGGTTATTTGACCGACAAATGATTAAATTAAAGCACGATCGGGCGTGGTTAGTACTTGCATGGGAGACTCCTTGAGTAAACGAGCAGTTGAATTTTTTTTTGTTTCATCACACACATAGTAAAGATATAAGGCAACGTTCCTGCATTCTTTTTTACAGTGATGGCAATCATTTATAGTGGAAAATCGTGGATTTTTTGTAATTATTACAATTAAGGAAAAGTTTTCAAATTGCTTCTAATTTTCAAGAACAAGTTGTAGATGCTATCGGCACGTAGTGGGTTTTAAGCCGTTAACACACCGGGCAAAGTTGTTCAAAGTGATGGCAAAGTTGTGCAAAGTTATGTAAACTTCGGTAGATATATCAGTATATATGACCTAAGTTGTTGGCATATAGAAACGTGCAGCTGTAAAGTCAACGAATTTAATAAATGCCAATTGAAAGCAACCTATAGACGTTCACATAAAATGACTGTAAAATGTTAGAAAACAGCGTGCAATGTTGGAAAAAGCGAAGGAAATGTTGGCGGAGTTGTTTGTTTATTTAACCTAAGTCATTGTAACGACACCCCCGCAGTTAAATTTAGAAAACATTAAGTAAATGCAACAGGAATGCCTCATATATAAACAAATTATCACAACAGCCAACCGAAGTATCGGCAACAAACTGCTTTCAAAGTTGTGAAAATTGATTGCAAAGTTGGTTGTTTCAAGCGGGATTGTTTCCTGTGATATCATAATAACAAGTACCATAGTTAAAAGTACGAAAATGTTAATAAATATTTCGAGAATTGCTGTTAAATTACCGTAGTGTTGCTCCAAGTATGTAGAGGTCATAGGTCAATACTAGAATGTACTTTGTGCCAGCGATAACGATTTTAAAACATCCAAAAACATGAAATACCCGCCAAATCGGCTTAAATTCAAATAATCCATGCAGCTATGTGGTTATTTGACCGACAAATGTTTAAAGTAAAGCACGATCGGGCGTGGTTAGTACTTGCATGGGAGACTCCTTGAGTAAACGAGCAGTTGAATTTTTTTTTTTTTTCATCACACACATAGTAAAGATATAAGGCAACGTTCCTGCATTCTTTTTTACAGTGATGGCAATCATTTATAGTGGAAAATCGTGGATTTTTTGTAATTATTACAATTAAGGAAAAGTTTTCAAATTGCTTCTAATTTTCAAGAACAAGTTGTAGATGCTATCGGCACGTAGTGGGTTTTAAGCCGTTAACACAACGGGCAAAGTTGTTCAAAGTGATGGCAAAGTTGTGCAAAGTTATGTAAACTTCGGTAGATATATCAGTATATATGACCTAAGTTGTTGGCATATAGAAACGTGCAGCTGTAAAGTCAACGAATTTAATAAATGCCAATTGAAAGCAACCTATAGACGTTCACATAAACTGACTGTAAAATGTTAGAAAACAGCGTGCAATGTTGGAAAAAGCGAAGGAAATGTTGGCGGAGTTGTTTGTTTATTTAACCTAAGTCATTGTAACGACACCCCCGCAGTTAAATTTAGAAAACATTAAGTAAATGCAACATGATTGCCTCATATATAAACAAATTATCACAACAGCCAACCGAAGTATCGGCAACAAACTGCTTTCAAAGTTGTGAAAATTGATTGCAAAGTTGGTTGTTTCAAGCGGGATTGTTTCCTGTGATATCATAATAACAAGTACCATAGTTAAAAGTACGAAAATGTTAATAAATATTTCGAGAATTGCTGTTAAATTACCGTAGTGTTGCTCCAAGTATGTAGAGGTCATAGGTCAATACTAGAATGTACTTTGTGCCAGCGATAACGATTTTAAAACATCCAAAAACATGAAATACCCGCCAAATCGGCTTAAATTCAAATAATCCATGCAGCTATGTGGTTATTTGACCGACAAATGTTTAAAGTAAAGCACGATCGGGCGTGGTTAGTACTTGCATGGGAGACTCCTTGAGTAAACGAGCAGTTGAATTTTTTTTTTTTTCATCACACACATAGTAAAGATATAAGGCAACGTTCCTGCATTCTTTTTTACAGTGATGGCAATCATTTATAGTGGAAAATCGTGGATTTTTTGTAATTATTACAATTAAGGAAAAGTTTTCAAATTGCTTCTAATTTTCAAGAACAAGTTGTAGATGCTATCGGCACGTAGTGGGTTTTAAGCCGTTAACACAACGGGCAAAGTTGTTCAAAGTGATGGCAAAGTTGTGCAAAGTTATGTAAACTTCGGTAGATATATCAGTATATATGACCTAAGTTGTTGGCATATAGAAACGTGCAGCTGTAAAGTCAACGAATTTAATAAATGCCAATTGAAAGCAACCTATAGACGTTCACATAAACTGACTGTAAAATGTTAGAAAACAGCGTGCAATGTTGGAAAAAGCGAAGGAAATGTTGGCGGAGTTGTTTGTTTATTTAACCTAAGTCATTGTAACGACACCCCCGCAGTTAAATTTAGAAAACATTAAGTAAATGCAACATGATTGCCTCATATATAAACAAATTATCACAACAGCCAACCGAAATATCGGCAACAAACTGCTTTCAAAGTTGTGAAAATTGATTGCAAAGTTGGTTGTTTCAAGCGGGATTGTTTCCTGTGATATCATAATAACAAGTACCATAGTTAAAAGTTCGAAAATGTTAATAAATATTTCGAGAATTGCTGTTAAATTACCGTAGTGTTGCTCCAAGGATGTAGAGGTCCTAGGTCAATACTAGAATGTACTTTGTGCCAGCGATAACGATTTTAAAACATCCAAAAACATGAAATACCCGCCAAATCGGCTTAAATTCAAATAATCCATGCAGCTATGTGGTTATTTGACCGACAAATGATTAAATTAAAGCACGATCGGGCGTGGTTAGTACTTGCATGGGAGACTCCTTGAGTAAACGAGCAGTTGAATTTTTTTTTGTTTCATCACACACATAGTAAAGATATAAGGCAACGTTCCTGCATTCTTTTTTACAGTGATGGCAATCATTTATAGTGGAAAATCGTGGATTTTTTGTAATTATTACAATTAAGGAAAAGTTTTCAAATTGCTTCTAATTTTCAAGAACAAGTTGTAGATGCTATCGGCACGTAGTGGGTTTTAAGCCGTTAACACACCGGGCAAAGTTGTTCAAAGTGATGGCAAAGTTGTGCAAAGTTATGTAAACTTCGGTAGATATATCAGTATATATGACCTAAGTTGTTGGCATATAGAAACGTGCAGCTGTAAAGTCAACGAATTTAATAAATGCCAATTGAAAGCAACCTATAGACGTTCACATAAAATGACTGTAAAATGTTAGAAAACAGCGTGCAATGTTGGAAAAAGCGAAGGAAATGTTGGCGGAGTTGTTTGTTTATTTAACCTAAGTCATTGTAACGACACCCCCGCAGTTAAATTTAGAAAACATTAAGTAAATGCAACAGGAATGCCTCATATATAAACAAATTATCACAACAGCCAACCGAAGTATCGGCAACAAACTGCTTTCAAAGTTGTGAAAATTGATTGCAAAGTTGGTTGTTTCAAGCGGGATTGTTTCCTGTGATATCATAATAACAAGTACCATAGTTAAAAGTACGAAAATGTTAATAAATATTTCGAGAATTGCTGTTAAATTACCGTAGTGTTGCTCCAAGTATGTAGAGGTCATAGGTCAATACTAGAATGTACTTTGTGCCAGCGATAACGATTTTAAAACATCCAAAAACATGAAATACCCGCCAAATCGGCTTAAATTCAAATAATCCATGCAGCTATGTGGTTATTTGACCGACAAATGTTTAAAGTAAAGCACGATCGGGCGTGGTTAGTACTTGCATGGGAGACTCCTTGAGTAAACGAGCAGTTGAATTTTTTTTTTGTTTCATCACACACATAGTAAAGATATAAGGCAACGTTCCTACATTCTTTTTTACAGTGATGGCAATCATTTATAGTGGAAAATCGTGGATTTTTTGTAATTATTACAATTAAGGAAAAGTTTTCAAATTGCTTCTAATTTTCAAGAACAAGTTGTAGATGCTATCGGCACGTAGTGGGTTTTAAGCCGTTAACACAACGGGCAAAGTTGTTCAAAGTGATGGCAAAGTTGTGCAAAGTTATGTAAACTTCGGTAGATATATCAGTATATATGACCTAAGTTGTTGGCATATAGAAACGTGCAGCTGTAAAGTCAACGAATTTAATAAATGCCAATTGAAAGCAACCTATAGACGTTCACATAAACTGACTGTAAAATGTTAGAAAACAGCGTGCAATGTTGGAAAAAGCGAAGGAAATGTTGGCGGAGTTGTTTGTTATTTAACCTAAGTCATTGTAACGACACCCCCGCAGTTAAATTTTGAAAACATTAAGTAAATGCAACAGGAATGCCTCATATATAAACAAATTATCACAACAGCCAACCGAAGTATCGGCAACAAACTGCTTTCAAAGTTGTGAAAATTGATTGCAAAGTTGGTTGTTTCAAGCGGGATTGTTTCCTGTGATATCATAATAACAAGTACCATAGTTAAAAGTACGAAAATGTTAATAAATATTTCGAGAATTGCTGTTAAATTACCGTAGTGTTGCTCCAAGTATGTAGAGGTCATAGGTCAATACTAGAATGTACTTTGTGCCAGCGATAACGATTTTAAAACATCCAAAAACATGAAATACCCGCCAAATCGGCTTAAATTCAAATAATCCATGCAGCTATGTGGTTATTTGACCGACAAATGTTTAAAGTAAAGCACGATCGGGCGTGGTTAGTACTTGCATGGGAGACTCCTTGAGTAAACGAGCAGTTGGATTTTTTTTGTTTCATCACACACATAGTAAAGATATAAGGCAACGTTCCTGCATTCTTTTTTACAGTGATGGCAATCATTTATAGTGGAAAATCGTGGATTTTATGTAATTATTACAATTAAGGAAAAGTTTTCAAATTGATTCTAATTTTCAAGAACAAGTTGTAGATGCTATCGGCACGTAGTGGGTTTTAAGCCGTTAACACACCGGGCAAAGTTGTTCAAAGTGATGGCAAAGTTGTGCAAAGTTATGTAAACTTCGGTAGATATATCAGTATATATGACCTAAGTTGTTGGCATATAGAAACGTGCAGCTGTAAAGTCAACGAATTTAATAAATGCCAATTGAAAGCAACCTATAGACGTTCACATAAACTGACTGTAAAATGTTAGAAAACAGCGTGCAATGTTGGAAAAAGCGAAGGAAATGTTGGCGGAGTTGTTTGTTTATTTAACCTAAGTCATTGTAACGACACCCCCGCAGTTAAATTTAGAAAACATTAAGTAAATGCAACATGATTGCCTCATATATAAACAAATTATCACAACAGCCAACCGAAGTATCGGCAACAAACTGCTTTCAAAGTTGTGAAAATTGATTGCAAAGTTGGTTGTTTCAAGCGGGATTGTTTCCTGTGATATCATAATAACAAGTACCATAGTTAAAAGTTCGAAAATGTTAATAAATATTTCGAGAATTGCTGTTAAATTACCGTAGTGTTGCTCCAAGGATGTAGAGGTCCTAGGTCAATACTAGAATGTACTTTGTGCCAGCGATAACGATTTTAAAACATCCAAAAACATGAAATACCCGCCAAATCGGCTTAAATTCAAATAATCCATGCAGCTATGTGGTTATTTGACCGACAAATGATTAAATTAAAGCACGATCGGGCGTGGTTAGTACTTGCATGGGAGACTCCTTGAGTAAACGAGCAGTTGAATTTTTTTTTGTTTCATCACACACATAGTAAAGATATAAGGCAACGTTCCTGCATTCTTTTTTACAGTGATGGCAATCATTTATAGTGGAAAATCGTGGATTTTTTGTAATTATTACAATTAAGGAAAAGTTTTCAAATTGCTTCTAATTTTCAAGAACAAGTTGTAGATGCTATCGGCACGTAGTGGGTTTTAAGCCGTTAACACACCGGGCAAAGTTGTTCAAAGTGATGGCAAAGTTGTGCAAAGTTATGTAAACTTCGGTAGATATATCAGTATATATGACCTAAGTTGTTGGCATATAGAAACGTGCAGCTGTAAAGTCAACGAATTTAATAAATGCCAATTGAAAGCAACCTATAGACGTTCACATAAAATGACTGTAAAATGTTAGAAAACAGCGTGCAATGTTGGAAAAAGCGAAGGAAATGTTGGCGGAGTTGTTTGTTTATTTAACCTAAGTCATTGTAACGACACCCCCGCAGTTAAATTTAGAAAACATTAAGTAAATGCAACAGGAATGCCTCATATATAAACAAATTATCACAACAGCCAACCGAAGTATCGGCAACAAACTGCTTTCAAAGTTGTGAAAATTGATTGCAAAGTTGGTTGTTTCAAGCGGGATTGTTTCCTGTGATATCATAATAACAAGTACCATAGTTAAAAGTACGAAAATGTTAATAAATATTTCGAGAATTGCTGTTAAATTACCGTAGTGTTGCTCCAAGTATGTAGAGGTCATAGGTCAATACTAGAATGTACTTTGTGCCAGCGATAACGATTTTAAAACATCCAAAAACATGAAATACCCGCCAAATCGGCTTAAATTCAAATAATCCATGCAGCTATGTGGTTATTTGACCGACAAATGTTTAAAGTAAAGCACGATCGGGCGTGGTTAGTACTTGCATGGGAGACTCCTTGAGTAAACGAGCAGTTGAATTTTTTTTTTGTTTCATCACACACATAGTAAAGATATAAGGCAACGTTCCTGCATTCCTTTTTACAGTGATGGCAATCATTTATAGTGGAAAATCGTGGATTTTTTGTAATTATTACAATTAAGGAAAAGTTTTCAAATTGCTTCTAATTTTCAAGAACAAGTTGTAGATGCTATCGGCACGTAGTGGGTTTTAAGCCGTTAACACAACGGGCAAAGTTGTTCAAAGTGATGGCAAAGTTGTGCAAAGTTATGTAAACTTCGGTAGATATATCAGTATATATGACCTAAGTTGTTGGCATATAGAAACGTGCAGCTGTAAAGTCAACGAATTAAATAAATGCCAATTGAAAGCAACCTATAGACGTTCACATAAACTGACTGTAAAATGTTAGAAAACAGCGTGCAATGTTGGAAAAAGCGAAGGAAATGTTGGCGGAGTTGTTTGTTATTTAACCTAAGTCATTGTAACGACACCCCCGCAGTTAAATTTAGAAAACATTAAGTAAATGCAACAGGAATGCCTCATATATAAACAAATTATCACAACAGCCAACCGAAGTATCGGCAACAAACTGCTTTCAAAGTTGTGAAAATTGATTGCAAAGTTGGTTGTTTCAAGCGGGATTGTTTCCTGTGATATCATAATAACAAGTACCATAGTTAAAAGTACGAAAATGTTAATAAATATTTCGAGAATTGCTGTTAAATTACCGTAGTGTTGCTCCAAGTATGTAGAGGTCATAGGTCAATACTAGAATGTACTTTGTGCCAGCGATAACGATTTTAAAACATCCAAAAACATGAAATACCCGCCAAATCGGCTTAAATTCAAATAATCCATGCAGCTATGTGGTTATTTGACCGACAAATGTTTAAAGTAAAGCACGATCGGGCGTGGTTAGTACTTGCATGGGAGACTCCTTGAGTAATCGAGCAGTTGAATTTTTTTTTGTTTCATCACACACATAGTAAAGATATAAGGCAACGTTCCTGCATTCTTTTTTACAGTGATGGCAATCATTTATAGTGGAAAATCGTGGATTTTATGTAATTATTACAATTAAGGAAAAGTTTTCAAATTGCTTCTAATTTTCAAGAACAAGTTGTAGATGCTATCGGCACGTAGTGGGTTTTAAGCCGTTAACACACCGGGCAAAGTTGTTCAAAGTGATGGCAAAGTTGTGCAAAGTTATGTAAACTTCGGTAGATATATCAGTATATATGACCTAAGTTGTTGGCATATAGAAACGTGCAGCTGTAAAGTCAACGAATTTAATAAATGCCAATTGAAAGCAACCTATAGACGTTCACATAAACTGACTGTAAAATGTTAGAAAACAGCGTGCAATGTTGGAAAAAGCGAAGGAAATGTTGGCGGAGTTGTTTGTTTATTTAACCTAAGTCATTGTAACGACACCCCCGCAGTTAAATTTAGAAAACATTAAGTAAATGCAACATGATTGCCTCATATATAAACAAATTATCACAACAGCCAACCGAAGTATCGGCAACAAACTGCTTTCAAAGTTGTGAAAATTGATTGCAAAGTTGGTTGTTTCAAGCGGGATTGTTTCCTGTGATATCATAATAACAAGTACCATAGTTAAAAGTTCGAAAATGTTAATAAATATTTCGAGAATTGCTGTTAAATTACCGTAGTGTTGCTCCAAGGATGTAGAGGTCCTACGTCAATACTAGAATGTACTTTGTGCCAGCGATAACGATTTTAAAACATCCAAAAACATGAAATACCCGCCAAATCGGCTTAAATTCAAATAATCCATGCAGCTATGTGGTTATTTGACCGACAAATGATTAAATTAAAGCACGATCGGGCGTGGTTAGTACTTGCATGGGAGACTCCTTGAGTAAACGTGCAGTTGAATTTTTTTTTGTTTCATCACACACATAGTAAAGATATAAGGCAACGTTCCTGCATTCTTTTTTACAGTGATGGCAATCATTTATAGTGGAAAATCGTGGATTTTTTGTAATTATTACAATTAAGGAAAAGTTTTCAAATTGCTTCTAATTTTCAAGAACAAGTTGTAGATGCTATCGGCACGTAGTGGGTTTTAAGCCGTTAACACACCGGGCAAAGTTGTTCAAAGTGATGGCAAAGTTGTGCAAAGTTATGTAAACTTCGGTAGATATATCAGTATATATGACCTAAGTTGTTGGCATATAGAAACGTGCAGCTGTAAAGTCAACGAATTTAATAAATGCCAATTGAAAGCAACCTATAGACGTTCACATAAAATGACTGTAAAATGTTAGAAAACAGCGTGCAATGTTGGAAAAAGCGAAGGAAATGTTGGCGGAGTTGTTTGTTTATTTAACCTAAGTCATTGTAACGACACCCCCGCAGTTGAATTTAGAAAACATTAAGTAAATGCAACAGGAATGCCTCATATATAAACAAATTATCACAACAGCCAACCGAAGTATCGGCAACAAACTGCTTTCAAAGTTGTGAAAATTGATTGCAAAGTTGGTTGTTTCAAGCGGGATTGTTTCCTGTGATATCATAATAACAAGTACCATAGTTAAAAGTTCGAAAATGTTAATAAATATTTCGAGAATTGCTGTTAAATTACCGTAGTGTTGCTCCAAGTATGTAGAGGTCATAGGTCAATACTAGAATGTACTTTGTGCCAGCGATAACGATTTTAAAACATCCAAAAACATGAAATACCCGCCAAATCGGCTTAACTTCAAATAATCTATGCAGCTATGTGGTTATTTGACCGACAAATGTTTAAAGTAAAGCACGATCGGGCGTGGTTAGTACTTGCATGGGAGACTCCTTGAGTAAACGAGCAGTTGAAATTTTTTTGTTTCATCACACACATAGTAAAGATATAAGGCAACGTTCCTGCATTCTTTTTTACAGTGATGGCAATCATTTATAGTGGGAAATCGTGGATTTTTTGTAATTATTACAATTAAGGAAAAGTTTTCAAATTGCTTCTAATTTTCAAGAACAAGTTGTAGATGCTATCGGCACGTAGTGGGTTTTAAGCCGTTAACACACCGGGCAAAGTTGTTCAAAGTGATGGCAAAGTTGTGCAAAGTTATGTAAACTTCGGTAGATATATCAGTATATATGACCTAAGTTGTTGGCATATAGAAACGTGCAGCTGTAAAGTCAACGAATTTAATAAATGCCAATTGAAAGCAACCTATAGACGTTCACATAAACTGACTGTAAAATGTTAGAAAACAGCGTGCAATGTTGGAAAAAGCGAAGGAAATGTTGGCGGAGTTGTTTGTTTATTTAACCTAAGTCATTGTAACGACACCCCCGCAGTTGAATTTAGAAAACATTAAGTAAATGCAACATGATTGCCTCATATATAAACAAATTATCACAACAGCCAACCGAAGTATCGGCAACAAACTGCTTTCAAAGTTGTGAAAATTGATTGCAAAGTTGGTTGTTTCAAGCGGGATTGTTTCCTGTGATATCATAATAACAAGTACCATAGTTAAAAGTTCGAAAATATTAATAAATATTTCGAGAATTGCTGTTAAATTACCGTAGTGTTGCTCCAAGTATGTAGAGGTCATAGGTCAATACTAGAATGTACTTTGTGCCAGCGATAACGATTTTAAAACATCCAAAAACATGAAATACCCGCCAAATCGGCTTAACTTCAAATAATCCATGCAGCTATGTGGTTATTTGACCGACAAATGTTTAAAGTAAAGCACGATCGGGCGTGGTTAGTACTTGCATGGGAGACTCCTTGAGTAAACGAGCAGTTGAAATTTTTTTGTTTCATCACACACATAGTAAAGATATAAGGCAACGTTCCTGCATTCTTTTTTACAGTGATGGCAATCATTTATAGTGGGAAATCGTGGATTTTTTGTAATTATTACAATTAAGGAAAAGTTTTCAAATTGCTTCTAATTTTCAAGAACAAGTTGTAGATGCTATCGGCACGTAGTGGGTTTTAAGCCGTTAACACAACGGGCAAAGTTGTTCAAAGTGATGGCTAAGTTGTGCAAAGTTATGTAAACTTCGGTAGATATATCAGTATATATGACCTAAGTTGTTGGCATATAGAAACGTGCAGCTGTAAAGTCAACGAATTTAATAAATGCCAATTGAAAGCAACCTATAGACGTTCACATAAACTGACTGTAAAATGTTAGAAAACAGCGTGCAATGTTGGAAAAAGCGAAGGAAATGTTGGCGGAGTTGTTTGTTATTTAACCTAAGTCATTGTAACGACACCCCCGCAGTTAAATTTAGAAAACATTAAGTAAATGCAACAGGAATGCCTCATATATAAACAAATTATCACAACAGCCAACCGAAGTATCGGCAACAAACTGCTTTCAAAGTTGTGAAAATTGATTGCAAAGTTGGTTGTTTCAAGCGGGATTGTTTCCTGTGATATCATAATAACAAGTACCATAGTTAAAAGTACGAAAATGTTAATAAATATTTCGAGAATTGCTGTTAAATTACCGTAGTGTTGCTCCAAGTATGTAGAGGTCATAGGTCAATACTAGAATGTACTTTGTGCCAGCGATAACGATTTTAAAACATCCAAAAACATGAAATACCCGCCAAATCGGCTTAAATTCAAATAATCCATGCAGCTATGTGGTTATTTGACCGACAAATGTTTAAAGTAAAGCACGATCGGGCGTGGTTAGTACTTGCATGGGAGACTCCTTGAGTAAACGAGCAGTTGAATTTTTTTTTTGTTTCATCACACACATAGTAAAGATATAAGGCAACGTTCCTGCATTCTTTTTTACAGTGATGGCAATCATTTATAGTGGAAAATCGTGGATTTTTTGTAATTATTACAATTAAGGAAAAGTTTTCAAATTGCTTCTAATTTTCAAGAACAAGTTGTAGATGCTATCGGCACGTAGTGGGTTTTAAGCCGTTAACACAACGGGCAAAGTTGTTCAAAGTGATGGCAAAGTTGTGCAAAGTTATGTGAACTTCGGTAGATATATCAGTATATATGACCTAAGTTGTTGGCATATAGAAACGTGCAGCTGTAAAGTCAACGAATTTAATAAATGCCAATTGAAAGCAACCTATAGACGTTCACATAAACTGACTGTAAAATGTTAGAAAACAGCGTGCAATGTTGGAAAAAGCGAAGGAAATGTTGGCGGAGTTGTTTGTTATTTAACCTAAGTCATTGTAACGACACCCCCGCAGTTAAATTTAGAAAACATTAAGTAAATGCAACAGGAATGCCTCATATATAAACAAATTATCACAACAGCCAACCGAAGTATCGGCAACAAACTGCTTTCAAAGTTGTGAAAATTGATTGCAAAGTTGGTTGTTTCAAGCGGGATTGTTTCCTGTGATATCATAATAACAAGTACCATAGTTAAAAGTACGAAAATGTTAATAAATATTTCGAGAATTGCTGTTAAATTACCGTAGTGTTGCTCCAAGTATGTAGAGGTCATAGGTCAATACTAGAATGTACTTTGTGCCAGCGATAACGATTTTAAAACATCCAAAAACATGAAATACCCGCCAAATCGGCTTAAATTCAAATAATCCATGCAGCTATGTGGTTATTTGACCGACAAATGTTTAAAGTAAAGCACGATCGGGCGTGGTTAGTACTTGCATGGGAGACTCCTTGAGTAAACGAGCAGTTGAAATTTTTTTGTTTCATCACACACATAGTAAAGATATAAGGCAACGTTCCTGCATTCTTTTTTACAGTGATGGCAATCATTTATAGTGGGAAATCGTGGATTTTTTGTAATTATTACAATTAAGGAAAAGTTTTCAAATTGCTTCTAATTTTCAAGAACAAGTTGTAGATGCTATCGGCACGTAGTGGGTTTTAAGCCGTTAACACACCGGGCAAAGTTGTTCAAAGTGATGGCAAAGTTGTGCAAAGTTATGTAAACTTCGGTAGATATATCAGTATATATGACCTAAGTTGTTGGCATATAGAAACGTGCAGCTGTAAAGTCAACGAATTTAATAAATGCCAATTGAAAGCAACCTATAGACGTTCACATAAACTGACTGTAAAATGTTAGAAAACAGCGTGCAATGTTGGAAAAAGCGAAGGAAATGTTGGCGGAGTTGTTTGTTTATTTAACCTAAGTCATTGTAACGACACCCCCGCAGTTAAATTTAGAAAACATTAAGTAAATGCAACAGGAATGCCTCATATATAAACAAATTATCACAACAGCCAACCGAAGTATCGGCAACAAACTGCTTTCAAAGTTGTGAAAATTGATTGCAAAGTTGGTTGTTTCAAGCGGGATTGTTTCCTGTGATATCATAATAACAAGTACCATAGTTAAAAGTTCGAAAATATTAATAAATATTTCGAGAATTGCTGTTAAATTACCGTAGTGTTGCTCCAAGTATGTAGAGGTCATAGGTCAATACTAGAATGTACTTTGTGCCAGCGATAACGATTTTAAAACATCCAAAAACATGAAATACCCGCCAAATCGGCTTAAATTCAAATAATCCATGCAGCTATGTGGTTATTTGACCGACAAATGTTTAAAGTAAAGCACGATCGGGCGTGGTTAGTACTTGCATGGGAGACTCCTTGAGTAAACGAGCAGTTGAATTTTTTTTTTGTTTCATCACACACATAGTAAAGATATAAGGCAACGTTCCTGCATTCTTTTTTACAGTGATGGCAATCATTTATAGTGGAAAATCGTGGATTTTTTGTAATTATTACAATTAAGGAAAAGTTTTCAAATTGCTTCTAATTTTCAAGAACAAGTTGTAGATGCTATCGACACGTAGTGGGTTTTAAGCCGTTAACACAACGGGCAAAGTTGTTCAAAGTGATGGCAAAGTTGTGCAAAGTTATGTAAACTTCGGTAGATATATCAGTATATATGACCTAAGTTGTTGGCATATAGAAACGTGCAGCTGTAAAGTCAACGAATTTAATAAATGCCAATTGAAAGCAACCTATAGACGTTCACATAAACTGACTGTAAAATGTTAGAAAACAGCGTGCAATGTTGGAAAAAGCGAAGGAAATGTTGGCGGAGTTGTTTGTTATTTAACCTAAGTCATTGTAACGACACCCCCGCAGTTAAATTTAGAAAACATTAAGTAAATGCAACAGGAATGCCTCATATATAAACAAATTATCACAACAGCCAACCGAAGTATCGGCAACAAACTGCTTTCAAAGTTGTGAAAATTGATTGCAAAGTTGGTTGTTTCAAGCGGGATTGTTTCCTGTGATATCATAATAACAAGTACCATAGTTAAAAGTACGAAAATGTTAATAAATATTTCGAGAATTGCTGTTAAATTACCGTAGTGTTGCTCCAAGTATGTAGAGGTCATAGGTCAATACTAGAATGTACTTTGTGCCAGCGATAACGATTTTAAAACATCCAAAAACATGAAATACCCGCCAAATCGGCTTAAATTCAAATAATCCATGCAGCTATGTGGTTATTTGACCGACAAATGTTTAAAGTAAAGCACGATCGGGCGTGGTTAGTACTTGCATGGGAGACTCCTTGAGTAAACGAGCAGTTGAAATTTTTTTGTTTCATCACACACATAGTAAAGATATAAGGCAACGTTCCTGCATTCTTTTTTACAGTGATGGCAATCATTTATAGTGGGAAATCGTGGATTTTTTGTAATTATTACAATTAAGGAAAAGTTTTCAAATTGCTTCTAATTTTCAAGAACAAGTTGTAGATGCTATCGGCACGTAGTGGGTTTTAAGCCGTTAACACACCGGGCAAAGTTGTTCAAAGTGATGGCAAAGTTGTGCAAAGTTATGTAAACTTCGGTAGATATATCAGTATATATGACCTAAGTTGTTGGCATATAGAAACGTGCAGCTGTAAAGTCAACGAATTTAATAAATGCCAATTGAAAGCAACCTATAGACGTTCACATAAACTGACTGTAAAATGTTAGAAAACAGCGTGCAATGTTGGAAAAAGCGAAGGAAATGTTGGCGGAGTTGTTTGTTTATTTAACCTAAGTCATTGTAACGACACCCCCGCAGTTAAATTTAGAAAACATTAAGTAAATGCAACAGGAATGCCTCATATATAAACAAATTATCACAACAGCCAACCGAAGTATCGGCAACAAACTGCTTTCAAAGTTGTGAAAATTGATTGCAAAGTTGGTTGTTTCAAGCGGGATTGTTTCCTGTGATATCATAATAACAAGTACCATAGTTAAAAGTTCGAAAATATTAATAAATATTTCGAGAATTGCTGTTAAATTACCGTAGTGTTGCTCCAAGTATGTAGAGGTCATAGGTCAATACTAGAATGTACTTTGTGCCAGCGATAACGATTTTAAAACATCCAAAAACATGAAATACCCGCCAAATCGGCTTAATTTCAAATAATCCATGCAGCTATGTGGTTATTTGACCGACAAATGTTTAAAGTAAAGCACGATCGGGCGTGGTTAGTACTTGCATGGGAGACTCCTTGAGTAAACGAGCAGTTGAATTTTTTTTTTGTTTCATCACACACATAGTAAAGATATAAGGCAACGTTCCTGCATTCTTTTTTACAGTGATGGCAATCATTTATAGTGGAAAATCGTGGATTTTTTGTAATTATTACAATTAAGGAAAAGTTTTCAAATTGCTTCTAATTTTCAAGAACAAGTTGTAGATGCTATCGGCACGTAGTGGGTTTTAAGCCGTTAACACAACGGGCAAAGTTGTTCAAAGTGATGGCAAAGTTGTGCAAAGTTATGTAAACTTCGGTAGATATATCAGTATATATGACCTAAGTTGTTGGCATATAGAAACGTGCAGCTGTAAAGTCAACGAATTTAATAAATGCCAATTGAAAGCAACCTATAGACGTTCACATAAACTGACTGTAAAATGTTAGAAAACAGCGTGCAATGTTGGAAAAAGCGAAGGAAATGTTGGCGGAGTTGTTTGTTATTTAACCTAAGTCATTGTAACGACACCCCCGCAGTTAAATTTAGAAAACATTAAGTAAATGCAACAGGAATGCCTCATATATAAACAAATTATCACAACAGCCAACCGAAGTATCGGCAACAAACTGCTTTCAAAGTTGTGAAAATTGATTGCAAAGTTGGTTGTTTCAAGCGGGATTGTTTCCTGTGATATCATAATAACAAGTACCATAGTTAAAAGTACGAAAATGTTAATAAATATTTCGAGAATTGCTGTTAAATTACCGTAGTGTTGCTCCAAGTATGTAGAGGTCATAGGTCAATACTAGAATGTACTTTGTGCCAGCGATAACGATTTTAAAACATCCAAAAACATGAAATACCCGCCAAATCGGCTTAAATTCAAATAATCCATGCAGCTATGTGGTTATTTGACCGACAAATGATTAAATTAAAGCACGATCGGGCGTGGTTAGTACTTGCATGGGAGACTCCTTGAGTAAACGAGCAGTTGAATTTTTTTTTGTTTCATCACACACATAGTAAAGATATAAGGCAACGTTCCTGCATTCTTTTTTACAGTGATGGCAATCATTTATAGTGGAAAATCGTGGATTTTTTGTAATTATTACAATTAAGGAAAAGTTTTCAAATTGCTTCTAATTTTCAAGAACAAGTTGTAGATGCTATCGGCACGTAGTGGGTTTTAAGCCGTTAACACACCGGGCAAAGTTGTTCAAAGTGATGGCAAAGTTGTGCAAAGTTATGTAAACTTCGGTAGATATATCAGTATATATGACCTAAGTTGTTGGCATATAGAAACGTGCAGCTGTAAAGTCAACGAATTTAATAAATGCCAATTGAAAGCAACCTATAGACGTTCACATAAAATGACTGTAAAATGTTAGAAAACAGCGTGCAATGTTGGAAAAAGCGAAGGAAATGTTGGCGGAGTTGTTTGTTTATTTAACCTAAGTCATTGTAACGACACCCCCGCAGTTGAATTTAGAAAACATTAAGTAAATGCAACATGATTGCCTCATATATAAACAAATTATCACAACAGCCAACCGAAGTATCGGCAACAAACTGCTTTCAAAGTTGTGAAAATTGATTGCAAAGTTGGTTGTTTCAAGCGGGATTGTTTCCTGTGATATCATAATAACAAGTACCATAGTTAAAAGTTCGAAAATGTTAATAAATATTTCGAGAATTGCTGTTAAATTACCGTAGTGTTGCTCCAAGTATGTAGAGGTCATAGGTCAATACTAGAATGTACTTTGTGCCAGCGATAACGATTTTAAAACATCCAAAAACATGAAATACCCGCCAAATCGGCTTAACTTCAAATAATCTATGCAGCTATGTGGTTATCTGACCGACAGATGTTTAAAGTAAAGCACGATCGGGCGTGGTTAGTACTTGCATGGGAGACTCCTTGAGTAAACGAGCAGTTGAATTTTTTTTGTTTCATCACACACATAGTAAAGATATAAGGCAACGTTCCTGCATTCTTTTTTACAGTGATGGCAATCATTTATAGTGGAAAATCGTGGATTTTTTTGTAATTATTACAATAAAGGAAAAGTTTTCAAATTGCTTCTAATTTTCAAGAACAAGTTGTAGATGCTATCGGCACGTAGTGGGTTTTAAGCCGTTAACACACCGGGCAAAGTTGTTCAAAGTGATGGCAAAGTTGTGCAAAGTTATGTAAACTTCGGTAGATATATCAGTATATATGACCTAAGTTGTTGGCATATAGAAACGTGCAGCTGTAAAGTCAACGAATTTAATAAATGCCAATTGAAAGCAACCTATAGACGTTCACATAAACTGACTGTAAAATGTTAGAAAACAGCGTGCAATGTTGGAAAAAGCGAAGGAAATGTTGGCGGAGTTGTTTGTTTATTTAACCTAAGTCATTGTAACGACACCCCCGCAGTTAAATTTAGAAAACATTAAGTAAATGCAACAGGAATGCCTCATATATAAACAAATTATCACAACAGCCAACCGAAGTATCGGCAACAAACTGCTTTCAAAGTTGTGAAAATTGATTGCAAAGTTGGTTGTTTCAAGCGGGATTGTTTCCTGTGATATCATAATAACAAGTACCATAGTTAAAAGTTCGAAAATATTAATAAATATTTCGAGAATTGCTGTTAAATTACCGTAGTGTTGCTCCAAGTATGTAGAGGTCATAGGTCAATACTAGAATGTACTTTGTGCCAGCGATAACGATTTTAAAACATCCAAAAACATGAAATACCCGCCAAATCGGCTTAAATTCAAATAATCCATGCAGCTATGTGGTTATTTGACCGACAAATGTTTAAAGTAAAGCACGATCGGGCGTGGTTAGTACTTGCATGGGAGACTCCTTGAGTAAACGAGCAGTTGAATTTTTTTTTTGTTTCATCACACACATAGTAAAGATATAAGGCAACGTTCCTGCATTCTTTTTTACAGTGATGGCAATCATTTATAGTGGAAAATCGTGGATTTTTTGTAATTATTACAATTAAGGAAAAGTTTTCAAATTGCTTCTAATTTTCAAGAACAAGTTGTAGATGCTATCGGCACGTAGTGGGTTTTAAGCCGTTAACACACCGGGCAAAGTTGTTCAAAGTGATGGCAAAGTTGTGCAAAGTTATGTAAACTTCGGTAGATATATCAGTATATATGACCTAAGTTGTTGGCATATAGAAACGTGCAGCTGTAAAGTCAACGAATTTAATAAATGCCAATTGAAAGCAACCTATAGACGTTCACATAAAATGACTGTAAAATGTTAGAAAACAGCGTGCAATGTTGGAAAAAGCGAAGGAAATGTTGGCGGAGTTGTTTGTTTATTTAACCTAAGTCATTGTAACGACACCCCCGCAGTTGAATTTAGAAAACATTAAGTAAATGCAACATGATTGCCTCATATATAAACAAATTATCACAACAGCCAACCGAAGTATCGGCAACAAACTGCTTTCAAAGTTGTGAAAATTGATTGCAAAGTTGGTTGTTTCAAGCGGGATTGTTTCCTGTGATATCATAATAACAAGTACCATAGTTAAAAGTTCGAAAATGTTAATAAATATTTCGAGAATTGCTGTTAAATTACCGTAGTGTTGCTCCAAGTATGTAGAGGTCATAGGTCAATACTAGAATGTACTTTGTGCCAGCGATAACGATTTTAAAACATCCAAAAACATGAAATACCCGCCAAATCGGCTTAACTTCAAATAATCTATGCAGCTATGTGGTTATCTGACCGACAAATGTTTAAAGTAAAGCACGATCGGGCGTGGTTAGTACTTGCATGGGAGACTCCTTGAGTAAACGAGCAGTTGAATTTTTTTTGTTTCATCACACACATAGTAAAGATATAAGGCAACGTTCCTGCATTCTTTTTTACAGTGATGGCAATCATTTATAGTGGAAAATCGTGGATTTTTTTGTAATTATTACAATAAAGGAAAAGTTTTCAAATTGCTTCTAATTTTCAAGAACAAGTTGTAGATGCTATCGGCACGTAGTGGGTTTTAAGCCGTTAACACACCGGGCAAAGTTGTTCAAAGTGATGGCAAAGTTGTGCAAAGTTATGTAAACTTCGGTAGATATATCAGTATATATGACCTAAGTTGTTGGCATATAGAAACGTGCAGCTGTAAAGTCAACGAATTTAATAAATGCCAATTGAAAGCAACCTATAGACGTTCACATAAACTGACTGTAAAATGTTAGAAAACAGCGTGCAATGTTGGAAAAAGCGAAGGAAATGTTGGCGGAGTTGTTTGTTTATTTAACCTAAGTCATTGTAACGACACCCCCGCAGTTAAATTTAGAAAACATTAAGTAAATGCAACAGGAATGCCTCATATATAAACAAATTATCACAACAGCCAACCGAAGTATCGGCAACAAACTGCTTTCAAAGTTGTGAAAATTGATTGCAAAGTTGGTTGTTTCAAGCGGGATTGTTTCCTGTGATATCATAATAACAAGTACCATAGTTAAAAGTTCGAAAATATTAATAAATATTTCTAGAATTGCTGTTAAATTACCGTAGTGTTGCTCCAAGTATGTAGAGGTCATAGGTCAATACTAGAATGTACTTTGTGCCAGCGATAACGATTTTAAAACATCCAAAAACATGAAATACCCGCCAAATCGGCTTAAATTCAAATAATCCATGCAGCTATGTGGTTATTTGACCGACAAATGTTTAAAGTAAAGCACGATCGGGCGTGGTTAGTACTTGCATGGGAGACTCCTTGAGTAAACGAGCAGTTGAATTTTTTTTTTGTTTCATCACACACATAGTAAAGATATAAGGCAACGTTCCTGCATTCTTTTTTACAGTGATGGCAATCATTTATAGTGGAAAATCGTGGATTTTTTGTAATTATTACAATTAAGGAAAAGTTTTCAAATTGCTTCTAATTTTCAAGAACAAGTTGTAGATGCTATCGGCACGTAGTGGGTTTTAAGCCGTTAACACAACGGGCAAAGTTGTTCAAAGTGATGGCAAAGTTGTGCAAAGTTATGTAAACTTCGGTAGATATATCAGTATATATGACCTAAGTTGTTGGCATATAGAAACGTGCAGCTGTAAAGTCAACGAATTTAATAAATGCCAATTGAAAGCAACCTATAGACGTTCACATAAACTGACTGTAAAATGTTAGAAAACAGCGTGCAATGTTGGAAAAAGCGAAGGAAATGTTGGCGGAGTTGTTTGTTATTTAACCTAAGTCATTGTAACGACACCCCCGCAGTTAAATTTAGAAAACATTAAGTAAATGCAACAGGAATGCCTCATATATAAACAAATTATCACAACAGCCAACCGAAGTATCGGCAACAAACTGCTTTCAAAGTTGTGAAAATTGATTGCAAAGTTGGTTGTTTCAAGCGGGATTGTTTCCTGTGATATCATAATAACAAGTACCATAGTTAAAAGTACGAAAATGTTAATAAATATTTCGAGAATTGCTGTTAAATTACCGTAGTGTTGCTCCAAGTATGTAGAGGTCATAGGTCAATACTAGAATGTACTTTGTGCCAGCGATAACGATTTTAAAACATCCAAAAACATGAAATACCCGCCAAATCGGCTTAAATTCAAATAATCCATGCAGCTATGTGGTTATTTGACCGACAAATGATTAAATTAAAGCACGATCGGGCGTGGTTAGTACTTGCATGGGAGACTCCTTGAGTAAACGAGCAGTTGAATTTTTTTTTGTTTCATCACACACATAGTAAAGATATAAGGCAACGTTCCTGCATTCTTTTTTACAGTGATGGCAATCATTTATAGTGGAAAATCGTGGATTTTTTGTAATTATTACAATTAAGGAAAAGTTTTCAAATTGCTTCTAATTTTCAAGAACAAGTTGTAGATGCTATCGGCACGTAGTGGGTTTTAAGCCGTTAACACACCGGGCAAAGTTGTTCAAAGTGATGGCAAAGTTGTGCAAAGTTATGTAAACTTCGGTAGATATATCAGTATATATGACCTAAGTTGTTGGCATATAGAAACGTGCAGCTGTAAAGTCAACGAATTTAATAAATGCCAATTGAAAGCAACCTATAGACGTTCACATAAAATGACTGTAAAATGTTAGAAAACAGCGTGCAATGTTGGAAAAAGCGAAGGAAATGTTGGCGGAGTTGTTTGTTTATTTAACCTAAGTCATTGTAACGACACCCCCGCAGTTGAATTTAGAAAACATTAAGTAAATGCAACATGATTGCCTCATATATAAACAAATTATCACAACAGCCAACCGAAGTATCGGCAACAAACTGCTTTCAAAGTTGTGAAAATTGATTGCAAAGTTGGTTGTTTCAAGCGGGATTGTTTCCTGTGATATCATAATAACAAGTACCATAGTTAAAAGTTCGAAAATGTTAATAAATATTTCGAGAATTGCTGTTAAATTACCGTAGTGTTGCTCCAAGTATGTAGAGGTCATAGGTCAATACTAGAATGTACTTTGTGCCAGCGATAACGATTTTAAAACATCCAAAAACATGAAATACCCGCCAAATCGGCTTAACTTCAAATAATCTATGCAGCTATGTGGTTATCTGACCGACAGATGTTTAAAGTAAAGCACGATTGGGCGTGGTTAGTACTTGCATGGGAGACTCCTTGAGTAAACGAGCAGTTGAATTTTTTTTGTTTCATCACACACATAGTAAAGATATAAGGCAACGTTCCTGCATTCTTTTTTACAGTGATGGCAATCATTTATAGTGGAAAATCGTGGATTTTTTTGTAATTATTACAATAAAGGAAAAGTTTTCAAATTGCTTCTAATTTTCAAGAACAAGTTGTAGATGCTATCGGCACGTAGTGGGTTTTAAGCCGTTAACACACCGGGCAAAGTTGTTCAAAGTGATGGCAAAGTTGTGCAAAGTTATGTAAACTTCGGTAGATATATCAGTATATATGACCTAAGTTGTTGGCATATAGAAACGTGCAGCTGTAAAGTCAACGAATTTAATAAATGCCAATTGAAAGCAACCTATAGACGTTCACATAAACTGACTGTAAAATGTTAGAAAACAGCGTGCAATGTTGGAAAAAGCGAAGGAAATGTTGGCGGAGTTGTTTGTTTATTTAACCTAAGTCATTGTAACGACACCCCCGCAGTTAAATTTAGAAAACATTAAGTAAATGCAACAGGAATGCCTCATATATAAACAAATTATCACAACAGCCAACCGAAGTATCGGCAACAAACTGCTTTCAAAGTTGTGAAAATTGATTGCAAAGTTGGTTGTTTCAAGCGGGATTGTTTCCTGTGATATCATAATAACAAGTACCATAGTTAAAAGTTCGAAAATATTAATAAATATTTCGAGAATTGCTGTTAAATTACCGTAGTGTTGCTCCAAGTATGTAGAGGTCATAGGTCAATACTAGAATGTACTTTGTGCCAGCGATAACGATTTTAAAACATCCAAAAACATGAAATACCCGCCAAATCGGCTTAAATTCAAATAATCCATGCAGCTATGTGGTTATTTGACCGACAAATGTTTAAAGTAAAGCACGATCGGGCGTGGTTAGTACTTGCATGGGAGACTCCTTGAGTAAACGAGCAGTTGAATTTTTTTTTTGTTTCATCACACACATAGTAAAGATATAAGGCAACGTTCCTGCATTCTTTTTTACAGTGATGGCAATCATTTATAGTGGAAAATCGTGGATTTTTTGTAATTATTACAATTAAGGAAAAGTTTTCAAATTGCTTCTAATTTTCAAGAACAAGTTGTAGATGCTATCGGCACGTAGTGGGTTTTAAGCCGTTAACACACCGGGCAAAGTTGTTCAAAGTGATGGCAAAGTTGTGCAAAGTTATGTAAACTTCGGTAGATATATCAGTATATATGACCTAAGTTGTTGGCATATAGAAACGTGCAGCTGTAAAGTCAACGAATTTAATAAATGCCAATTGAAAGCAACCTATAGACGTTCACATAAAATGACTGTAAAATGTTAGAAAACAGCGTGCAATGTTGGAAAAAGCGAAGGAAATGTTGGCGGAGTTGTTTGTTTATTTAACCTAAGTCATTGTAACGACACCCCCGCAGTTGAATTTAGAAAACATTAAGTAAATGCAACATGATTGCCTCATATATAAACAAATTATCACAACAGCCAACCGAAGTATCGGCAACAAACTGCTTTCAAAGTTGTGAAAATTGATTGCAAAGTTGGTTGTTTCAAGCGGGATTGTTTCCTGTGATATCATAATAACAAGTACCATAGTTAAAAGTTCGAAAATGTTAATAAATATTTCGAGAATTGCTGTTAAATTACCGTAGTGTTGCTCCAAGTATGTAGAGGTCATAGGTCAATACTAGAATGTACTTTGTGCCAGCGATAACGATTTTAAAACATCCAAAAACATGAAATACCCGCCAAATCGGCTTAACTTCAAATAATCTATGCAGCTATGTGGTTATCTGACCGACAAATGTTTAAAGTAAAGCACGATCGGGCGTGGTTAGTACTTGCATGGGAGACTCCTTGAGTAAACGAGCAGTTGAATTTTTTTTGTTTCATCACACACATAGTAAAGATATAAGGCAACGTTCCTGCATTCTTTTTTACAGTGATGGCAATCATTTATAGTGGAAAATCGTGGATTTTTTTGTAATTATTACAATAAAGGAAAAGTTTTCAAATTGCTTCTAATTTTCAAGAACAAGTTGTAGATGCTATCGGCACGTAGTGGGTTTTAAGCCGTTAACACACCGGGCAAAGTTGTTCAAAGTGATGGCAAAGTTGTGCAAAGTTATGTAAACTTCGGTAGATATATCAGTATATATGACCTAAGTTGTTGGCATATAGAAACGTGCAGCTGTAAAGTCAACGAATTTAATAAATGCCAATTGAAAGCAACCTATAGACGTTCACATAAACTGACTGTAAAATGTTAGAAAACAGCGTGCAATGTTGGAAAAAGCGAAGGAAATGTTGGCGGAGTTGTTTGTTTATTTAACCTAAGTCATTGTAACGACACCCCCGCAGTTAAATTTAGAAAACATTAAGTAAATGCAACAGGAATGCCTCATATATAAACAAATTATCACAACAGCCAACCGAAGTATCGGCAACAAACTGCTTTCAAAGTTGTGAAAATTGATTGCAAAGTTGGTTGTTTCAAGCGGGATTGTTTCCTGTGATATCATAATAACAAGTACCATAGTTAAAAGTTCGAAAATATTAATAAATATTTCTAGAATTGCTGTTAAATTACCGTAGTGTTGCTCCAAGTATGTAGAGGTCATAGGTCAATACTAGAATGTACTTTGTGCCAGCGATAACGATTTTAAAACATCCAAAAACATGAAATACCCGCCAAATCGGCTTAAATTCAAATAATCCATGCAGCTATGTGGTTATTTGACCGACAAATGTTTAAAGTAAAGCACGATCGGGCGTGGTTAGTACTTGCATGGGAGACTCCTTGAGTAAACGAGCAGTTGAATTTTTTTTTTGTTTCATCACACACATAGTAAAGATATAAGGCAACGTTCCTGCATTCTTTTTTACAGTGATGGCAATCATTTATAGTGGAAAATCGTGGATTTTTTGTAATTATTACAATTAAGGAAAAGTTTTCAAATTGCTTCTAATTTTCAAGAACAAGTTGTAGATGCTATCGGCACGTAGTGGGTTTTAAGCCGTTAACACAACGGGCAAAGTTGTTCAAAGTGATGGCAAAGTTGTGCAAAGTTATGTAAACTTCGGTAGATATATCAGTATATATGACCTAAGTTGTTGGCATATAGAAACGTGCAGCTGTAAAGTCAACGAATTTAATAAATGCCAATTGAAAGCAACCTATAGACGTTCACATAAACTGACTGTAAAATGTTAGAAAACAGCGTGCAATGTTGGAAAAAGCGAAGGAAATGTTGGCGGAGTTGTTTGTTATTTAACCTAAGTCATTGTAACGACACCCCCGCAGTTAAATTTAGAAAACATTAAGTAAATGCAACAGGAATGCCTCATATATAAACAAATTATCACAACAGCCAACCGAAGTATCGGCAACAAACTGCTTTCAAAGTTGTGAAAATTGATTGCAAAGTTGGTTGTTTCAAGCGGGATTGTTTCCTGTGATATCATAATAACAAGTACCATAGTTAAAAGTACGAAAATGTTAATAAATATTTCGAGAATTGCTGTTAAATTACCGTAGTGTTGCTCCAAGTATGTAGAGGTCATAGGTCAATACTAGAATGTACTTTGTGCCAGCGATAACGATTTTAAAACATCCAAAAACATGAAATACCCGCCAAATCGGCTTAAATTCAAATAATCCATGCAGCTATGTGGTTATTTGACCGACAAATGATTAAATTAAAGCACGATCGGGCGTGGTTAGTACTTGCATGGGAGACTCCTTGAGTAAACGAGCAGTTGAATTTTTTTTTGTTTCATCACACACATAGTAAAGATATAAGGCAACGTTCCTGCATTCTTTTTTACAGTGATGGCAATCATTTATAGTGGAAAATCGTGGATTTTTTGTAATTATTACAATTAAGGAAAAGTTTTCAAATTGCTTCTAATTTTCAAGAACAAGTTGTAGATGCTATCGGCACGTAGTGGGTTTTAAGCCGTTAACACACCGGGCAAAGTTGTTCAAAGTGATGGCAAAGTTGTGCAAAGTTATGTAAACTTCGGTAGATATATCAGTATATATGACCTAAGTTGTTGGCATATAGAAACGTGCAGCTGTAAAGTCAACGAATTTAATAAATGCCAATTGAAAGCAACCTATAGACGTTCACATAAAATGACTGTAAAATGTTAGAAAACAGCGTGCAATGTTGGAAAAAGCGAAGGAAATGTTGGCGGAGTTGTTTGTTTATTTAACCTAAGTCATTGTAACGACACCCCCGCAGTTGAATTTAGAAAACATTAAGTAAATGCAACATGATTGCCTCATATATAAACAAATTATCACAACAGCCAACCGAAGTATCGGCAACAAACTGCTTTCAAAGTTGTGAAAATTGATTGCAAAGTTGGTTGTTTCAAGCGGGATTGTTTCCTGTGATATCATAATAACAAGTACCATAGTTAAAAGTTCGAAAATGTTAATAAATATTTCGAGAATTGCTGTTAAATTACCGTAGTGTTGCTCCAAGTATGTAGAGGTCATAGGTCAATACTAGAATGTACTTTGTGCCAGCGATAACGATTTTAAAACATCCAAAAACATGAAATACCCGCCAAATCGGCTTAACTTCAAATAATCTATGCAGCTATGTGGTTATCTGACCGACAAATGTTTAAAGTAAAGCACGATCGGGCGTGGTTAGTACTTGCATGGGAGACTCCTTGATTAAACGAGCAGTTGAATTTTTTTTGTTTCATCACACACATAGTAAAGATATAAGGCAACGTTCCTGCATTCTTTTTTACAGTGATGGCAATCATTTATAGTGGAAAATCGTGGATTTTTTTGTAATTATTACAATAAAGGAAAAGTTTTCAAATTGCTTCTAATTTTCAAGAACAAGTTGTAGATGCTATCGGCACGTAGTGGGTTTTAAGCCGTTAACACACCTGGCAAAGTTGTTCAAAGTGATGGCAAAGTTGTGCAAAGTTATGTAAACTTCGGTAGATATATCAGTATATATGACCTAAGTTGTTGGCATATAGAAACGTGCAGCTGTAAAGTCAACGCATTTAATAAATGCCAATTGAAAGCAACCTATAGACGTTCACATAAACTGACTGTAAAATGTTAGAAAACAGCGTGCAATGTTGGAAAAAGCGAAGGAAATGTTGGCGGAGTTGTTTGTTTATTTAACCTAAGTCATTGTAACGACACCCCCGCAGTTAAATTTAGAAAACATTAAGTAAATGCAACAGGAATGCCTCATATATAAACAAATTATCACAACAGCCAACCGAAGTATCGGCAACAAACTGCTTTCAAAGTTGTGAAAATTGATTGCAAAGTTGGTTGTTTCAAGCGGGATTGTTTCCTGTGATATCATAATAACAAGTACCATAGTTAAAAGTACGAAAATGTTAATAAATATTTCGAGAATTGCTGTTAAATTACCGTAGTGTTGCTCCAAGTATGTAGAGGTCATAGGTCAATACTAGAATGTACTTTGTGCCAGCGATAACGATTTTAAAACATCCAAAAACATGAAATACCCGCCAAATCGGCTTAAATTCAAATAATCCATGCAGCTATGTGGTTATTTGACCGACAAATGATTAAATTAAAGCACGATCGGGCGTGGTTAGTACTTGCATGGGAGACTACTTGAGTAAACGAGCAGTTGAATTTTTTTTTGTTTCATCACACACATAGTAAAGATATAAGGCAACGTTCCTGCATTCTTTTTTACAGTGATGGCAATCATTTATAGTGGAAAATCGTGGATTTTTTGTAATTATTACAATTAAGGAAAAGTTTTCAAATTGCTTCTAATTTTCAAGAACAAGTTGTAGATGCTATCGGCACGTAGTGGGTTTTAAGCCGTTAACACACCGGGCAAAGTTGTTCAAAGTGATGGCAAAGTTGTGCAAAGTTATGTAAACTTCGGTAGATATATCAGTATATATGACCTAAGTTGTTGGCATATAGAAACGTGCAGCTGTAAAGTCAACGAATTTAATAAATGCCAATTGAAAGCAACCTATAGACGTTCACATAAAATGACTGTAAAATGTTAGAAAACAGCGTGCAATGTTGGAAAAAGCGAAGGAAATGTTGGCGGAGTTGTTTGTTTATTTAACCTAAGTCATTGTAACGACACCCCCGCAGTTGAATTTAGAAAACATTAAGTAAATGCAACATGATTGCCTCATATATAAACAAATTATCACAACAGCCAACCGAAGTATCGGCAACAAACTGCTTTCAAAGTTGTGAAAATTGATTGCAAAGTTGGTTGTTTCAAGCGGGATTGTTTCCTGTGATATCATAATAACAAGTACCATAGTTAAAAGTTCGAAAATGTTAATAAATATTTCGAGAATTGCTGTTAAATTACCGTAGTGTTGCTCCAAGTATGTAGAGGTCATAGGTCAATACTAGAATGTACTTTGTGCCAGCGATAACGATTTTAAAACATCCAAAAACATGAAATACCCGCCAAATCGGCTTAAATTCAAATAATCCATGCAGCTATGTGGTTATTTGACCGACAAATGATTAAATTAAAGCACGATCGGGCGTGGTTAGTACTTGCATGGGAGACTCCTTGAGTAAACGAGCAGTTGAATTTTTTTTTGTTTCATCACACACATAGTAAAGATATAAGGCAACGTTCCTGCATTCTTTTTTACAGTGATGGCAATCATTTATAGTGGAAAATCGTGGATTTTTTGTAATTATTACAATTAAGGAAAAGTTTTCAAATTGCTTCTAATTTTCAAGAACAAGTTGTAGATGCTATCGGCACGTAGTGGGTTTTAAGCCGTTAACACACCGGGAAAAGTTGTTCAAAGTGATGGCAAAGTTGTGCAAAGTTATGTAAACTTCGGTAGATATATCAGTATATATGACCTAAGTTGTTGGCATATAGAAATGTGCACCTCTAAAGTCAACGAATTTAATAAATGCCAATTGAAAGCAACCTATAGACGTTCACATAAAATGACTGTAAAATGTTAGAAAACAGCGTGCAATGTTGGAAAAAGCGAAGGAAATGTTGGCGGAGTTGTTTGTTTATTTAACCTAAGTCATTGTAACGACACCCCCGCAGTTGAATTTAGAAAACATTAAGTAAATGCAACATGATTGCCTCATATATAAACAAATTATCACAACAGCCAACCGAAGTATCGGCAACAAACTGCTTTCAAAGTTGTGAAAATTGATTGCAAAGTTGGTTGTTTCAAGCGGGATTGTTTCCTGTGATATCATAATAACAAGTACCATAGTTAAAAGTTCGAAAATGTTAATAAATATTTCGAGAATTGCTGTTAAATTACCGTAGTGTTGCTCCAAGTATGTAGAGGTCATAGGTCAATACTAGAATGTACTTTGTGCCAGCGATAACGATTTTAAAACATCCAAAAACATGAAATACCCGCCAAATCGGCTTAACTTCAAATAATCTATGCAGCTATGTGGTTATTTGACCGACAAATGTTTAAAGTAAAGCACGATCGGGCGTGGTTAGTACTTGCATGGGAGACTCCTTGAGTAAACGAGCAGTTGAATTTTTTTTGTTTCATCACACACATAGTAAAGATATAAGGCAACGTTCCTGCATTCTTTTTTACAGTGATGGCAATCATTTATAGTGGAAAATCGTGGATTTTTTTGTAATTATTACAATTAAGGAAAAGTTTTCAAATTGCTTCTAATTTTCAAGAACAAGTTGTAGATGCTATCGGCACGTAGTGGGTTTTAAGCCGTTAACACACCGGGAAAAGTTGTTCAAAGTGATGGCAAAGTTGTGCAAAGTTATGTAAACTTCGGTAGATATATCAGTATATATGACCTAAGTTGTTGGCATATAGAAATGTGCACCTCTAAAGTCAACGAATTTAATAAATGCCAATTGAAAGCAACCTATAGACGTTCACATAAAATGACTGTAAAATGTTAGAAAACAGCGTGCAATGTTGGAAAAAGCGAAGGAAATGTTGGCGGAGTTGTTTGTTTATTTAACCTAAGTCATTGTAACGACACCCCCGCAGTTGAATTTAGAAAACATTAAGTAAATGCAACATGATTGCCTCATATATAAACAAATTATCACAACAGCCAACCGAAGTATCGGCAACAAACTGCTTTCAAAGTTGTGAAAATTGATTGCAAAGTTGGTTGTTTCAAGCGGGATTGTTTCCTGTGATATCATAATAACAAGTACCATAGTTAAAAGTTCGAAAATGTTAATAAATATTTCGAGAATTGCTGTTAAATTACCGTAGTGTTGCTCCAAGTATGTAGAGGTCATAGGTCAATACTAGAATGTACTTTGTGCCAGCGATAACGATTTTAAAACATCCAAAAACATGAAATACCCGCCAAATCGGCTTAACTTCAAATAATCTATGCAGCTATGTGGTTATTTGACCGACAAATGTTTAAAGTAAAGCACGATCGGGCGTGGTTAGTACTTGCATGGGAGACTCCTTGAGTAAACGAGCAGTTGAATTTTTTTTGTTTCATCACACACATAGTAAAGATATAAGGCAACGTTCCTGCATTCTTTTTTACAGTGATGGCAATCATTTATAGTGGAAAATCGTGGATTTTTTTGTAATTATTACAATAAAGAAAAAGTTTTCAAATTGCTTCTAATTTTCAAGAACAAGTTGTACATGCTATCGGCACGTAGTGGGTTTTAAGCCGTTAACACACCGGGCAAAGTTGTTCAAAGTGATGGCAAAGTTGTGCAAAGTTATGTAAACTTCGGTAGATATATCAGTATATATGACCTAAGTTGTTGGCATATAGAAACGTGCAGCTGTAAAGTCAACGAATTTAATAAATGCCAATTGAAAGCAACCTATAGACGTTCACATAAAATGACTGTAAAATGTTAGAAAACAGCGTGCAATGTTGGAAAAAGCGAAGGAAATGTTGGCGGAGTTGTTTGTTATTTAACCTAAGTCATTGTAACGACACCCCCGCAGTTAAATTTAGAAAACATTAAGTAAATGCAACAGGAATGCCTCATATATAAACAAATTATCACAACAGCCAACCGAAGTATCGGCAACAAACTGCTTTCAAAGTTGTGAAAATTGATTGCAAAGTTGGTTGTTTCAAGCGGGATTGTTTCCTGTGATATCATAATAACAAGTACCATAGTTAAAAGTACGAAAATGTTAATAAATATTTCGAGAATTGCTGTTAAATTACCGTAGTGTTGCTCCAAGTATGTAGAGGTCATAGGTCAATACTAGAATGTACTTTGTGCCAGCGATAACGATTTTAAAACATCCAAAAACATGAAATACCCGCCAAATCGGCTTAAATTCAAATAATCCATGCAGCTATGTGGTTATTTGACCGACAAATGATTAAATTAAAGCACGATCGGGCGTGGTTAGTACTTGCATGGGAGACTCCTTGAGTAAACGAGCAGTTGAATTTTTTTTTGTTTCATCACACACATAGTAAAGATATAAGGCAACGTTCCTGCATTCTTTTTTACAGTGATGGCAATCATTTATAGTGGAAAATCGTGGATTTTTTGTAATTATTACAATTAAGGAAAAGTTTTCAAATTGCTTCTAATTTTCAAGAACAAGTTGTAGATGCTATCGGCACGTAGTGGGTTTTAAGCCGTTAACACACCGGGCAAAGTTGTTCAAAGTGATGGCAAAGTTGTGCAAAGTTATGTAAACTTCGGTAGATATATCAGTATATATGACCTAAGTTGTTGGCATATAGAAACGTGCAGCTGTAAAGTCAACGAATTTAATAAATGCCAATTGAAAGCAACCTATAGACGTTCACATAAAATGACTGTAAAATGTTAGAAAACAGCGTGCAATGTTGGAAAAAGCGAAGGAAATGTTGGCGGAGTTGTTTGTTTATTTAACCTAAGTCATTGTAACGACACCCCCGCAGTTGAATTTAGAAAACATTAAGTAAATGCAACATGATTGCCTCATATATAAACAAATTATCACAACAGCCAACCGAAGTATCGGCAACAAACTGCTTTCAAAGTTGTGAAAATTGATTGCAAAGTTGGTTGTTTCAAGCGGGATTGTTTCCTGTGATATCATAATAACAAGTACCATAGTTAAAAGTTCGAAAATGTTAATAAATATTTCGAGAATTGCTGTTAAATTACCGTAGTGTTGCTCCAAGTATGTAGAGGTCATAGGTCAATACTAGAATGTACTTTGTGCCAGCGATAACGATTTTAAAACATCCAAAAACATGAAATACCCGCCAAATCGGCTTAACTTCAAATAATCTATGCAGCTATGTGGTTATCTGACCGACAAATGTTTAAAGTAAAGCACGATCGGGCGTGGTTAGTACTTGCATGGGAGACTCCTTGAGTAAACGAGCAGTTGAATTTTTTTTGTTTCATCACACACATAGTAAAGATATAAGGCAACGTTCCTGCATTCTTTTTTACAGTGATGGCAATCATTTATAGTGGAAAATCGTGGATTTTTTTGTAATTATTACAATAAAGGAAAAGTTTTCAAATTGCTTCTAATTTTCAAGAACAAGTTGTAGATGCTATCGGCACGTAGTGGGTTTTAAGCCGTTAACACACCTGGCAAAGTTGTTCAAAGTGATGGCAAAGTTGTGCAAAGTTATGTAAACTTCGGTAGATATATCAGTATATATGACCTAAGTTGTTGGCATATAGAAACGTGCAGCTGTAAAGTCAACGCATTTAATAAATGCCAATTGAAAGCAACCTATAGACGTTCACATAAACTGACTGTAAAATGTTAGAAAACAGCGTGCAATGTTGGAAAAAGCGAAGGAAATGTTGGCGGAGTTGTTTGTTTATTTAACCTAAGTCATTGTAACGACACCCCCGCAGTTGAATTTAGAAAACATTAAGTAAATGCAACATGATTGCCTCATATATAAACAAATTATCACAACAGCCAACCGAAGTATCGGCAACAAACTGCTTTCAAAGTTGTGAAAATTGATTGCAAAGTTGGTTGTTTCAAGCGGGATTGTTTCCTGTGATATCATAATAACAAGTACCATAGTTAAAAGTTCGAAAATATTAATAAATATTTCGAGAATTGCTGTTAAATTACCGTAGTGTTGCTCCAAGTATGTAGAGGTCATAGGTCAATACTAGAATGTACTTTGTGCCAGCGATAACGATTTTAAAACATCCAAAAACATGAAATACCCGCCAAATCGGCTTAAATTCAAATAATCCATGCAGCTATGTGGTTATTTGACCGACAAATGATTAAATTAAAGCACGATCGGGCGTGGTTAGTACTTGCATGGGAGACTACTTGAGTAAACGAGCAGTTGAATTTTTTTTTGTTTCATCACACACATAGTAAAGATATAAGGCAACGTTCCTGCATTCTTTTTTACAGTGATGGCAATCATTTATAGTGGAAAATCGTGGATTTTTTGTAATTATTACAATTAAGGAAAAGTTTTCAAATTGCTTCTAATTTTCAAGAACAAGTTGTAGATGCTATCGGCACGTAGTGGGTTTTAAGCCGTTAACACACCGGGCAAAGTTGTTCAAAGTGATGGCAAAGTTGTGCAAAGTTATGTAAACTTCGGTAGATATATCAGTATATATGACCTAAGTTGTTGGCATATAGAAACGTGCAGCTGTAAAGTCAACGAATTTAATAAATGCCAATTGAAAGCAACCTATAGACGTTCACATAAAATGACTGTAAAATGTTAGAAAACAGCGTGCAATGTTGGAAAAAGCGAAGGAAATGTTGGCGGAGTTGTTTGTTTATTTAACCTAAGTCATTGTAACGACACCCCCGCAGTTGAATTTAGAAAACATTAAGTAAATGCAACATGATTGCCTCATATATAAACAAATTATCACAACAGCCAACCGAAGTATCGGCAACAAACTGCTTTCAAAGTTGTGAAAATTGATTGCAAAGTTGGTTGTTTCAAGCGGGATTGTTTCCTGTGATATCATAATAACAAGTACCATAGTTAAAAGTTCGAAAATGTTAATAAATATTTCGAGAATTGCTGTTAAATTACCGTAGTGTTGCTCCAAGTATGTAGAGGTCATAGGTCAATACTAGAATGTACTTTGTGCCAGCGATAACGATTTTAAAACATCCAAAAACATGAAATACCCGCCAAATCGGCTTAACTTCAAATAATCTATGCAGCTATGTGGTTATCTGACCGACAAATGTTTAAAGTAAAGCACGATCGGGCGTGGTTAGTACTTGCATGGGAGACTCCTTGAGTAAACGAGCAGTTGAATTTTTTTTGTTTCATCACACACATAGTAAAGATATAAGGCAACGTTCCTGCATTCTTTTTTACAGTGATGGCAATCATTTATAGTGGAAAATCGTGGATTTTTTTGTAATTATTACAATAAAGGAAAAGTTTTCAAATTGCTTCTAATTTTCAAGAACAAGTTGTAGATGCTATCGGCACGTAGTGGGTTTTAAGCCGTTAACACACCTGGCAAAGTTGTTCAAAGTGATGGCAAAGTTGTGCAAAGTTATGTAAACTTCGGTAGATATATCAGTATATATGACCTAAGTTGTTGGCATATAGAAACGTGCAGCTGTAAAGTCAACGCATTTAATAAATGCCAATTGAAAGCAACCTATAGACGTTCACATAAACTGACTGTAAAATGTTAGAAAACAGCGTGCAATGTTGGAAAAAGCGAAGGAAATGTTGGCGGAGTTGTTTGTTTATTTAACCTAAGTCATTGTAACGACACCCCCGCAGTTGAATTTAGAAAACATTAAGTAAATGCAACATGATTGCCTCATATATAAACAAATTATCACAACAGCCAACCGAAGTATCGGCAACAAACTGCTTTCAAAGTTGTGAAAATTGATTGCAAAGTTGGTTGTTTCAAGCGGGATTGTTTCCTGTGATATCATAATAACAAGTACCATAGTTAAAAGTTCGAAAATATTAATAAATATTTCGAGAATTGCTGTTAAATTACCGTAGTGTTGCTCCAAGTATGTAGAGGTCATAGGTCAATACTAGAATGTACTTTGTGCCAGCGATAACGATTTTAAAACATCCAAAAACATGAAATACCCGCCAAATCGGCTTAAATTCAAATAATCCATGCAGCTATGTGGTTATTTGACCGACAAATGATTAAATTAAAGCACGATCGGGCGTGGTTAGTACTTGCATGGGAGACTACTTGAGTAAACGAGCAGTTGAATTTTTTTTTGTTTCATCACACACATAGTAAAGATATAAGGCAACGTTCCTGCATTCTTTTTTACAGTGATGGCAATCATTTATAGTGGAAAATCGTGGATTTTTTGTAATTATTACAATTAAGGAAAAGTTTTCAAATTGCTTCTAATTTTCAAGAACAAGTTGTAGATGCTATCGGCACGTAGTGGGTTTTAAGCCGTTAACACACCGGGCAAAGTTGTTCAAAGTGATGGCAAAGTTGTGCAAAGTTATGTAAACTTCGGTAGATATATCAGTATATATGACCTAAGTTGTTGGCATATAGGAACGTGCAGCTGTAAAGTCAACGAATTTAATAAATGCCAATTGAAAGCAACCTATAGACGTTCACATAAAATGACTGTAAAATGTTAGAAAACAGCGTGCAATGTTGGAAAAAGCGAAGGAAATGTTGGCGGAGTTGTTTGTTTATTTAACCTAAGTCATTGTAACGACACCCCCGCAGTTGAATTTAGAAAACATTAAGTAAATGCAACATGATTGCCTCATATATAAACAAATTATCACAACAGCCAACCGAAGTATCGGCAACAAACTGCTTTCAAAGTTGTGAAAATTGATTGCAAAGTTGGTTGTTTCAAGCGGGATTGTTTCCTGTGATATCATAATAACAAGTACCATAGTTAAAAGTTCGAAAATGTTAATAAATATTTCGAGAATTGCTGTTAAATTACCGTAGTGTTGCTCCAAGTATGTAGAGGTCATAGGTCAATACTAGAATGTACTTTGTGCCAGCGATAACGATTTTAAAACATCCAAAAACATGAAATACCCGCCAAATCGGCTTAAATTCAAATAATCCATGCAGCTATGTGGTTATTTGACCGACAAATGATTAAATTAAAGCACGATCGGGCGTGGTTAGTACTTGCATGGGAGACTCCTTGAGTAAACGAGCAGTTGAATTTTTTTTTGTTTCATCACACACATAGTAAAGATATAAGGCAACGTTCCTGCATTCTTTTTTACAGTGATGGCAATCATTTATAGTGGAAAATCGTGGATTTTTTGTAATTATTACAATTAAGGAAAAGTTTTCAAATTGCTTCTAATTTTCAAGAACAAGTTGTAGATGCTATCGGCACGTAGTGGGTTTTAAGCCGTTAACACACCGGGAAAAGTTGTTCAAAGTGATGGCAAAGTTGTGCAAAGTTATGTAAACTTCGGTAGATATATCAGTATATATGACCTAAGTTGTTGGCATATAGAAACGTGCAGCTGTAAAGTCAACGAATTTAATAAATGCCAATTGAAAGCAACCTATAGACGTTCACATAAAATGACTGTAAAATGTTAGAAAACAGCGTGCAATGTTGGAAAAAGCGAAGGAAATGTTGGCGGAGTTGTTTGTTTATTTAACCTAAGTCATTGTAACGACACCCCCGCAGTTGAATTTAGAAAACATTAAGTAAATGCAACATGATTGCCTCATATATAAACAAATTATCACAACAGCCAACCGAAGTATCGGCAACAAACTGCTTTCAAAGTTGTGAAAATTGATTGCAAAGTTGGTTGTTTCAAGCGGGATTGTTTCCTGTGATATCATAATAACAAGTACCATAGTTAAAAGTTCGAAAATGTTAATAAATATTTCGAGAATTGCTGTTAAATTACCGTAGTGTTGCTCCAAGTATGTAGAGGTCATAGGTCAATACTAGAATGTACTTTGTGCCAGCGATAACGATTTTAAAACATCCAAAAACATGAAATACCCGCCAAATCGGCTTAACTTCAAATAATCTATGCAGCTATGTGGTTATTTGACCGACAAATGTTTAAAGTAAAGCACGATCGGGCGTGGTTAGTACTTGCATGGGAGACTCCTTGAGTAAACGAGCAGTTGAATTTTTTTTGTTTCATCACACACATAGTAAAGATATAAGGCAACGTTCCTGCATTCTTTTTTACAGTGATGGCAATCATTTATAGTGGAAAATCGTGGATTTTTTTGTAATTATTACAATAAAGAAAAAGTTTTCAAATTGCTTCTAATTTTCAAGAACAAGTTGTACATGCTATCGGCACGTAGTGGGTTTTAAGCCGTTAACACACCGGGCAAAGTTGTTCAAAGTGATGGCAAAGTTGTGCAAAGTTATGTAAACTTCGGTAGATATATCAGTATATATGACCTAAGTTGTTGGCATATAGAAACGTGCAGCTGTAAAGTCAACGAATTTAATAAATGCCAATTGAAAGCAACCTATAGACGTTCACATAAACTGACTGTAAAATGTTAGAAAACAGCGTGCAATGTTGGAAAAAGCGAAGGAAATGTTGGCTGAGTTGTTTGTTTATTTAACCTAAGTCATTGTAACGACACCCCCGCAGTTACATTTAGAAAACATTAAGTAAATGCAACATGATTGCCTCATATATAAACAAATTATCACAACAGCCAACCGAAGTATCGGCAACAAACTGCTTTCAAAGTTGTGAAAATTGATTGCAAAGTTGGTTGTTTCAAGCGGGATTGTTTCCTGTGATATCATAATAACAAGTACCATAGTTAAAAGTTCGAAAATGTTAATAAATATTTCGAGAATTGCTGTTAAATTACCGTAGTGTTGCTCCAAGTATGTAGAGGTCATAGGTCAATACTAGAATGTACTTTGTGCCAGCGATAACGATTTTAAAACATCCAAAAACATGAAATACCCGCCAAATCGGCTTAACTTCAAATAATCCATGCAGCTATGTGGTTATTTGACCGACAAATGTTTAAAGTAAAGCACGATCGGGCGTGGTTAGTACTTGCATGGGAGACTCCTTGAGTAAACGAGCAGTTGAAATTTTTTTGTTTCATCACACACATAGTAAAGATATAAGGCAACGTTCCTGCATTCTTTTTTACAGTGATGGCAATCATTTATAGTGGAAAATCGTGGATTTTTTGTAATTATTACAATTAAGGAATGTTTTCAAATTGCTTCTAATTTTCAAGAACAAGTTGTACATGCTATCGGCACGTAGTGGGTTTTAAGCCGTTAACACACCGGGCAAAGTTGTTCAAAGTGATGGCAAAGTTGTGCAAAGTTATGTAAACTTCGGTAGATATATCAGTATATATGACCTAAGTTGTTGGCATATAGAAACGTGCAGCTGTAAAGTCAACGAATTTAATAAATGCCAATTGAAAGCAACCTATAGACGTTCACATAAACTGACTGTAAAATGTTAGAAAACAGCGTGCAATGTTGGAAAAAGCGAAGGAAATGTTGGCGGAGTTGTTTGTTTATTTAACCTAAGTCATTGTAACGACACCCCCGCAGTTACATTTAGAAAACATTAAGTAAATGCAACATGATTGCCTCATATATAAACAAATTATCACAACAGCCAACCGAAGTATCGGCAACAAACTGCTTTCAAAGTTGTGAAAATTGATTGCAAAGTTGGTTGTTTCAAACGGGAGTGTTTCCTGTGATATCATAATAACAAGTACCATAGTTAAAAGTTCGAAAATGTTAATAAATATTTCGAGAATTGCTGTTAAATTACCGTAGTGTTGCTCCAAGTATGTAGAGGTCATAGGTCAATACTAGAATGTACTTTGTGCCAGCGATAACGATTTTAAAACATCCAAAAACATGAAATACCCGCCAAATCGGCTTAACTTCAAATAATCCATGCAGCTATGTGGTTATTTGACCGACAAATGTTTAAAGTAAAGCACGATCGGGCGTGGTTAGTACTTGCATGGGAGACTCCTTGAGTAAACGAGCAGTTGAAATTTTTTTGTTTCATCACACACATAGTAAAGATATAAGGCAACGTTCCTGCATTCTTTTTTACAGTGATGGCAATCATTTATAGTGGAAAATCGTGGATTTTTTGTAATTATTACAATTAAGGAATGTTTTCAAATTGCTTCTAATTTTCAAGAACAAGTTGTAGATGCTATCCGCACATAGTGGGTTTTAAGCCGTTAACACACCGGGCAAAGTTGTTCAAAGTGATGGCAAAGTTGTGCAAAGTTATGTAAACTTCGGTAGATATATCAGTATATATGACCTAAGTTGTTGGCATATAGAAACGTGCAGCTGTAAAGTCAACGAATTTAATAAATGCCAATTGAAAGCAACCTATAGACGTTCACATAAACTGACTGTAAAATGTTAGAAAACAGCGTGCAATGTTGGAAAAAGCGAAGGAAATGTTGGCGGAGTTGTTTGTTTATTTAACCTAAGTCATTGTGACGACACCCCCGCAGTTAAATTTAGAAAACATTAAGTAAATGCAACATGGTTGCCTCATATATAAACAAATTATCACAACAGCCAACCGAAGTATCGGCAACAAACTGCTTTCAAAGTTGTGAAAATTGATTGCAAAGTTGGTTGTTTCAAGCGGGATTGTTTCCTGTGATATCATAATAACAAGTACCATAGTTAAAAGTTCGAAAATGTTAATAAATATTTCGAGAATTGCTGTTAAATTACCGTAGTGTTGCTCCAAGTATGTAGAGGTCATAGGTCAATACTAGAATGTACTTTGTGCCAGCGATAACGATTTTAAAACATCCAAAAACATGAAATACCCGCCAAATCGGCTTAACTTCAAATAATCTATGCAGCTATGTGGTTATTTGACCGACAAATCTTTAAAGTAAAGCACGATCGGGCGTGGTTAGTACTTGCATGGGAGACTCCTTGAGTAAACGAGCAGTTGAATTTTTTTTGTTTCATCACACACATAGTAAAGATATAAGGCAACGTTCCTGCATTCTTTTTTACAGTGATGGCAATCATTTATAGTGGAAAATCGTGGATTTTTTTGTAATTATTACAATAAAGGAAAAGTTTTCAAATTGCTTCTAATTTTCAAGAACAAGTTGTAGATGCTATCGGCACGTAGTGGGTTTTAAGCCGTTAACACACCGGGCAAAGTTGTTCAAAGTGATGGCAAAGTTGTGCAAAGTTATGTAAACTTCGGTAGATATATCAGTATATATGACCTAAGTTGTTGGCATATAGAAACGTGCAGCTGTAAAGTCAACGAATTTAATAAATGCCAATTGAAAGCAACCTATAGACGTTCACATAAAATGACTGTAAAATGTTAGAAAACAGCGTGCAATGTTGGAAAAAGCGAAGGAAATGTTGGCGGAGTTGTTTGTTTATTTAACCTAAGTCATTGTAACGACACCCCCGCAGTTGAATTTAGAAAACATTAAGTAAATGCAACATGATTGCCTCATATATAAACAAATTATCACAACAGCCAACCGAAGTATCGGCAACAAACTGCTTTCAAAGTTGTGAAAATTGATTGCAAAGTTGGTTGTTTCAAGCGGGATTGTTTCCTGTGATATCATAATAACAAGTACCATAGTTAAAAGTTCGAAAATGTTAATAAATATTTCGAGAATTGCTGTTAAATTACCGTAGTGTTGCTCCAAGTATGTAGAGGTCATAGGTCAATACTAGAATGTACTTTGTGCCAGCGATAACGATTTTAAAACATCCAAAAACATGAAATACCCGCCAAATCGGCTTAACTTCAAATAATCTATGCAGCTATGTGGTTATTTGACCGACAAATGTTTAAAGTAAAGCACGATCGGGCGTGGTTAGTACTTGCATGGGAGACTCCTTGAGTAAACGAGCAGTTGAATTTTTTTTGTTTCATCACACACATAGTAAAGATATAAGGCAACGTTCCTGCATTCTTTTTTACAGTGATGGCAATCATTTATAGTGGAAAATCGTGGATTTTTTTGTAATTATTACAATAAAGAAAAAGTTTTCAAATTGCTTCTAATTTTCAAGAACAAGTTGTACATGCTATCGGCACGTAGTGGGTTTTAAGCCGTTAACACACCGGGCAAAGTTGTTCAAAGTGATGGCAAAGTTGTGCAAAGTTATGTAAACTTCGGTAGATATATCAGTATATATGACCTAAGTTGTTGGCATATAGAAACGTGCAGCTGTAAAGTCAACGAATTTAATAAATGCCAATTGAAAGCAACCTATAGACGTTCACATAAACTGACTGTAAAATGTTAGAAAACAGCGTGCAATGTTGGAAAAAGCGAAGGAAATGTTGGCTGAGTTGTTTGTTTATTTAACCTAAGTCATTGTAACGACACCCCCGCAGTTACATTTAGAAAACATTAAGTAAATGCAACATGATTGCCTCATATATAAACAAATTATCACAACAGCCAACCGAAGTATCGGCAACAAACTGCTTTCAAAGTTGTGAAAATTGATTGCAAAGTTGGTTGTTTCAAGCGGGATTGTTTCCTGTGATATCATAATAACAAGTACCATAGTTAAAAGTTCGAAAATGTTAATAAATATTTCGAGAATTGCTGTTAAATTACCGTAGTGTTGCTCCAAGTATGTAGAGGTCATAGGTCAATACTAGAATGTACTTTGTGCCAGCGATAACGATTTTAAAACATCCAAAAACATGAAATACCCGCCAAATCGGCTTAACTTCAAATAATCCATGCAGCTATGTGGTTATTTGACCGACAAATGTTTAAAGTAAAGCACGATCGGGCGTGGTTAGTACTTGCATGGGAGACTCCTTGAGTAAACGAGCAGTTGAAATTTTTTTGTTTCATCACACACATAGTAAAGATATAAGGCAACGTTCCTGCATTCTTTTTTACAGTGATGGCAATCATTTATAGTGGAAAATCGTGGATTTTTTGTAATTATTACAATTAAGGAATGTTTTCAAATTGCTTCTAATTTTCAAGAACAAGTTGTACATGCTATCGGCACGTAGTGGGTTTTAAGCCGTTAACACACCGGGCAAAGTTGTTCAAAGTGATGGCAAAGTTGTGCAAAGTTATGTAAACTTCGGTAGATATATCAGTATATATGACCTAAGTTGTTGGCATATAGAAACGTGCAGCTGTAAAGTCAACGAATTTAATAAATGCCAATTGAAAGCAACCTATAGACGTTCACATAAACTGACTGTAAAATGTTAGAAAACAGCGTGCAATGTTGGAAAAAGCGAAGGAAATGTTGGCGGAGTTGTTTGTTTATTTAACCTAAGTCATTGTAACGACACCCCCGCAGTTACATTTAGAAAACATTAAGTAAATGCAACATGATTGCCTCATATATAAACAAATTATCACAACAGCCAACCGAAGTATCGGCAACAAACTGCTTTCAAAGTTGTGAAAATTGATTGCAAAGTTGGTTGTTTCAAACGGGAGTGTTTCCTGTGATATCATAATAACAAGTACCATAGTTAAAAGTTCGAAAATGTTAATAAATATTTCGAGAATTGCTGTTAAATTACCGTAGTGTTGCTCCAAGTATGTAGAGGTCATAGGTCAATACTAGAATGTACTTTGTGCCAGCGATAACGATTTTAAAACATCCAAAAACATGAAATACCCGCCAAATCGGCTTAACTTCAAATAATCCATGCAGCTATGTGGTTATTTGACCGACAAATGTTTAAAGTAAAGCACGATCGGGCGTGGTTAGTACTTGCATGGGAGACTCCTTGAGTAAACGAGCAGTTGAAATTTTTTTGTTTCATCACACACATAGTAAAGATATAAGGCAACGTTCCTGCATTCTTTTTTACAGTGATGGCAATCATTTATAGTGGAAAATCGTGGATTTTTTGTAATTATTACAATTAAGGAATGTTTTCAAATTGCTTCTAATTTTCAAGAACAAGTTGTAGATGCTATCCGCACATAGTGGGTTTTAAGCCGTTAACACACCGGGCAAAGTTGTTCAAAGTGATGGCAAAGTTGTGCAAAGTTATGTAAACTTCGGTAGATATATCAGTATATATGACCTAAGTTGTTGGCATATAGAAACGTGCAGCTGTAAAGTCAACGAATTTAATAAATGCCAATTGAAAGCAACCTATAGACGTTCACATAAACTGACTGTAAAATGTTAGAAAACAGCGTGCAATGTTGGAAAAAGCGAAGGAAATGTTGGCGGAGTTGTTTGTTTATTTAACCTAAGTCATTGTGACGACACCCCCGCAGTTAAATTTAGAAAACATTAAGTAAATGCAACATGGTTGCCTCATATATAAACAAATTATCACAACAGCCAACCGAAGTATCGGCAACAAACTGCTTTCAAAGTTGTGAAAATTGATTGCAAAGTTGGTTGTTTCAAGCGGGATTGTTTCCTGTGATATCATAATAACAAGTACCATAGTTAAAAGTTCGAAAATGTTAATAAATATTTCGAGAATTGCTGTTAAATTACCGTAGTGTTGCTCCAAGTATGTAGAGGTCATAGGTCAATACTAGAATGTACTTTGTGCCAGCGATAACGATTTTAAAACATCCAAAAACATGAAATACCCGCCAAATCGGCTTAACTTCAAATAATCTATGCAGCTATGTGGTTATTTGACCGACAAATCTTTAAAGTAAAGCACGATCGGGCGTGGTTAGTACTTGCATGGGAGACTCCTTGAGTAAACGAGCAGTTGAATTTTTTTTGTTTCATCACACACATAGTAAAGATATAAGGCAACGTTCCTGCATTCTTTTTTACAGTGATGGCAATCATTTATAGTGGAAAATCGTGGATTTTTTTGTAATTATTACAATAAAGGAAAAGTTTTCAAATTGCTTCTAATTTTCAAGAACAAGTTGTAGATGCTATCGGCACGTAGTGGGTTTTAAGCCGTTAACACACCGGGCAAAGTTGTTCAAAGTGATGGCAAAGTTGTGCAAAGTTATGTAAACTTCGGTAGATATATCAGTATATATGACCTAAGTTGTTGGCATATAGAAACGTGCAGCTGTAAAGTCAACGCATTTAATAAATGCCAATTGAAAGCAACCTATAGACGTTCACATAAACTGACTGTAAAATGTTAGAAAACAGCGTGCAATGTTGGAAAAAGCGAAGGAAATGTTGGCGGAGTTGTTTGTTTATTTAACCTAAGTCATTGTAACGACACCCCCGCAGTTGAATTTAGAAAACATTAAGTAAATGCAACATGATTGCCTCATATATAAACAAATTATCACAACAGCCAACCGAAGTATCGGCAACAAACTGCTTTCAAAGTTGTGAAAATTGATTGCAAAGTTGGTTGTTTCAAGCGGGATTGTTTCCTGTGATATCATAATAACAAGTACCATAGTTAAAAGTTCGAAAATATTAATAAATATTTCGAGAATTGCTGTTAAATTACCGTAGTGTTGCTCCAAGTATGTAGAGGTCATAGGTCAATACTAGAATGTACTTTGTGCCAGCGATAACGATTTTAAAACATCCAAAAACATGAAATACCCGCCAAATCGGCTTAACTTCAAATAATCCATGCAGCTATGTGGTTATTTGACCGACAAATGTTTAAAGTAAAGCACGATCGGGCGTGGTTAGTACTTGCATGGGAGACTCCTTGAGTAAACGAGCAGTTGAAATTTTTTTGTTTCATCACACACATAGTAAAGATATAAGGCAACGTTCCTGCATTCTTTTTTACAGTGATGGCAATCATTTATAGTGGGAAATCGTGGATTTTTTGTAATTATTACAATTAAGGAAAAGTTTTCAAATTGCTTCTAATTTTCAAGAACAAGTTGTAGATGCTATCGGCACGTAGTGGGTTTTAAGCCGTTAACACACCGGGCAAAGTTGTTCAAAGTGATGGCAAAGTTGTGCAAAGTTATGTAAACTTCGGTAGATATATCAGTATATATGACCTAAGTTGTTGGCATATAGAAACGTGCAGCTGTAAAGTCAACGAATTTAATAAATGCCAATTGAAAGCAACCTATAGACGTTCACATAAACTGACTGTAAAATGTTAGAAAACAGCGTGCAATGTTGGAAAAAGCGAAGGAAATGTTGGCGGAGTTGTTTGTTTATTTAACCTAAGTCATTGTAACGACACTCCCGCAGTTGAATTTAGAAAACATTAAGTAAATGCAACATGATTGCCTCATATATAAACAAATTATCACAACAGCCAACCGAAGTATCGGCAACAAACTGCTTTCAAAGTTGTGAAAATTGATTGCAAAGTTGGTTGTTTCAAGCGGGATTGTTTCCTGTGATATCATAATAACAAGTACCATAGTTAAAAGTTCGAAAATATTAATAAATATTTCGAGAATTGCTGTTAAATTACCGTAGTGTTGCTCCAAGTATGTAGAGGTCATAGGTCAATACTAGAATGTACTTTGTGCCAGCGATAACGATTTTAAAACATCCAAAAACATGAAATACCCGCCAAATCGGCTTAACTTCAAATAATCCATGCAGCTATGTGGTTATTTGACCGACAAATGTTTAAAGTAAAGCACGATCGGGCGTGGTTAGTACTTGCATGGGAGACTCCTTGAGTAAACGAGCAGTTGAAATTTTTTTGTTTCATCACACACATAGTAAAGATATAAGGCAACGTTCCTGCATTCTTTTTTACAGTGATGGCAATCATTTATAGTGGGAAATCGTGGATTTTTTGTAATTATTACAATTAAGGAAAAGTTTTCAAATTGCTTCTAATTTTCAAGAACAAGTTGTAGATGCTATCGGCACGTAGTGGGTTTTAAGCCGTTAACACACCGGGCAAAGTTGTTCAAAGTGATGGCAAAGTTGTGCAAAGTTATGTAAACTTCGGTAGATATATCAGTATATATGACCTAAGTTGTTGGCATATAGAAACGTGCAGCTGTAAAGTCAACGAATTTAATAAATGCCAATTGAAAGCAACCTATAGACGTTCACATAAACTGACTGTAAAATGTTAGAAAACAGCGTGCAATGTTGGAAAAAGCGAAGGAAATGTTGGCGGAGTTGTTTGTTTATTTAACCTAAGTCATTGTAACGACACTCCCGCAGTTGAATTTAGAAAACATTAAGTAAATGCAACATGATTGCCTCATATATAAACAAATTATCACAACAGCCAACCGAAGTATCGGCAACAAACTGCTTTCAAAGTTGTGAAAATTGATTGCAAAGTTGGTTGTTTCAAGCGGGATTGTTTCCTGTGATATCATAATAACAAGTACCATAGTTAAAAGTTCGAAAATATTAATAAATATTTCGAGAATTGCTGTTAAATTACCGTAGTGTTGCTCCAAGTATGTAGAGGTCATAGGTCAATACTAGAATGTACTTTGTGCCAGCGATAACGATTTTAAAACATCCAAAAACATGAAATACCCGCCAAATCGGCTTAACTTCAAATAATCCATGCAGCTATGTGGTTATTTGACCGACAAATGTTTAAAGTAAAGCACGATCGGGCGTGGTTAGTACTTGCATGGGAGACTCCTTGAGTAAACGAGCAGTTGAAATTTTTTTGTTTCATCACACACATAGTAAAGATATAAGGCAACGTTCCTGCATTCTTTTTTACAGTGATGGCAATCATTTATAGTGGGAAATCGTGGATTTTTTGTAATTATTACAATTAAGGAAAAGTTTTCAAATTGCTTCTAATTTTCAAGAACAAGTTGTAGATGCTATCGGCACGTAGTGGGTTTTAAGCCGTTAACACACCGGGCAAAGTTGTTCAAAGTGATGGCAAAGTTGTGCAAAGTTATGTAAACTTCGGTAGATATATCAGTATATATGACCTAAGTTGTTGGCATATAGAAACGTGCAGCTGTAAAGTCAACGCATTTAATAAATGCCAATTGAAAGCAACCTATAGACGTTCACATAAACTGACTGTAAAATGTTAGAAAACAGCGTGCAATGTTGGAAAAAGCGAAGGAAATGTTGGCGGAGTTGTTTGTTTATTTAACCTAAGTCATTGTAACGACACCCCCGCAGTTGAATTTAGAAAACATTAAGTAAATGCAACATGATTGCCTCATATATAAACAAATTATCACAACAGCCAACCGAAGTATCGGCAACAAACTGCTTTCAAAGTTGTGAAAATTGATTGCAAAGTTGGTTGTTTCAAGCGGGATTGTTTCCTGTGATATCATAATAACAAGTACCATAGTTAAAAGTTCGAAAATATTAATAAATATTTCGAGAATTGCTGTTAAATTACCGTAGTGTTGCTCCAAGTATGTAGAGGTCATAGGTCAATACTAGAATGTACTTTGTGCCAGCGATAACGATTTTAAAACATCCAAAAACATGAAATACCCGCCAAATCGGCTTAACTTCAAATAATCCATGCAGCTATGTGGTTATTTGACCGACAAATGTTTAAAGTAAAGCACGATCGGGCGTGGTTAGTACTTGCATGGGAGACTCCTTGAGTAAACGAGCAGTTGAGATTTTTTTGTTTCATCACACACATAGTAAAGATATAAGGCAACGTTCCTGCATTCTTTTTTACAGTGATGGCAATCATTTATAGTGGGAAATCGTGGATTTTTTGTAATTATTACAATTAAGGAAAAGTTTTCAAATTGCTTCTAATTTTCAAGAACAAGTTGTAGATGCTATCGGCACGTAGTGGGTTTTAAGCCGTTAACACACCGGGCAAAGTTGTTCAAAGTGATGGCAAAGTTGTGCAAAGTTATGTAAACTTCGGTAGATATATCAGTATATATGACCTAAGTTGTTGGCATATAGAAACGTGCAGCTGTAAAGTCAACGAATTTAATAAATGCCAATTGAAAGCAACCTATAGACGTTCACATAAACTGACTGTAAAATGTTAGAAAACAGCGTGCAATGTTGGAAAAAGCGAAGGAAATGTTGGCGGAGTTGTTTGTTTATTTAACCTAAGTCATTGTAACGACACTCCCGCAGTTGAATTTAGAAAACATTAAGTAAATGCAACATGATTGCCTCATATATAAACAAATTATCACAACAGCCAACCGAAGTATCGGCAACAAACTGCTTTCAAAGTTGTGAAAATTGATTGCAAAGTTGGTTGTTTCAAGCGGGATTGTTTCCTGTGATATCATAATAACAAGTACCATAGTTAAAAGTTCGAAAATATTAATAAATATTTCGAGAATTGCTGTTAAATTACCGTAGTGTTGCTCCAAGTATGTAGAGGTCATAGGTCAATACTAGAATGTACTTTGTGCCAGCGATAACGATTTTAAAACATCCAAAAACATGAAATACCCGCCAAATCGGCTTAACTTCAAATAATCCATGCAGCTATGTGGTTATTTGACCGACAAATGTTTAAAGTAAAGCACGATCGGGCGTGGTTAGTACTTGCATGGGAGACTCCTTGAGTAAACGAGCAGTTGAAATTTTTTTGTTTCATCACACACATAGTAAAGATATAAGGCAACGTTCCTGCATTCTTTTTTACAGTGATGGCAATCATTTATAGTGGGAAATCGTGGATTTTTTGTAATTATTACAATTAAGGAAAAGTTTTCAAATTGCTTCTAATTTTCAAGAACAAGTTGTAGATGCTATCGGCACGTAGTGGGTTTTAAGCCGTTAACACACCGGGCAAAGTTGTTCAAAGTGATGGCAAAGTTGTGCAAAGTTATGTAAACTTCGGTAGATATATCAGTATATATGACCTAAGTTGTTGGCATATAGAAACGTGCAGCTGTAAAGTCAACGAATTTAATAAATGCCAATTGAAAGCAACCTATAGACGTTCACATAAACTGACTGTAAAATGTTAGAAAACAGCGTGCAATGTTGGAAAAAGCGAAGGAAATGTTGGCGGAGTTGTTTGTTTATTTAACCTAAGTCATTGTAACGACACCCCCGCAGTTGAATTTAGAAAACATTAAGTAAATGCAACATGATTGCCTCATATATAAACAAATTATCACAACAGCCAACCGAAGTATCGGCAACAAACTGCTTTCAAAGTTGTGAAAATTGATTGCAAAGTTGGTTGTTTCAAGCGGGATTGTTTCCTGTGATATCATAATAACAAGTACCATAGTTAAAAGTTCGAAAATATTAATAAATATTTCGAGAATTGCTGTTAAATTACCGTAGTGTTGCTCCAAGTATGTAGAGGTCATAGGTCAATACTAGAATGTACTTTGTGCCAGCGATAACGATTTTGAAACATCCAAAAACATGAAATACCCGCCAAATCGACTTAACTTCAAATAATCCATGCAGCTATGTGGTTATTTGACCGACAAATGTTTAAAGTAAAGCACGATCGGGCGTGGTTAGTACTTGCATGGGAGACTCCTTTAGTAAACGAGCAGTTGAAATTTTTTTGTTTCATCACACACATAGTAAAGATATAAGGCAACGTTCCTGCATTCTTTTTTACAGTGATGGCAATCATTTATAGTGGAAAATCGTGGATTTTTTCTAATTATTACAATTAAGGAAAAGTTTTCAAATTGCTTCTAATTTTCAAGAACAAGTTGTAGATGCTATCGGCACGTAGTGGGTTTTAAGCCGTTAACACACCGGGCAAAGTTGTTCAAAGTGATGGCAAAGTTGTGCAAAGTTATGTAAACTTCGGTAGATATATCAGTATATATGACCTAAGTTGTTGGCATATAGAAACGTGCAGCTGTAAAGTCAACGAATTTAATAAATGCCAATTGAAAGCAACCTATAGACGTTCACATAAACTGACTGTAAAATGTTAGAAAACAGCGTGCAATGTTGGAAAAAGCGAAGGAAATGTTGGCGGAGTTGTTTGTTTATTTAACCTAAGTCATTGTAACGACACCCCCGCAGTTAAATTTAGAAAACATTAAGTAAATGCAACATGATTGCCTCATATATAAACAAATTATCACAACAGCCAACCGAAGTATCGGCAACAAACTGCTTTCAAAGTTGTGAAAATTGATTGCAAAGTTGGTTGTTTCAAGCGGGATTGTTTCCTGTGATATCATAATAACAAGTACCATAGTTAAAAGTACGAAAATGTTAATAAATATTTCGAGAATTGCTGTTAAATTACCGTAGTGTTGCTCCAAGTATGTAGAGGTCATAGGTCAATACTAGAATGTACTTTGTGCCAGCGATAACGATTTTAAAACATCCAAAAACATGAAATACCCGCCAAATCGGCTTAGATTCAAATAATCTATGCAGCTATGTGGTTATTTGACCGACAAATGTTTAAAGTAAAGCACGATCGGGCGTGGTTAGTACTTGCATGGGAGACTCCTTGAGTAAACGAGCAGTTGAATTTTTTTTTGTTTCATCACACACATAGTAAAGATATAAGGCAACGTTCCTGCATTCTTTTTTACAGTGATGGCAATCATTTATAGTGGAAAATCGTGGATTTTTTGTAATTATTACAATTAAGGAAAAGTTTTCAAATTGCTTCTAATTTTCAAGAACAAGTTGTAGATGCTATCGGCACGTAGTGGGTTTTAAGCCGTTAACACACCGGGCAAAGTTGTTCAAAGTGATGGCAAAGTTGTGCAAAGTTATGTAAACTTCGGTAGATATATCAGTATATATGACCTAAGTTGTTGGCATATAGAAACGTGCAGCTGTAAAGTCAACGAATTTAATAAATGCCAATTGAAAGCAACCTATAGACGTTCACATAAACTGACTGTAAAATGTTAGAAAACAGCGTGCAATGTTGGAAAAAGCGAAGGAAATGTTGGCGGAGTTGTTTGTTTATTTAACCTAAGTCATTGTAACGACACCCCCGCAGTTAAATTTAGAAAACATTAAGTAAATGCAACATGATTGCCTCATATATAAACAAATTATCACAACAGCCAACCGAAGTATCGGCAACAAACTGCTTTCAAAGTTGTGAAAATTGATTGCAAAGTTGGTTGTTTCAAGCGGGATTGTTTCCTGTGATATCATAATAACAAGTACCATAGTTAAAAGTACGAAAATGTTAATAAATATTTCGAGAATTGCTGTTAAATTACCGTAGTGTTGCTCCAAGTATGTAGAGGTCATAGGTCAATACTAGAATGTACTTTGTGCCAGCGATAACGATTTTAAAACATCCAAAAACATGAAATACCCGCCAAATCGGCTTAGATTCAAATAATCCATGCAGCTATGTGGTTATTTGACCGACAAATGTTTAAAGTAAAGCACGATCGGGCGTGGTTAGTACTTGCATGGGAGACTCCTTGAGTAAACGAGCAGTTGAATTTTTTTTTGTTTCATCACACACATAGTAAAGATATAAGGCAACGTTCCTGCATTCTTTTTTACAGTGATGGCAATCATTTATAGTGGAAAATCGTGGATTTTTTGTAATTATTACAATTAAGGAAAAGTTTTCAAATTGCTTCTAATTTTCAAGAACAAGTTGTAGATGCTATCGGCACGTAGTGGGTTTTAAGCCGTTAACACACCGGGCAAAGTTGTTCAAAGTGATGGCAAAGTTGTGCAAAGTTATGTAAACTTCGGTAGATATATCAGTATATATGACCTAAGTTGTTGGCATATAGAAACGTGCAGCTGTAAAGTCAACGAATTTAATAAATGCCAATTGAAAGCAACCTATAGACGTTCACATAAACTGACTGTAAAATGTTAGAAAACAGCGTGCAATGTTGGAAAAAGCGAAGGAAATGTTGGCGGAGTTGTTTGTTTATTTAACCTAAGTCATTGTAACGACACCCCCGCAGTTAAATTTAGAAAACATTAAGTAAATGCAACATGATTGCCTCATATATAAACAAATTATCACAACAGCCAACCGAAGTATCGGCAACAAACTGCTTTCAAAGTTGTGAAAATTGATTGCAAAGTTGGTTGTTTCAAGCGGGATTGTTTCCTGTGATATCATAATAACAAGTACCATAGTTAAAAGTACGAAAATGTTAATAAATATTTCGAGAATTGCTGTTAAATTACCGTAGTGTTGCTCCAAGTATGTAGAGGTCATAGGTCAATACTAGAATGTACTTTGTGCCAGCGATAACGATTTTAAAACATCCAAAAACATGAAATACCCGCCAAATCGGCTTAGATTCAAATAATCCATGCAGCTATGTGGTTATTTGACCGACAAATGTTTAAAGTAAAGCACGATCGGGCGTGGTTAGTACTTGCATGGGAGACTCCTTGAGTAAACGAGCAGTTGAATTTTTTTTTGTTTCATCACACACATAGTAAAGATATAAGGCAACGTTCCTGCATTCTTTTTTACAGTGATGGCAATCATTTATAGTGGAAAATCGTGGATTTTTTGTAATTATTACAATTAAGGAAAAGTTTTCAAATTGCTTCTAATTTTCAAGAACAAGTTGTAGATGCTATCGGCACGTAGTGGGTTTTAAGCCGTTAACACACCGGGCAAAGTTGTTCAAAGTGATGGCAAAGTTGTGCAAAGTTATGTAAACTTCGGTAGATATATCAGTATATATGACCTAAGTTGTTGGCATATAGAAACGTGCAGCTGTAAAGTCAACGAATTTAATAAATGCCAATTGAAAGCAACCTATAGACGTTCACATAAACTGACTGTAAAATGTTAGAAAACAGCGTGCAATGTTGGAAAAAGCGAAGGAAATGTTGGCGGAGTTGTTTGTTTATTTAACCTAAGTCATTGTAACGACACCCCCGCAGTTAAATTTAGAAAACATTAAGTAAATGCAACATGATTGCCTCATATATAAACAAATTATCACAACAGCCAACCGAAGTATCGGCAACAAACTGCTTTCAAAGTTGTGAAAATTGATTGCAAAGTTGGTTGTTTCAAGCGGGATTGTTTCCTGTGATATCATAATAACAAGTACCATAGTTAAAAGTACGAAAATGTTAATAAATATTTCGAGAATTGCTGTTAAATTACCGTAGTGTTGCTCCAAGTATGTAGAGGTCATAGGTCAATACTAGAATGTACTTTGTGCCAGCGATAACGATTTTAAAACATCCAAAAACATGAAATACCCGCCAAATCGGCTTAGATTCAAATAATCCATGCAGCTATGTGGTTATTTGACCGACAAATGTTTAAAGTAAAGCACGATCGGGCGTGGTTAGTACTTGCATGGGAGACTCCTTGAGTAAACGAGCAGTTGAATTTTTTTTTGTTTCATCACACACATAGTAAAGATATAAGGCAACGTTCCTGCATTCTTTTTTACAGTGATGGCAATCATTTATAGTGGAAAATCGTGGATTTTTTGTAATTATTACAATTAAGGAAAAGTTTTCAAATTGCTTCTAATTTTCAAGAACAAGTTGTAGATGCTATCGGCACGTAGTGGGTTTTAAGCCGTTAACACACCGGGCAAAGTTGTTCAAAGTGATGGCAAAGTTGTGCAAAGTTATGTAAACTTCGGTAGATATATCAGTATATATGACCTAAGTTGTTGGCATATAGAAACGTGCAGCTGTAAAGTCAACGAATTTAATAAATGCCAATTGAAAGCAACCTATAGACGTTCACATAAACTGACTGTAAAATGTTAGAAAACAGCGTGCAATGTTGGAAAAAGCGAAGGAAATGTTGGCGGAGTTGTTTGTTTATTTAACCTAAGTCATTGTAACGACACCCCCGCAGTTAAATTTAGAAAACATTAAGTAAATGCAACAGTAATGCCTCATATATAAACAAATTATCACAACAGCCAACCGAAGTATCGGCAACAAACTGCTTTCAAAGTTGTGAAAATTGATTGCAAAGTTGGTTGTTTCAAGCGGGATTGTTTCCTGTGATATCATAATAACAAGTACCATAGTTAAAAGTACGAAAATGTTAATAAATATTTCGAGAATTGCTGTTAAATTACCGTAGTGTTGCTCCAAGTATGTAGAGGTCATAGGTCAATACTAGAATGTACTTTGTGCCAGCGATAACGATTTTAAAACATCCAAAAACATGAAATACCCGCCAAATCGGCTTAAATTCAAATAATCCATGCAGCTATGTGGTTATTTGACCGACAAATGTTTAAAGTAAAGCACGATCGGGCGTGGTTAGTACTTGCATGGGAGACTCCTTGAGTAAACGAGCAGTTGAATTTTTTTTTGTTTCATCACACACATAGTAAAGATATAAGGCAACGTTCCTGCATTCTTTTTTACAGTGATGGCAATCATTTATAGTGGAAAATCGTGGATTTTATGTAATTATTACAATTAAGGAAAAGTTTTCAAATTGCTTCTAATTTTCAAGAACAAGTTGTAGATGCTATCGGCACGTAGTGGGTTTTAAGCCGTTAACACACCGGGCAAAGTTGTTCAAAGTGATGGCAAAGTTGTGCAAAGTTATGTAAACTTCGGTAGATATATCAGTATATATGACCTAAGTTGTTGGCATATAGAAACGTGCAGCTGTAAAGTCAACGAATTTAATAAATGCCAATTGAAAGCAACCTATAGACGTTCACATAAACTGACTGTAAAATGTTAGAAAACAGCGTGCAATGTTGGAAAAAGCGAAGGAAATGTTGGCGGAGTTGTTTGTTATTTAACCTAAGTCATTGTAACGACACCCCCGCAGTTAAATTTAGAAAACATTAAGTAAATGCAACAGGAATGCCTCATATATAAACAAATTATCACAACAGCCAACCGAAGTATCGGCAACAAACTGCTTTCAAAGTTGTGAAAATTGATTGCAAAGTTGGTTGTTTCAAGCGGGATTGTTTCCTGTGATATCATAATAACAAGTACCATAGTTAAAAGTACGAAAATGTTAATAAATATTTCGAGAATTGCTGTTAAATTACCGTAGTGTTGCTCCAAGTATGTAGAGGTCATAGGTCAATACTAGAATGTACTTTGTGCCAGCGATAACGATTTTAAAACATCCAAAAACATGAAATACCCGCCAAATCGGCTTAAATTCAAATAATCCATGCAGCTATGTGGTTATTTGACCGACAAATGTTTAAAGTAAAGCACGATCGGGCGTGGTTAGTACTTGCATGGGAGACTCCTTGAGTAAACGAGCAGTTGAATTTTTTTTTGTTTCATCACACACATAGTAAAGATATAAGGCAACGTTCCTGCATTCTTTTTTACAGTGATGGCAATCATTTATAGTGGAAAATCGTGGATTTTATGTAATTATTACAATTAAGGAAATGTTTTCAAATTGCTTCTAATTTTCAAGAACAAGTTGTAGATGCTATCGGCACGTAGTGGGTTTTAAGCCGTTAACACACCGGGCAAAGTTGTTCAAAGTGATGGCAAAGTTGTGCAAAGTTATGTAAACTTCGGTAGATATATCAGTATATATGACCTAAGTTGTTGGCATATAGAAACGTGCAGCTGTAAAGTCAACGAATTTAATAAATGCCAATTGAAAGCAACCTATAGACGTTCACATAAACTGACTGTAAAATGTTAGAAAACAGCGTGCAATGTTGGAAAAAGCGAAGGAAATGTTGGCGGAGTTGTTTGTTATTTAACCTAAGTCATTGTAACGACACCCCCGCAGTTAAATTTAGAAAACATTAAGTAAATGCAACAGGAATGCCTCATATATAAACAAATTATCACAACAGCCAACCGAAGTATCGGCAACAAACTGCTTTCAAAGTTGTGAAAATTGATTGCAAAGTTGGTTGTTTCAAGCGGGATTGTTTCCTGTGATATCCTAATAACAAGTACCATAGTTAAAAGTACGAAAATGTTAATAAATATTTCGAGAATTGCTGTTAAATTACCGTAGTGTTGCTCCAAGTATGTAGAGGTCATAGGTCAATACTAGAATGTACTTTGTGCCAGCGATAACGATTTTAAAACATCCAAAAACTTGAAATACCCGCCAAATCGGCTTAAATTCAAATAATCCATGCAGCTATGTGGTTATGTGACCGACAAATGTTTAAAGTAAAGCACGATCGGGCGTGGTTAGTACTTGCATGGGAGACTCCTTGAGTAAACGAGCAGTTGAATTTTTTTTTGTTTCATCACACACATAGTAAAGATATAAGGCAACGTTCCTGCATTCTTTTTTACAGTGATGGCAATCATTTATAGTGGAAAATCGTGGATTTTATGTAATTATTACAATTAAGGAAAAGTTTTCAAATTGCTTCTAATTTTCAAGAACAAGTTGTAGATGCTATCGGCACGTAGTGGGTTTTAAGCCGTTAACACACCGGGCAAAGTTGTTCAAAGTGATGGCAAAGTTGTGCAAAGTTATGTAAACTTCGGTAGATATATCGGTATATATGACCTAAGTTGTTGGCATATAGAAACGTGCAGCTGTAAAGTCAACGAATTTAATAAATGCCAATTGAAAGCAACCTATAGACGTTCACATAAACTGACTGTAAAATGTTAGAAAACAGCGTGCAATGTTGGAAAAAGCGAAGGAAATGTTGGCGGAGTTGTTTGTTTATTTAACCTAAGTCATTGTAACGACACCCCCGCAGTTAAATTTAGAAAACATTAAGTAAATGCAACATGATTGCCTCATATATAAACAAATTATCACAACAGCCAACCGAAGTATCGGCAACAAACTGCTTTCAAAGTTGTGAAAATTGATTGCAAAGTTGGTTGTTTCAAGCGGGATTGTTTCCTGTGATATCATAATAACAAGTACCATAGTTAAAAGTTCGAAAATGTGAATAAATATTTCGAGAATTGCTGTTAAATTACCGTAGTGTTGCTCCAAGTATGTAGAGGTCATAGGTCAATACTAGAATGTACTTTGTGCCAGCGATAACGATTTTAAAACATCCCAAAACATGAAATACCCGCCAAATCGGCTTAAATTCAAATAATCCATGCAGCTATGTGGTTATTTGACCGACAAATGATTAAATTAAAGCACGATCGGGCGTGGTTAGTACTTGCATGGGAGACTCCTTGAGTAAACGAGCAGTTGAATTTTTTTTTGTTTCATCACACACATAGTAAAGATATAAGGCAACGTTCCTGCATTCTTTTTTACAGTGATGGCAATCATTTATAGTGGAAAATCGTGGATTTTTTGTAATTATTACAATTAAGGAAAAGTTTTCAAATTGCTTCTAATTTTCAAGAACAAGTTGTAGATGCTATCGGCACGTAGTGGGTTTTAAGCCGTTAACACACCGGGCAAAGTTGTTCAAAGTGATGGCAAAGTTGTGCAAAGTTATGTAAACTTCGGTAGATATATCAGTATATATGACCTAAGTTGTTGGCATATAGAAACGTGCAGCTGTAAAGTCAACGAATTTAATAAATGCCAATTGAAAGCAACCTATAGACGTTCACATAAACTGACTGTAAAATGTTAGAAAACAGCGTGCAATGTTGGAAAAAGCGAAGGAAATGTTGGCGGAGTTGTTTGTTTATTTAACCTAAGTCATTGTAACGACACCCCCGCAGTTAAATTTAGAAAACATTAAGTAAATGCAACATGATTGCCTCATATATAAACAAATTATCACAACAGCCAACCGAAGTATCGGCAACAAACTGCTTTCAAAGTTGTGAAAATTGATTGCAAAGTTGGTTGTTTCAAGCGGGATTGTTTCCTGTGATATCATAATAACAAGTACCATAGTTAAAAGTTCGAAAATGTGAATAAATATTTCGAGAATTGCTGTTAAATTACCGTAGTGTTGCTCCAAGTATGTAGAGGTCATAGGTCAATACTAGAATGTACTTTGTGCCAGCGATAACGATTTTAAAACATCCCAAAACATGAAATACCCGCCAAATCGGCTTAAATTCAAATAATCCATGCAGCTATGTGGTTATTTGACCGACAAATGATTAAATTAAAGCACGATCGGGCGTGGTTAGTACTTGCATGGGAGACTCCTTGAGTAAACGAGCAGTTGAATTTTTTTTTGTTTCATCACACACATAGTAAAGATATAAGGCAACGTTCCTGCATTCTTTTTTACAGTGATGGCAATCATTTATAGTGGAAAATCGTGGATTTTTTGTAATTATTACAATTAAGGAAAAGTTTTCAAATTGCTTCTAATTTTCAAGAACAAGTTGTAGATGCTATCGGCACGTAGTGGGTTTTAAGCCGTTAACACACCGGGCAAAGTTGTTCAAAGTGATGGCAAAGTTGTGCAAAGTTATGTAAACTTCGGTAGATATATCAGTATATATGACCTAAGTTGTTGGCATATAGAAACGTGCAGCTGTAAAGTCAACGAATTTAATAAATGCCAATTGAAAGCAACCTATAGACGTTCACATAAACTGACTGTAAAATGTTAGAAAACAGCGTGCAATGTTGGAAAAAGCGAAGGAAATGTTGGCGGAGTTGTTTGTTTATTTAACCTAAGTCATTGTAACGACACCCCCGCAGTTAAATTTAGAAAACATTAAGTAAATGCAACATGATTGCCTCATATATAAACAAATTATCACAACAGCCAACCGAAGTATCGGCAACAAACTGCTTTCAAAGTTGTGAAAATTGATTGCAAAGTTGGTTGTTTCAAGCGGGATTGTTTCCTGTGATATCATAATAACAAGTACCATAGTTAAAAGTTCGAAAATGTGAATAAATATTTCGAGAATTGCTGTTAAATTACCGTAGTGTTGCTCCAAGTATGTAGAGGTCATAGGTCAATACTAGAATGTACTTTGTGCCAGCGATAACGATTTTAAAACATCCCAAAACATGAAATACCCGCCAAATCGGCTTAAATTCAAATAATCCATGCAGCTATGTGGTTATTTGACCGACAAATGATTAAATTAAAGCACGATCGGGCGTGGTTAGTACTTGCATGGGAGACTCCTTGAGTAAACGAGCAGTTGAATTTTTTTTTGTTTCATCACACACATAGTAAAGATATAAGGCAACGTTCCTGCATTCTTTTTTACAGTGATGGCAATCATTTATAGTGGAAAATCGTGGATTTTTTGTAATTATTACAATTAAGGAAAAGTTTTCAAATTGCTTCTAATTTTCAAGAACAAGTTGTAGATGCTATCGGCACGTAGTGGGTTTTAAGCCGTTAACACACCGGGCAAAGTTGTTCAAAGTGATGGCAAAGTTGTGCAAAGTTATGTAAACTTCGGTAGATATATCAGTATATATGACCTAAGTTGTTGGCATATAGAAACGTGCAGCTGTAAAGTCAACGAATTTAATAAATGCCAATTGAAAGCAACCTATAGACGTTCACATAAACTGACTGTAAAATGTTAGAAAACAGCGTGCAATGTTGGAAAAAGCGAAGGAAATGTTGGCGGAGTTGTTTGTTTATTTAACCTAAGTCATTGTAACGACACCCCCGCAGTTAAATTTAGAAAACATTAAGTAAATGCAACATGATTGCCTCATATATAAACAAATTATCACAACAGCCAACCGAAGTATCGGCAACAAACTGCTTTCAAAGTTGTGAAAATTGATTGCAAAGTTGGTTGTTTCAAGCGGGATTGTTTCCTGTGATATCATAATAACAAGTACCATAGTTAAAAGTTCGAAAATGTTAATAAATATTTCGAGAATTGCTGTTAAATTACCGTAGTGTTGCTCCAAGTATGTAGAGGTCATAGGTCAATACTAGAATGTACTTTGTGCCAGCGATAACGATTTTAAAACATCCAAAAACATGAAATACCCGCCAAATCGGCTTAAATTCAAATAATCCATGCAGCTATGTGGTTATTTGACCGACAAATGATTAAATTAAAGCACGATCGGGCGTGGTTAGTACTTGCATGGGAGACTCCTTGAGTAAACGAGCAGTTGAATTTTTTTTTGTTTCATCACACACATAGTAAAGATATAAGGCAACGTTCCTGCATTCTTTTTTACAGTGATGGCAATCATTTATAGTGGAAAATCGTGGATTTTTTGTAATTATTACAATTAAGGAAAAGTTTTCAAATTGCTTCTAATTTTCAAGAACAAGTTGTAGATGCTATCGGCACGTAGTGGGTTTTAAGCCGTTAACACACCGGGCAAAGTTGTTCAAAGTGATGGCAAAGTTGTGCAAAGTTATGTAAACTTCGGTAGATATATCAGTATATATGACCTAAGTTGTTGGCATATAGAAACGTGCAGCTGTAAAGTCAACGAATTTAATAAATGCCAATTGAAAGCAACCTATAGACGTTCACATAAACTGACTGTAAAATGTTAGAAAACAGCGTGCAATGTTGGAAAAAGCGAAGGAAATGTTGGCGGAGTTGTTTGTTTATTTAACCTAAGTCATTGTAACGACACCCCCGCAGTTAAATTTAGAAAACATTAAGTAAATGCAACATGATTGCCTCATATATAAACAAATTATCACAACAGCCAACCGAAGTATCGGCAACAAACTGCTTTCAAAGTTGTGAAAATTGATTGCAAAGTTGGTTGTTTCAAGCGGGATTGTTTCCTGTGATATCATAATAACAAGTACCATAGTTAAAAGTTCGAAAATGTTAATAAATATTTCGAGAATTGCTGTTAAATTACCGTAGTGTTGCTCCAAGTATGTAGAGGTCATAGGTCAATACTAGAATGTACTTTGTGCCAGCGATAACGATTTTAAAACATCCAAAAACATGAAATACCCGCCAAATCGGCTTAAATTCAAATAATCCATGCAGCTATGTGGTTATTTGACCGACAAATGATTAAATTAAAGCACGATCGGGCGTGGTTAGTACTTGCATGGGAGACTCCTTGAGTAAACGAGCAGTTGAATTTTTTTTTGTTTCATCACACACATAGTAAAGATATAAGGCAACGTTCCTGCATTCTTTTTTACAGTGATGGCAATCATTTATAGTGGAAAATCGTGGATTTTTTGTAATTATTACAATTAAGGAAAAGTTTTCAAATTGCTTCTAATTTTCAAGAACAAGTTGTAGATGCTATCGGCACGTAGTGGGTTTTAAGCCGTTAACACACCGGGCAAAGTTGTTCAAAGTGATGGCAAAGTTGTGCAAAGTTATGTAAACTTCGGTAGATATATCAGTATATATGACCTAAGTTGTTGGCATATAGAAACGTGCAGCTGTAAAGTCAACGAATTTAATAAATGCCAATTGAAAGCAACCTATAGACGTTCACATAAACTGACTGTAAAATGTTAGAAAACAGCGTGCAATGTTGGAAAAAGCGAAGGAAATGTTGGCGGAGTTGTTTGTTTATTTAACCTAAGTCATTGTAACGACACCCCCGCAGTTAAATTTAGAAAACATTAAGTAAATGCAACATGATTGCCTCATATATAAACAAATTATCACAACAGCCAACCGAAGTATCGGCAACAAACTGCTTTCAAAGTTGTGAAAATTGATTGCAAAGTTGGTTGTTTCAAGCGGGATTGTTTCCTGTGATATCATAATAACAAGTACCATAGTTAAAAGTTCGAAAATGTTAATAAATATTTCGAGAATTGCTGTTAAATTACCGTAGTGTTGCTCCAAGTATGTAGAGGTCATAGGGCAATACTAGAATGTACTTTGTGCCAGCGATAACGATTTTAAAACATCCAAAAACATGAAATACCCGCCAAATCGGCTTAAATTCAAATAATCCATGCAGCTATGTGGTTATTTGACCGACAAATGTTTAAATTAAAGCACGATCGGGCGTGGTTAGTACTTGCATGGGAGACTCCTTGAGTAAACGAGCAGTTGAATTTTTTTTTGTTTCATCACACACATAGTAAAGATATAAGGCAACGTTCCTGCATTCTTTTTTACAGTGATGGCAATCATTTATAGTGGAAAATCGTGGATTTTTTGTAATTATTACAATTAAGGAAAAGTTTTCAAATTGCTTCTAATTTTCAAGAACAAGTTGTAGATGCTATCGGCACGTAGTGGGTTTTAAGCCGTTAACACACCGGGCAAAGTTGTTCAAAGTGATGGCAAAGTTGTGCAAAGTTATGTAAACTTCGGTAGATATATCAGTATATATGACCTAAGTTGTTGGCATATAGAAACGTGCAGCTGTAAAGTCAACGAATTTAATAAATGCCAATTGAAAGCAACCTATAGACGTTCACATAAACTGACTGTAAAATGTTAGAAAACAGCGTGCAATGTTGGAAAAAGCGAAGGAAATGTTGGCGGAGTTGTTTGTTTATTTAACCTAAGTCATTGTAACGACACCCCCGCAGTTAAATTTAGAAAACATTAAGTAAATGCAACATGATTGCCTCATATATAAACAAATTATCACAACAGCCAACCGAAGTATCGGCAACAAACTGCTTTCAAAGTTGTGAAAATTGATTGCAAAGTTGGTTGTTTCAAGCGGGATTGTTTCCTGTGATATCATAATAACAAGTACCATAGTTAAAAGTTCGAAAATGTTAATAAATATTTCGAGAATTGCTGTTAAATTACCGTAGTGTTGCTCCAAGTATGTAGAGGTCATAGGTCAATACTAGAATGTACTTTGTGCCAGCGATAACGATTTTAAAACATCCAAAAACATGAAATACCCGCCAAATCGGCTTAAATTCAAATAATCCATGCAGCTATGTGGTTATCTGACCGACAAATGATTAAATTAAAGCACGATCGGGCGTGGTTAGTACTTGCATGGGAGACTCCTTGAGTAAACGAGCAGTTGAATTTTTTTTTGTTTCATCACACACATAGTAAAGATATAAGGCAACGTTCCTGCATTCTTTTTTACAGTGATGGCAATCATTTATAGTGGAAAATCGTGGATTTTTTGTAATTATTACAATTAAGGAAAAGTTTTCAAATTGCTTCTAATTTTCAAGAACAAGTTGTACATGCTATCGGCACGTAGTGGGTTTTAAGCCGTTAACACACCGGGCAAAGTTGTTCAAAGTGATGGCAAAGTTGTGCAAAGTTATGTAAACTTCGGTAGATATATCAGTATATATGACCTAAGTTGTTGGCATATAGAAACGTGCAGCTGTAAAGTCAACGAATTTAATAAATGCCAATTGAAAGCAACCTATAGACGTTCACATAAACTGACTGTAAAATGTTAGAAAACAGCGTGCAATGTTGGAAAAAGCGAAGGAAATGTTGGCGGAGTTGTTTGTTTATTTAACCTAAGTCATTGTAACGACACCCCCGCAGTTAAATTTAGAAAACATTAAGTAAATGCAACATGATTGCCTCATATATAAACAAATTATCACAACAGCCAACCGAAGTATCGGCAACAAACTGCTTTCAAAGTTGTGAAAATTGATTGCAAAGTTGGTTGTTTCAAGCGGGATTGTTTCCTGTGATATCATAATAACAAGTACCATAGTTAAAAGTTCGAAAATGTTAATAAATATTTCGAGAATTGCTGTTAAATTACCGTAGTGTTGCTCCAAGTATGTAGAGATCATAGGTCAATACTAGAATGTACTTTGTGCCAGCGATAACGATTTTAAAACATCCAAAAACATGAAATACCCGCCAAATCGGCTTAAATTCAAATAATCCATGCAGCTATGTGGTTATCTGACCGACAAATGATTAAATTAAAGCACGATCGGGCGTGGTTAGTACTTGCATGGGAGACTCCTTGAGTAAACGAGCAGTTGAATTTTTTTTTGTTTCATCACACACATAGTAAAGATATAAGGCAACGTTCCTGCATTCTTTTTTACAGTGATGGCAATCATTTATAGTGGAAAATCGTGGATTTTTTGTAATTATTACAATTAAGGAAAAGTTTTCAAATTGCTTCTAATTTTCAAGAACAAGTTGTACATGCTATCGGCACGTAGTGGGTTTTAAGCCGTTAACACACCGGGCAAAGTTGTTCAAAGTGATGGCAAAGTTGTGCAAAGTTATGTAAACTTCGGTAGATATATCAGTATATATGACCTAAGTTGTTGGCATATAGAAACGTGCAGCTGTAAAGTCAACGAATTTAATAAATGCCAATTGAAAGCAACCTATAGACGTTCACATAAACTGACTGTAAAATGTTAGAAAACAGCGTGCAATGTTGGAAAAAGCGAAGGAAATGTTGGCGGAGTTGTTTGTTTATTTAACCTAAGTCATTGTAACGACACCCCCGCAGTTAAATTTAGAAAACATTAAGTAAATGCAACATGATTGCCTCATATATAAACAAATTATCACAACAGCCAACCGAAGTATCGGCAACAAACTGCTTTCAAAGTTGTGAAAATTGATTGCAAAGTTGGTTGTTTCAAGCGGGATTGTTTCCTGTGATATCATAATAACAAGTACCATAGTTAAAAGTTCGAAAATGTTAATAAATATTTCGAGAATTGCTGTTAAATTACCGTAGTGTTGCTCCAAGTATGTAGAGGTCATAGGTCAATACTAGAATGTACTTTGTGCCAGCGATAACGATTTTAAAACATCCAAAAACATGAAATACCCGCCAAATCGGCTTAACTTCAAATAATCCATGCAGCTATGTGGTTATGTGACCGACAAATGTTTAAAGTAAAGCACGATCAGGCGTTGTTAGTACTTGCATGGGAGACTCCCTGAGTAAACGAGCAGTTGATTTTTTTTTTGTTTCATCACACACATAGTAAAGATATAAGGCAACGTTCCTGCATTCTTTTTTACAGTGATGGCAATCATTTATAGTGGAAAATCGTGGATTTTTTGTAATTATTACAATTAAGGAAAAGTTTTCAAATTGCTTCTAATTTTCAAGAACAAGTTGTAGATGCTATCGGCACGTAGTGGGTTTTAAGCCGTTAACACACCGGGCAAAGTTGTTCAAAGTGATGGCAAAGTTGTGCAAAGTTATGTAAACTTCGGTAGATATATCAGTATATATGACCTAAGTTGTTGGCATATAGAAACGTGCAGCTGTAAAGTCAACGAATTTAATAAATGCCAATTGAAAGCAACCTATAGACGTTCACATAAACTGACTGTAAAATGTTAGAAAACAGCGTGCAATGTTGGAAAAAGCGAAGGAAATGTTGGCGGAGTTGTTTGTTTATTTAACCTAAGTCATTGTAACGACACCCCCGCAGTTAAATTTAGAAAACATTAAGTAAATGCAACATGATTGCCTCATATATAAACAAATTATCACAACAGCCAACCGAAGTATCGGCAACAAACTGCTTTCAAAGTTGTGAAAATTGATTGCAAAGTTGGTTGTTTCAAGCGGGATTGTTTCCTGTGATATCATAATAACAAGTACCATAGTTAAAAGTTCGAAAATGTTAATAAATATTTCGAGAATTGCTGTTAAATTACCGTAGTGTTGCTCCAAGTATGTAGAGGTCATAGGTCAATACTAGAATGTACTTTGTGCCAGCGATAACGATTTTAAAACATCCAAAAACATGAAATACCCGCCAAATCGGCTTAAATTCAAATAATCCATGCAGCTATGTGGTTATTTGACCGACAAATGATTAAATTAAAGCACGATCGGGCGTGGTTAGTACTTGCATGGGAGACTCCTTGAGTAAACGAGCAGTTGAATTTTTTTTTGTTTCATCACACACATAGTAAAGATATAAGGCAACGTTCCTGCATTCTTTTTTACAGTGATGGCAATCATTTATAGTGGAAAATCGTGGATTTTTTGTAATTATTACAATTAAGGAAAAGTTTTCAAATTGCTTCTAATTTTCAAGAACAAGTTGTAGATGCTATCGGCACGTAGTGGGTTTTAAGCCGTTAACACACCGGGCAAAGTTGTTCAAAGTGATGGCAAAGTTGTGCAAAGTTATGTAAACTTCGGTAGATATATCAGTATATATGACCTAAGTTGTTGGCATATAGAAACGTGCAGCTGTAAAGTCAACGAATTTAATAAATGCCAATTGAAAGCAACCTATAGACGTTCACATAAACTGACTGTAAAATGTTAGAAAACAGCGTGCAATGTTGGAAAAAGCGAAGGAAATGTTGGCGGAGTTGTTTGTTTATTTAACCTAAGTCATTGTAACGACACCCCCGCAGTTAAATTTAGAAAACATTAAGTAAATGCAACATGATTGCCTCATATATAAACAAATTATCACAACAGCCAACCGAAGTATCGGCAACAAACTGCTTTCAAAGTTGTGAAAATTGATTGCAAAGTTGGTTGTTTCAAGCGGGATTGTTTCCTGTGATATCATAATAACAAGTACCATAGTTAAAAGTTCGAAAATGTTAATAAATATTTCGAGAATTGCTGTTAAATTACCGTAGTGTTGCTCCAAGTATGTAGAGGTCATAGGGCAATACTAGAATGTACTTTGTGCCAGCGATAACGATTTTAAAACATCCAAAAACATGAAATACCCGCCAAATCGGCTTAAATTCAAATAATCCATGCAGCTATGTGGTTATTTGACCGACAAATGTTTAAATTAAAGCACGATCGGGCGTGGTTAGTACTTGCATGGGAGACTCCTTGAGTAAACGAGCAGTTGAATTTTTTTTTGTTTCATCACACACATAGTAAAGATATAAGGCAACGTTCCTGCATTCTTTTTTACAGTGATGGCAATCATTTATAGTGGAAAATCGTGGATTTTTTGTAATTATTACAATTAAGGAAAAGTTTTCAAATTGCTTCTAATTTTCAAGAACAAGTTGTAGATGCTATCGGCACGTAGTGGGTTTTAAGCCGTTAACACACCGGGCAAAGTTGTTCAAAGTGATGGCAAAGTTGTGCAAAGTTATGTAAACTTCGGTAGATATATCAGTATATATGACCTAAGTTGTTGGCATATAGAAACGTGCAGCTGTAAAGTCAACGAATTTAATAAATGCCAATTGAAAGCAACCTATAGACGTTCACATAAACTGACTGTAAAATGTTAGAAAACAGCGTGCAATGTTGGAAAAAGCGAAGGAAATGTTGGCGGAGTTGTTTGTTTATTTAACCTAAGTCATTGTAACGACACCCCCGCAGTTAAATTTAGAAAACATTAAGTAAATGCAACATGATTGCCTCATATATAAACAAATTATCACAACAGCCAACCGAAGTATCGGCAACAAACTGCTTTCAAAGTTGTGAAAATTGATTGCAAAGTTGGTTGTTTCAAGCGGGATTGTTTCCTGTGATATCATAATAACAAGTACCATAGTTAAAAGTTCGAAAATGTTAATAAATATTTCGAGAATTGCTGTTAAATTACCGTAGTGTTGCTCCAAGTATGTAGAGGTCATAGGTCAATACTAGAATGTACTTTGTGCCAGCGATAACGATTTTAAAACATCCAAAAACATGAAATACCCGCCAAATCGGCTTAAATTCAAATAATCCATGCAGCTATGTGGTTATCTGACCGACAAATGATTAAATTAAAGCACGATCGGGCGTGGTTAGTACTTGCATGGGAGACTCCTTGAGTAAACGAGCAGTTGAATTTTTTTTTGTTTCATCACACACATAGTAAAGATATAAGGCAACGTTCCTGCATTCTTTTTTACAGTGATGGCAATCATTTATAGTGGAAAATCGTGGATTTTTTGTAATTATTACAATTAAGGAAAAGTTTTCAAATTGCTTCTAATTTTCAAGAACAAGTTGTAGATGCTATCGGCACGTAGTGGGTTTTAAGCCGTTAACACACCGGGCAAAGTTGTTCAAAGTGATGGCAAAGTTGTGCAAAGTTATGTAAACTTCGGTAGATATATCAGTATATATGACCTAAGTTGTTGGCATATAGAAACGTGCAGCTGTAAAGTCAACGAATTTAATAAATGCCAATTGAAAGCAACCTATAGACGTTCACATAAACTGACTGTAAAATGTTAGAAAACAGCGTGCAATGTTGGAAAAAGCGAAGGAAATGTTGGCGGAGTTGTTTGTTTATTTAACCTAAGTCATTGTAACGACACCCCCGCAGTTAAATTTAGAAAACATTAAGTAAATGCAACATGATTGCCTCATATATAAACAAATTATCACAACAGCCAACCGAAGTATCGGCAACAAACTGCTTTCAAAGTTGTGAAAATTGATTGCAAAGTTGGTTGTTTCAAGCGGGATTGTTTCCTGTGATATCATAATAACAAGTACCATAGTTAAAAGTTCGAAAATGTTAATAAATATTTCGAGAATTGCTGTTAAATTACCGTAGTGTTGCTCCAAGTATGTAGAGATCATAGGTCAATACTAGAATGTACTTTGTGCCAGCGATAACGATTTTAAAACATCCAAAAACATGAAATACCCGCCAAATCGGCTTAAATTCAAATAATCCATGCAGCTATGTGGTTATCTGACCGACAAATGATTAAATTAAAGCACGATCGGGCGTGGTTAGTACTTGCATGGGAGACTCCTTGAGTAAACGAGCAGTTGAATTTTTTTTTGTTTCATCACACACATAGTAAAGATATAAGGCAACGTTCCTGCATTCTTTTTTACAGTGATGGCAATCATTTATAGTGGAAAATCGTGGATTTTTTGTAATTATTACAATTAAGGAAAAGTTTTCAAATTGCTTCTAATTTTCAAGAACAAGTTGTACATGCTATCGGCACGTAGTGGGTTTTAAGCCGTTAACACACCGGGCAAAGTTGTTCAAAGTGATGGCAAAGTTGTGCAAAGTTATGTAAACTTCGGTAGATATATCAGTATATATGACCTAAGTTGTTGGCATATAGAAACGTGCAGCTGTAAAGTCAACGAATTTAATAAATGCCAATTGAAAGCAACCTATAGACGTTCACATAAACTGACTGTAAAATGTTAGAAAACAGCGTGCAATGTTGGAAAAAGCGAAGGAAATGTTGGCGGAGTTGTTTGTTTATTTAACCTAAGTCATTGTAACGACACCCCCGCAGTTAAATTTAGAAAACATTAAGTAAATGCAACATGATTGCCTCATATATAAACAAATTATCACAACAGCCAACCGAAGTATCGGCAACAAACTGCTTTCAAAGTTGTGAAAATTGATTGCAAAGTTGGTTGTTTCAAGCGGGATTGTTTCCTGTGATATCATAATAACAAGTACCATAGTTAAAAGTTCGAAAATGTTAATAAATATTTCGAGAATTGCTGTTAAATTACCGTAGTGTTGCTCCAAGTATGTAGAGATCATAGGTCAATACTAGAATGTACTTTGTGCCAGCGATAACGATTTTAAAACATCCAAAAACATGAAATACCCGCCAAATCGGCTTAAATTCAAATAATCCATGCAGCTATGTGGTTATCTGACCGACAAATGATTAAATTAAAGCACGATCGGGCGTGGTTAGTACTTGCATGGGAGACTCCTTGAGTAAACGAGCAGTTGAATTTTTTTTTGTTTCATCACACACATAGTAAAGATATAAGGCAACGTTCCTGCATTCTTTTTTACAGTGATGGCAATCATTTATAGTGGAAAATCGTGGATTTTTTGTAATTATTACAATTAAGGAAAAGTTTTCAAATTGCTTCTAATTTTCAAGAACAAGTTGTACATGCTATCGGCACGTAGTGGGTTTTAAGCCGTTAACACACCGGGCAAAGTTGTTCAAAGTGATGGCAAAGTTGTGCAAAGTTATGTAAACTTCGGTAGATATATCAGTATATATGACCTAAGTTGTTGGCATATAGAAACGTGCAGCTGTAAAGTCAACGAATTTAATAAATGCCAATTGAAAGCAACCTATAGACGTTCACATAAACTGACTGTAAAATGTTAGAAAACAGCGTGCAATGTTGGAAAAAGCGAAGGAAATGTTGGCGGAGTTGTTTGTTTATTTAACCTAAGTCATTGTAACGACACCCCCGCAGTTAAATTTAGAAAACATTAAGTAAATGCAACATGATTGCCTCATATATAAACAAATTATCACAACAGCCAACCGAAGTATCGGCAACAAACTGCTTTCAAAGTTGTGAAAATTGATTGCAAAGTTGGTTGTTTCAAGCGGGATTGTTTCCTGTGATATCATAATAACAAGTACCATAGTTAAAAGTTCGAAAATGTTAATAAATATTTCGAGAATTGCTGTTAAATTACCGTAGTGTTGCTCCAAGTATGTAGAGGTCATAGGTCAATACTAGAATGTACTTTGTGCCAGCGATAACGATTTTAAAACATCCAAAAACATGAAATACCCGCCAAATCGGCTTAACTTCAAATAATCCATGCAGCTATGTGGTTATGTGACCGACAAATGTTTAAAGTAAAGCACGATCAGGCGTTGTTAGTACTTGCATGGGAGACTCCCTGAGTAAACGAGCAGTTGATTTTTTTTTTGTTTCATCACACACATAGTAAAGATATAAGGCAACGTTCCTGCATTCTTTTTTACAGTGATGGCAATCATTTATAGTGGAAAATCGTGGATTTTTTGTAATTATTACAATTAAGGAAAAGTTTTCAAATTGCTTCTAATTTTCAAGAACAAGTTGTAGATGCTATCGGCACGTAGTGGGTTTTAAGCCGTTAACACACCGGGCAAAGTTGTTCAAAGTGATGGCAAAGTTGTGCAAAGTTATGTAAACTTCGGTAGATATATCAGTATATATGACCTAAGTTGTTGGCATATAGAAACGTGCAGCTGTAAAGTCAACGAATTTAATAAATGCCAATTGAAAGCAACCTATAGACGTTCACATAAACTGACTGTAAAATGTTAGAAAACAGCGTGCAATGTTGGAAAAAGCGAAGGAAATGTTGGCGGAGTTGTTTGTTTATTTAACCTAAGTCATTGTAACGACACCCCCGCAGTTAAATTTAGAAAACATTAAGTAAATGCAACATGATTGCCTCATATATAAACAAATTATCACAACAGCCAACCGAAGTATCGGCAACAAACTGCTTTCAAAGTTGTGAAAATTGATTGCAAAGTTGGTTGTTTCAAGCGGGATTGTTTCCTGTGATATCATAATAACAAGTACCATAGTTAAAAGTTCGAAAATGTTAATAAATATTTCGAGAATTGCTGTTAAATTACTGTAGTGTTGCTCCAAGTATGTAGAGGTCATAGGTCAATACTAGAATGTACTTTGTGCCAGCGATAACGATTTTAAAACATCCAAAAACATGAAATACCCGCCAAATCGGCTTAAATTCAAATAATCCATGCAGCTATGTGGTTATTTGACCGACAAATGATTAAATTAAAGCACGATCGGGCGTGGTTAGTACTTGCATGGGAGACTCCTTGAGTAAACGAGCAGTTGAATTTTTTTTTGTTTCATCACACACATAGTAAAGATATAAGGCAACGTTCCTGCATTCTTTTTTACAGTGATGGCAATCATTTATAGTGGAAAATCGTGGATTTTTTGTAATTATTACAATTAAGGAAAAGTTTTCAAATTGCTTCTAATTTTCAAGAACAAGTTGTAGATGCTATCGGCACGTAGTGGGTTTTAAGCCGTTAACACACCGGGCAAAGTTGTTCAAAGTGATGGCAAAGTTGTGCAAAGTTATGTAAACTTCGGTAGATATATCAGTATATATGACCTAAGTTGTTGGCATATAGAAACGTGCAGCTGTAAAGTCAACGAATTTAATAAATGCCAATTGAAAGCAACCTATAGACGTTCACATAAACTGACTGTAAAATGTTAGAAAACAGCGTGCAATGTTGGAAAAAGCGAAGGAAATGTTGGCGGAGTTGTTTGTTTATTTAACCTAAGTCATTGTAACGACACCCCCGCAGTTAAATTTAGAAAACATTAAGTAAATGCAACATGATTGCCTCATATATAAACAAATTATCACAACAGCCAACCGAAGTATCGGCAACAAACTGCTTTCAAAGTTGTGAAAATTGATTGCAAAGTTGGTTGTTTCAAGCGGGATTGTTTCCTGTGATATCATAATAACAAGTACCATAGTTAAAAGTTCGAAAATGTTAATAAATATTTCGAGAATTGCTGTTAAATTACCGTAGTGTTGCTCCAAGTATGTAGAGGTCATAGGTCAATACTAGAATGTACTTTGTGCCAGCGATAACGATTTTAAAACATCCAAAAACATGAAATACCCGCCAAATCGGCTTAACTTCAAATAATCCATGCAGCTATGTGGTTATGTGACCGACAAATGTTTAAAGTAAAGCACGATCAGGCGTTGTTAGTACTTGCATGGGAGACTCCCTGAGTAAACGAGCAGTTGATTTTTTTTTTGTTTCATCACACACATAGTAAAGATATAAGGCAACGTTCCTGCATTCTTTTTTACAGTGATGGCAATCATTTATAGTGGAAAATCGTGGATTTTTTGTAATTATTACAATTAAGGAAAAGTTTTCAAATTGCTTCTAATTTTCAAGAACAAGTTGTAGATGCTATCGGCACGTAGTGGGTTTTAAGCCGTTAACACACCGGGCAAAGTTGTTCAAAGTGATGGCAAAGTTGTGCAAAGTTATGTAAACTTCGGTAGATATATCAGTATATATGACCTAAGTTGTTGGCATATAGAAACGTGCAGCTGTAAAGTCAACGAATTTAATAAATGCCAATTGAAAGCAACCTATAGACGTTCACATAAACTGACTGTAAAATGTTAGAAAACAGCGTGCAATGTTGGAAAAAGCGAAGGAAATGTTGGCGGAGTTGTTTGTTTATTTAACCTAAGTCATTGTAACGACACCCCCGCAGTTAAATTTAGAAAACATTAAGTAAATGCAACATGATTGCCTCATATATAAACAAATTATCACAACAGCCAACCGAAGTATCGGCAACAAACTGCTTTCAAAGTTGTGAAAATTGATTGCAAAGTTGGTTGTTTCAAGCGGGATTGTTTCCTGTGATATCATAATAACAAGTACCATAGTTAAAAGTTCGAAAATGTTAATAAATATTTCGAGAATTGCTGTTAAATTACCGTAGTGTTGCTCCAAGTATGTAGAGGTCATAGGTCAATACTAGAATGTACTTTGTGCCAGCGATAACGATTTTAAAACATCCAAAAACATGAAATACCCGCCAAATCGTCTTAAATTCAAATAATCCATGCAGCTATGTGGTTATTTGACCGACAAATGTTTAAATTAAAGCACGATCGGGCGTGGTTAGTACTTGCATGGGAGACTCCTTGAGTAAACGAGCAGTTTAATTTTTTTTTGTTTCATCACACACATAGTAAAGATATAAGGCAACGTTCCTGCATTCTTTTTTACAGTGATGGCAATCATTTATAGTGGAAAATCGTGGATTTTTTGTAATTATTACAATTAAGGAAAAGTTTTCAAATTGCTTCTAATTTTCAAGAACAAGTTGTACATGCTATCGGCACGTAGTGGGTTTTAAGCCGTTAACACACCGGGCAAAGTTGTTCAAAGTGATGGCAAAGTTGTGCAAAGTTATGTAAACTTTGGTAGATATATCAGTATATATGACCTAAGTTGTTGGCATATAGAAACGTGCAGCTGTAAAGTCAACAAATTTAATAAATGCCAATTGAAAGCAACCTATAGACGTTCACATAAACTGACTGTAAAATGTTAGAAAACAGCGTGCAATGTTGGAAAAAGCGAAGGAAATGTTGGCGGAGTTGTTTGTTTATTTAACCTAAGTCATTGTAACGACACCCCCGCAGTTAAATTTAGAAAACATTAAGTAAATGCAACATGATTGCCTCATATATAAACAAATTATCACAACAGCCAACCGAAGTATCGGCAACAAACTGCTTTCAAAGTTGTGAAAATTGATTGCAAAGTTGGTTGTTTCAAGCGGGATTGTTTCCTGTGATATCATAATAACAAGTACCATAGTTAAAAGTTCGAAAATGTGAATAAATATTTCGAGAATTGCTGTTAAATTACCGTAGTGTTGCTCCAAGTATGTAGAGGTCATAGGTCAATACTAGAATGTACTTTGTGCCAGCGATAACGATTTTAAAACATCCAAAAACATGAAATACCCGCCAAATCGGCTTAAATTCAAATAATCCATGCAGCTATGTGGTTATTTGACCGACAAATGTTTAAATTAAAGCACGATCGGGCGTGGTTAGTACTTGCATGGGAGACTCCTTGAGTAAACGAGCAGTTGAATTTTTTTTTGTTTCATCACACACATAGTAAAGATATAAGGCAACGTTCCTGCATTCTTTTTTACAGTGATGGCAATCATTTATAGTGGAAAATCGTGGATTTTTTGTAATTATTACAATTAAGGAAAAGTTTTCAAATTGCTTCTAATTTTCAAGAACAAGTTGTACATGCTATCGGCACGTAGTGGGTTTTAAGCCGTTAACACACCGGGCAAAGTTGTTCAAAGTGATGGCAAAGTTGTGCAAAGTTATGTAAACTTTGGTAGATATATCAGTATATATGACCTAAGTTGTTGGCATATAGAAACGTGCAGCTGTAAAGTCAACAAATTTAATAAATGCCAATTGAAAGCAACCTATAGACGTTCACATAAACTGACTGTAAAATGTTAGAAAACAGCGTGCAATGTTGGAAAAACGAAGGAAATGTTGGCGGAGTTGTTTGTTTATTTAACCTAAGTCATTGTAACGACACCCCCGCAGTTAAATTTAGAAAACATTAAATGAATGCAACAGGAATACCTCATATATAAACAAATTATCACAACAGCCAACCGAAGTATCGGCAACAAACTGCTTTCAAAGTTGTGAAAATTTATTGCAAAGTTGGTTGTTTCAAGCGGGATTGTTTCCTGTGATATCAAAATAACAATTAACATAGTTAAAAGTTCGAAAATGTGAATAAATATTTCGAGAATTGCTGTTAAATTACCGTAGTGTTGCTCCAAGTATGTAGAGGTCATAGGTCAATACTAGAATGTACTTTGTGCCAGCGATAACGATTTTAAAACATCCAAAAACATGAAATACCCGCCAAATCGGCTTAACTTCAAATAATCCATGCAGCTATGTGGTTATGTGACCGACAAATGTTTAAAGTAAAGCACGATCAGGCGTTGTTAGTACTTGCATGGGAGACTCCCTGAGTAAACGAGCAGTTGATTTTTTTTTTGTTTCATCACACACATAGTAAAGATATAAGGCAACGTTCCTGCATTCTTTTTTACAGTGATGGCAATCATTTATAGTGGAAAATCGTGGATTTTTTGTAATTATTACAATTAAGGAAAAGTTTTCAAATTGCTTCTAATTTTCAAGAACAAGTTGTAGATGCTATCGGCACGTAGTGGGTTTTAAGCCGTTAACACACCGGGCAAAGTTGTTCAAAGTGATGGCAAAGTTGTGCAAAGTTATGTAAACTTCGGTAGATATATCAGTATATATGACCTAAGTTGTTGGCATATAGAAACGTGCAGCTGTAAAGTCAACGAATTTAATAAATGCCAATTGAAAGCAACCTATAGACGTTCACATAAACTGACTGTAAAATGTTAGAAAACAGCGTGCAATGTTTGAAAAAGCGAAGGAAATGTTGGCGGAGTTGTTTGTTTATTTAACCTAAGTCATTGTAACGACACCCCCGCAGTTAAATTTAGAAAACATTAAGTAAATGCAACATGATTGCCTCATATATAAACAAATTATCACAACAGCCAACCGAAGTATCGGCAACAAACTGCTTTCAAAGTTGTGAAAATTGATTGCAAAGTTGGTTGTTTCAAGCGGGATTGTTTCCTGTGATATCATAATAACAAGTACCATAGTTAAAAGTTCGAAAATGTTAATAAATATTTCGAGAATTGCTGTTAAATTACCGTAGTGTTGCTCCAAGTATGTAGAGGTCATAGGTCAATACTAGAATGTACTTTGTGCCAGCGATAACGATTTTAAAACATCCAAAAACATGAAATACCCGCCAAATCGGCTTAAATTCAAATAATCCATGCAGCTATGTGGTTATTTGACCGACAAATGTTTAAATTAAAGCACGATCGGGCGTGGTTAGTACTTGCATGGGAGACTCCTTGAGTAAACGAGCAGTTGAATTTTTTTTTGTTTCATCACACACATAGTAAAGATATAAGGCAACGTTCCTGCATTCTTTTTTACAGTGATGGCAATCATTTATAGTGGAAAATCGTGGATTTTTTGTAATTATTACAATTAAGGAAAAGTTTTCAAATTGCTTCTAATTTTCAAGAACAAGTTGTACATGCTATCGGCACGTAGTGGGTTTTAAGCCGTTAACACACCGGGCAAAGTTGTTCAAAGTGATGGCAAAGTTGTGCAAAGTTATGTAAACTTCGGTAGATATATCAGTATATATGACCTAAGTTGTTGGCATATAGAAACGTGCAGCTGTAAAGTCAACGAATTTAATAAATGCCAATTGAAAGCAACCTATAGACGTTCACATAAACTGACTGTAAAATGTTAGAAAACAGCGTGCAATGTTGGAAAAAGCGAAGGAAATGTTGGCGGAGTTGTTTGTTTATTTAACCTAAGTCATTGTAACGACACCCCCGCAGTTAAATTTAGAAAACATTAAGTAAATGCAACATGATTGCCTCATATATAAACAAATTATCACAACAGCCAACCGAAGTATCGGCAACAAACTGCTTTCAAAGTTGTGAAAATTGATTGCAAAGTTGGTTGTTTCAAGCGGGATTGTTTCCTGTGATATCATAATAACAAGTACCATAGTTAAAAGTTCGAAAATGTGAATAAATATTTCGAGAATTGCTGTTAAATTACCGTAGTGTTGCTCCAAGTATGTAGAGGTCATAGGTCAATACTAGAATGTACTTTGTGCCAGCGATAACGATTTTAAAACATCCAAAAACATGAAATACCCGCCAAATCGGCTTAACTTCAAATAATCCATGCAGCTATGTGGTTATGTGACCGACAAATGTTTAAAGTAAAGCACGATCAGGCGTTGTTAGTACTTGCATGGGAGACTCCCTGAGTAAACGAGCAGTTGATTTTTTTTTTGTTTCATCACACACATAGTAAAGATATAAGGCAACGTTCCTGCATTCTTTTTTACAGTGATGGCAATCATTTATAGTGGAAAATCGTGGATTTTTTGTAATTATTACAATTAAGGAAAAGTTTTCAAATTGCTTCTAATTTTCAAGAACAAGTTGTAGATGCTATCGGCACGTAGTGGGTTTTAAGCCGTTAACACACCGGGCAAAGTTGTTCAAAGTGATGGCAAAGTTGTGCAAAGTTATGTAAACTTCGGTAGATATATCAGTATATATGACCTAAGTTGTTGGCATATAGAAACGTGCAGCTGTAAAGTCAACGAATTTAATAAATGCCAATTGAAAGCAACCTATAGACGTTCACATAAACTGACTGTAAAATGTTAGAAAACAGCGTGCAATGTTTGAAAAAGCGAAGGAAATGTTGGCGGAGTTGTTTGTTTATTTAACCTAAGTCATTGTAACGACACCCCCGCAGTTAAATTTAGAAAACATTAAGTAAATGCAACATGATTGCCTCATATATAAACAAATTATCACAACAGCCAACCGAAGTATCGGCAACAAACTGCTTTCAAAGTTGTGAAAATTGATTGCAAAGTTGGTTGTTTCAAGCGGGATTGTTTCCTGTGATATCATAATAACAAGTACCATAGTAAAAAGTTCGAAAATGTTAATAAATATTTCGAGAATTGCTGTTAAATTACCGTAGTGTTGCTCCAAGTATGTAGAGGTCATAGGTCAATACTAGAATGTACTTTGTGCCAGCGATAACGATTTTAAAACATCCAAAAACATGAAATACCCGCCAAATCGGCTTAAATTCAAATAATCCATGCAGCTATGTGGTTATTTGACCGACAAATGTTTAAATTAAAGCACGATCGGGCGTGGTTAGTACTTGCATGGGAGACTCCTTGAGTAAACGAGCAGTTGAATTTTTTTTTGTTTCATCACACACATAGTAAAGATATAAGGCAACGTTCCTGCATTCTTTTTTACAGTGATGGCAATCATTTATAGTGGAAAATCGTGGATTTTTTGTAATTATTACAATTAAGGAAAAGTTTTCAAATTGCTTCTAATTTTCAAGAACAAGTTGTACATGCTATCGGCACGTAGTGGGTTTTAAGCCGTTAACACACCGGGCAAAGTTGTTCAAAGTGATGGCAAAGTTGTGCAAAGTTATGTAAACTTCGGTAGATATATCAGTATATATGACCTAAGTTGTTGGCATATAGAAACGTGCAGCTGTAAAGTCAACGAATTTAATAAATGCCAATTGAAAGCAACCTATAGACGTTCACATAAACTGACTGTAAAATGTTAGAAAACAGCGTGCAATGTTGGAAAAAGCGAAGGAAATGTTGGCGGAGTTGTTTGTTTATTTAACCTAAGTCATTGTAACGACACCCCCGCAGTTAAATTTAGAAAACATTAAGTAAATGCAACATGATTGCCTCATATATAAACAAATTATCACAACAGCCAACCGAAGTATCGGCAACAAACTGCTTTCAAAGTTGTGAAAATTGATTGCAAAGTTGGTTGTTTCAAGCGGGATTGTTTCCTGTGATATCATAATAACAAGTACCATAGTTAAAAGTTCGAAAATGTTAATAAATATTTCGAGAATTGCTGTTAAATTACCGTAGTGTTGCTCCAAGTATGTAGAGGTCATAGGTCAATACTAGAATGTACTTTGTGCCAGCGATAACGATTTTAAAACATCCAAAAACATGAAATACCCGCCAAATCGGCTTAAATTCAAATAATCCATGCAGCTATGTGGTTATTTGACCGACAAATGTTTAAATTAAAGCACGATCGGGCGTGGTTAGTACTTGCATGGGAGACTCCTTGAGTAAACGAGCAGTTGAATTTTTTTTTGTTTCATCACACACATAGTAAAGATATAAGGCAACGTTCCTGCATTCTTTTTTACAGTGATGGCAATCATTTATAGTGGAAAATCGTGGATTTTTTGTAATTATTACAATTAAGGAAAAGTTTTCAAATTGCTTCTAATTTTCAAGAACAAGTTGTACATGCTATCGGCACGTAGTGGGTTTTAAGCCTTTAACACACCGGGCAAAGTTGTTCAAAGTGATGGCAAAGTTGTGCAAAGTTATGTAAACTTTGGTAGATATATCAGTATATATGACCTAAGTTGTTGGCATATAGAAACGTGCAGCTGTAAAGTCAACAAATTTAATAAATGCCAATTGAAAGCAACCTATAGACGTTCACATAAACTGACTGTAAAATGTTAGAAAACAGCGTGCAATGTTGGAAAAAGCGAAGGAAATGTTGGCGGAGTTGTTTGTTTATTTAACCTAAGTCATTGTAACGACACCCCCGCAGTTAAATTTAGAAAACATTAAATAAATGCAACAGGAATACCTCATATATAAACAAATTATCACAACAGCCAACCGAAGTATCGGCAACAAACTGCTTTCAAAGTTGTGAAAATTTATTGCAAAGTTGGTTGTTTCAAGCGGGATTGTTTCCTGTGATATCATAATAACAATTAACATAGTTAAAAGTTCGAAAATGTGAATAAATATTTCGAGAATTGCTGTTAAATTACCGTAGTGTTGCTCCAAGTATGTAGAGGTCATAGGTCAATACTAGAATGTACTTTGTGCCAGCGATAACGATTTTAAAACATCCAAAAACATGAAATACCCGCCAAATCGGCTTAACTTCAAATAATCCATGCAGCTATGTGGTTATGTGACCGACAAATGTTTAAAGTAAAGCACGATCAGGCGTTGTTAGTACTTGCATGGGAGACTCCCTGAGTAAACGAGCAGTTCATTTTTTTTTTGTTTCATCACACACATAGTAAAGATATAAGGCAACGTTCCTGCATTCTTTTTTACAGTGATGGCAATCATTTATAGTGGAAAATCGTGGATTTTTTGTAATTATTACAATTAAGGAAAAGTTTTCAAATTGCTTCTAATTTTCAAGAACAAGTTGTAGATGCTATCGGCACGTAGTGGGTTTTAAGCCGTTAACACACCGGGCAAAGTTGTTCAAAGTGATGGCAAAGTTGTGCAAAGTTATGTAAACTTTGGTAGATATATCAGTATATATGACCTAAGTTGTTGGCATATAGAAACGTGCAGCTGTAAAGTCAACAAATTTAATAAATGCCAATTGAAAGCAACCTATAGACGTTCACATAAACTGACTGTAAAATGTTAGAAAACAGCGTGCAATGTTGGAAAAACGAAGGAAATGTTGGCGGAGTTGTTTGTTTATTTAACCTAAGTCATTGTAACGACACCCCCGCAGTTAAATTTAGAAAACATTAAATAAATGCAACAGGAATACCTCATATATAAACAAATTATCACAACAGCCAACCGAAGTATCGGCAACAAACTGCTTTCAAAGTTGTGAAAATTTATTGCAAAGTTGGTTGTTTCAAGCGGAATTGTTTCCTGTGATATCATAATAACAATTAACATAGTTAAAAGTTCGAAAATGTGAATAAATATTTCGAGAATTGCTGTTAAATTACCGTAGTGTTGCTCCAAGTATGTAGAGGTCATAGGTCAATACTAGAATGTACTTTGTGCCAGCGATAACGATTTTAAAACATCCAAAAACATGAAATACCCGCCAAATCGGCTTAACTTCAAATAATCCATGCAGCTATGTGGTTATGTGACCGACAAATGTTTAAAGTAAAGCACGATCAGGCGTTGTTAGTACTTGCATGGGAGACTCCCTGAGTAAACGAGCAGTTCATTTTTTTTTTGTTTCATCACACACATAGTAAAGATATAAGGCAACGTTCCTGCATTCTTTTTTACAGTGATGGCAATCATTTATAGTGGAAAATCGTGGATTTTTTGTAATTATTACAATTAAGGAAAAGTTTTCAAATTGCTTCTAATTTTCAAGAACAAGTTGTAGATGCTATCGGCACGTAGTGGGTTTTAAGCCGTTAACACACCGGGCAAAGTTGTTCAAAGTGATGGCAAAGTTGTGCAAAGTTATGTAAACTTCGGTAGATATATCAGTATATATGACCTAAGTTGTTGGCATATAGAAACGTGCAGCTGTAAAGTCAACGAATTTAATAAATGCCAATTGAAAGCAACCTAAAGACGTTCACATAAACTGACTGTAAAATGTTAGAAAACAGCGTGCAATGTTGGAAAAAGCGAAGGAAATGTTGGCGGAGTTGTTTGTTTATTTAACCTAAGTCATTGTAACGACACCCCCGCAGTTAAATTTAGAAAACATTAAATGAATGCAACAGGAATACCTCATATATAAACAAATTATCACAACAGCCAACCGAAGTATCGGCAACAAACTGCTTTCAAAGTTGTGAAAATTTATTGCAAAGTTGGTTGTTTCAAGCGGGATTGTTTCCTGTGATATCAAAATAACAATTAACATAGTTAAAAGTTCGAAAATGTGAATAAATATTTCGAGAATTGCTGTTAAATTACCGTAGTGTTGCTCCAAGTATGTAGAGGTCATAGGTCAATACTAGAATGTACTTTGTGCCAGCGATAACGATTTTAAAACATCCAAAAACATGAAATACCCGCCAAATCGGCTTAACTTCAAATAATCCATGCAGCTATGTGGTTATGTGACCGACAAATGTTTAAAGTAAAGCACGATCAGGCGTTGTTAGTACTTGCATGGGAGACTCCCTGAGTAAACGAGCAGTTGATTTTTTTTTTGTTTCATCACACACATAGTAAAGATATAAGGCAACGTTCCTGCATTCTTTTTTACAGTGATGGCAATCATTTATAGTGGAAAATCGTGGATTTTTTGTAATTATTACAATTAAGGAAAAGTTTTCAAATTGCTTCTAATTTTCAAGAACAAGTTGTAGATGCTATCGGCACGTAGTGGGTTTTAAGCCGTTAACACACCGGGCAAAGTTGTTCAAAGTGATGGCAAAGTTGTGCAAAGTTATGTAAACTTCGGTAGATATATCAGTATATATGACCTAAGTTGTTGGCATATAGAAACGTGCAGCTGTAAAGTCAACGAATTTAATAAATGCCAATTGAAAGCAACCTATAGACGTTCACATAAACTGACTGTAAAATGTTAGAAAACAGCGTGCAATGTTGGAAAAAGCGAAGGAAATGTTGGCGGAGTTGTTTGTTTATTTAACCTAAGTCATTGTAACGACACCCCCGCAGTTAAATTTAGAAAACATTAAGTAAATGCAACATGATTGCCTCATATATAAACAAATTATCACAACAGCCAACCGAAGTATCGGCAACAAACTGCTTTCAAAGTTGTGAAAATTGATTGCAAAGTTGGTTGTTTCAAGCGGGATTGTTTCCTGTGATATCATAATAACAAGTACCATAGTTAAAAGTTCGAAAATGTGAATAAATATTTCGAGAATTGCTGTTAAATTACCGTAGTGTTGCTCCAAGTATGTAGAGGTCATAGGTCAATACTAGAATGTACTTTGTGCCAGCGATAACGATTTTAAAACATCCAAAAACATGAAATACCCGCCAAATCGGCTTAAATTCAAATAATCCATGCAGCTATGTGGTTATTTGACCGACAAATGTTTAAATTAAAGCATGATCGGGCGTGGTTAGTACTTGCATGGGAGACTCCTTGAGTAAACGAGCAGTTGAATTTTTTTTTGTTTCATCACACACATAGTAAAGATATAAGGCAACGTTCCTGCATTCTTTTTTACAGTGATGGCAATCATTTATAGTGGAAAATCGTGGATTTTTTGTAATTATTACAATTAAGGAAAAGTTTTCAAATTGCTTCTAATTTTCAAGAACAAGTTGTACATGCTATCGGCACGTAGTGGGTTTTAAGCCGTTAACACACCGGGCAAAGTTGTTCAAAGTGATGGCAAAGTTGTGCAAAGTTATGTAAACTTTGGTAGATATATCAGTATATATGACCTAAGTTGTTGGCATATAGAAACGTGCAGCTGTAAAGTCAACAAATTTAATAAATGCCAATTGAAAGCAACCTATAGACGTTCACATAAACTGACTGTAAAATGTTAGAAAACAGCGTGCAATGTTGGAAAAACGAAGGAAATGTTGGCGGAGTTGTTTGTTTATTTAACCTAAGTCATTGTAACGACACCCCCGCAGTTAAATTTAGAAAACATTAAATGAATGCAACAGGAATACCTCATATATAAACAAATTATCACAACAGCCAACCGAAGTATCGGCAACAAACTGCTTTCAAAGTTGTGAAAATTTATTGCAAAGTTGGTTGTTTCAAGCGGGATTGTTTCCTGTGATATCAAAATAACAATTAACATAGTTAAAAGTTCGAAAATGTGAATAAATATTTCGAGAATTGCTGTTAAATTACCGTAGTGTTGCTCCAAGTATGTAGAGGTCATAGGTCAATACTAGAATGTACTTTGTGCCAGCGATAACGATTTTAAAACATCCAAAAACATGAAATACCCGCCAAATCGGCTTAACTTCAAATAATCCATGCAGCTATGTGGTTATGTGACCGACAAATGTTTAAAGTAAAGCACGATCAGGCGTTGTTAGTACTTGCATGGGAGACTCCCTGAGTAAACGAGCAGTTGATTTTTTTTTTGTTTCATCACACACATAGTAAAGATATAAGGCAACGTTCCTGCATTCTTTTTTACAGTGATGGCAATCATTTATAGTGGAAAATCGTGGATTTTTTGTAATTATTACAATTAAGGAAAAGTTTTCAAATTGCTTCTAATTTTCAAGAACAAGTTGTAGATGCTATCGGCACGTAGTGGGTTTTAAGCCGTTAACACACCGGGCAAAGTTGTTCAAAGTGATGGCAAAGTTGTGCAAAGTTATGTAAACTTCGGTAGATATATCAGTATATATGACCTAAGTTGTTGGCATATAGAAACGTGCAGCTGTAAAGTCAACGAATTTAATAAATGCCAATTGAAAGCAACCTATAGACGTTCACATAAACTGACTGTAAAATGTTAGAAAACAGCGTGCAATGTTGGAAAAAGCGAAGGAAATGTTGGCGGAGTTGTTTGTTTATTTAACCTAAGTCATTGTAACGACACCCCCGCAGTTAAATTTAGAAAACATTAAGTAAATGCAACATGATTGCCTCATATATAAACAAATTATCACAACAGCCAACCGAAGTATCGGCAACAAACTGCTTTCAAAGTTGTGAAAATTGATTGCAAAGTTGGTTGTTTCAAGCGGGATTGTTTCCTGTGATATCATAATAACAAGTACCATAGTTAAAAGTTCGAAAATGTTAATAAATATTTCGAGAATTGCTGTTAAATTACCGTAGTGTTGCTCCAAGTATGTAGAGGTCATAGGTCAATACTAGAATGTACTTTGTGCCAGCGATAACGATTTTAAAACATCCAAAAACATGAAATACCCGCCAAATCGGCTTAAATTCAAATAATCCATGCAGCTATGTGGTTATTTGACCGACAAATGTTTAAATTAAAGCACGATCGGGCGTGGTTAGTACTTGCATGGGAGACTCCTTGAGTAAACGAGCAGTTGAATTTTTTTTTGTTTCATCACACACATAGTAAAGATATAAGGCAACGTTCCTGCATTCTTTTTTACAGTGATGGCAATCATTTATAGTGGAAAATCGTGGATTTTTTGTAATTATTACAATTAAGGAAAAGTTTTCAAATTGCTTCTAATTTTCAAGAACAAGTTGTACATGCTATCGGCACGTAGTGGGTTTTAAGCCGTTAACACACCGGGCAAAGTTGTTCAAAGTGATGGCAAAGTTGTGCAAAGTTATGTAAACTTCGGTAGATATATCAGTATATATGACCTAAGTTGTTGGCATATAGAAACGTGCAGCTGTAAAGTCAACGAATTTAATAAATGCCAATTGAAAGCAACCTATAGACGTTCACATAAACTGACTGTAAAATGTTAGAAAACAGCGTGCAATGTTGGAAAAAGCGAAGGAAATGTTGGCGGAGTTGTTTGTTTATTTAACCTAAGTCATTGTAACGACACCCCCGCAGTTAAATTTAGAAAACATTAAGTAAATGCAACATGATTGCCTCATATATAAACAAATTATCACAACAGCCAACCGAAGTATCGGCAACAAACTGCTTTCAAAGTTGTGAAAATTGATTGCAAAGTTGGTTGTTTCAAGCGGGATTGTTTCCTGTGATATCATAATAACAAGTACCATAGTTAAAAGTTCGAAAATGTTAATAAATATTTCGAGAATTGCTGTTAAATTACCGTAGTGTTGCTCCAAGTATGTAGAGGTCATAGGTCAATACTAGAATGTACTTTGTGCCAGCGATAACGATTTTAAAACATCCAAAAACATGAAATACCCGCCAAATCGGCTTAAATTCAAATAATCCATGCAGCTATGTGGTTATTTGACCGACAAATGTTTAAATTAAAGCACGATCGGGCGTGGTTAGTACTTGCATGGGAGACTCCTTGAGTAAACGAGCAGTTGAATTTTTTTTTGTTTCATCACACACATAGTAAAGATATAAGGCAACGTTCCTGCATTCTTTTTTACAGTGATGGCAATCATTTATAGTGGAAAATCGTGGATTTTTTGTAATTATTACAATTAAGGAAAAGTTTTCAAATTGCTTCTAATTTTCAAGAACAAGTTGTACATGCTATCGGCACGTAGTGGGTTTTAAGCCTTTAACACACCGGGCAAAGTTGTTCAAAGTGATGGCAAAGTTGTGCAAAGTTATGTAAACTTTGGTAGATATATCAGTATATATGACCTAAGTTGTTGGCATATAGAAACGTGCAGCTGTAAAGTCAACAAATTTAATAAATGCCAATTGAAAGCAACCTATAGACGTTCACATAAACTGACTGTAAAATGTTAGAAAACAGCGTGCAATGTTGGAAAAAGCGAAGGAAATGTTGGCGGAGTTGTTTGTTTATTTAACCTAAGTCATTGTAACGACACCCCCGCAGTTAAATTTAGAAAACATTAAGTAAATGCAACATGATTGCCTCATATATAAACAAATTATCACAACAGCCAACCGAAGTATCGGCAACAAACTGCTTTCAAAGTTGTGAAAATTGATTGCAAAGTTGGTTGTTTCAAGCGGGATTGTTTCCTGTGATATCATAATAACAAGTACCATAGTTAAAAGTTCGAAAATGTTAATAAATATTTCGAGAATTGCTGTTAAATTACCGTAGTGTTGCTCCAAGTATGTAGAGGTCATAGGTCAATACTAGAATGTACTTTGTGCCAGCGATAACGATTTTAAAACATCCAAAAACATGAAATACCCGCCAAATCGGCTTAAATTCAAATAATCCATGCAGCTATGTGGTTATTTGACCGACAAATGTTTAAATTAAAGCACGATCGGGCGTGGTTAGTACTTGCATGGGAGACTCCTTGAGTAAACGAGCAGTTGAATTTTTTTTTGTTTCATCACACACATAGTAAAGATATAAGGCAACGTTCCTGTATTCTTTTTTACAGTGATGGCAATCATTTATAGTGGAAAATCGTGGATTTTTTGTAATTATTACAATTAAGGAAAAGTTTTCAAATTGCTTCTAATTTTCAAGAACAAGTTGTACATGCTATCGGCACGTAGTGGGTTTTAAGCCGTTAACACACCGGGCAAAGTTGTTCAAAGTGATGGCAAAGTTGTGCAAAGTTATGTAAACTTCGGTAGATATATCAGTATATATGACCTAAGTTGTTGGCATATAGAAACGTGCAGCTGTAAAGTCAACGAATTTAATAAATGCCAATTGAAAGCAACCTATAGACGTTCACATAAACTGACTGTAAAATGTTAGAAAACAGCGTGCAATGTTGGAAAAAGCGAAGGAAATGTTGGCGGAGTTGTTTGTTTATTTAACCTAAGTCATTGTAACGACACCCCCGCAGTTAAATTTAGAAAACATTAAGTAAATGCAACATGATTGCCTCATATATAAACAAATTATCACAACAGCCAACCGAAGTATCGGCAACAAACTGCTTTCAAAGTTGTGAAAATTGATTGCAAAGTTGGTTGTTTCAAGCGGGATTGTTTCCTGTGATATCATAATAACAAGTACCATAGTTAAAAGTTCGAAAATGTTAATAAATATTTCGAGAATTGCTGTTAAATTACCGTAGTGTTGCTCCAAGTATGTAGAGGTCATAGGTCAATACTAGAATGTACTTTGTGCCAGCGATAACGATTTTAAAACATCCAAAAACATGAAATACCCGCCAAATCGGCTTAAATTCAAATAATCCATGCAGCTATGTGGTTATTTGACCGACAAATGTTTAAATTAAAGCACGATCGGGCGTGGTTAGTACTTGCATGGGAGACTCCTTGAGTAAACGAGCAGTTGAATTTTTTTTTGTTTCATCACACACATAGTAAAGATATAAGGCAACGTTCCTGCATTCTTTTTTACAGTGATGGCAATCATTTATAGTGGAAAATCGTGGATTTTTTGTAATTATTACAATTAAGGAAAAGTTTTCAAATTGCTTCTAATTTTCAAGAACAAGTTGTACATGCTATCGGCACGTAGTGGGTTTTAAGCCTTTAACACACCGGGCAAAGTTGTTCAAAGTGATGGCAAAGTTGTGCAAAGTTATGTAAACTTTGGTAGATATATCAGTATATATGACCTAAGTTGTTGGCATATAGAAACGTGCAGCTGTAAAGTCAACAAATTTAATAAATGCCAATTGAAAGCAACCTATAGACGTTCACATAAACTGACTGTAAAATGTTAGAAAACAGCGTGCAATGTTGGAAAAAGCGAAGGAAATGTTGGCGGAGTTGTTTGTTTATTTAACCTAAGTCATTGTAACGACACCCCCGCAGTTAAATTTAGAAAACATTAAGTAAATGCAACATGATTGCCTCATATATAAACAAATTATCACAACAGCCAACCGAAGTATCGGCAACAAACTGCTTTCAAAGTTGTGAAAATTGATTGCAAAGTTGGTTGTTTCAAGCGGGATTGTTTCCTGTGATATCATAATAACAAGTACCATAGTTAAAAGTTCGAAAATGTTAATAAATATTTCGAGAATTGCTGTTAAATTACCGTAGTGTTGCTCCAAGTATGTAGAGGTCATAGGTCAATACTAGAATGTACTTTGTGCCAGCGATAACGATTTTAAAACATCCAAAAACATGAAATACCCGCCAAATCGGCTTAAATTCAAATAATCCATGCAGCTATGTGGTTATTTGACCGACAAATGTTTAAATTAAAGCACGATCGGGCGTGGTTAGTACTTGCATGGGAGACTCCTTGAGTAAACGAGCAGTTGAATTTTTTTTTGTTTCATCACACACATAGTAAAGATATAAGGCAACGTTCCTGTATTCTTTTTTACAGTGATGGCAATCATTTATAGTGGAAAATCGTGGATTTTTTGTAATTATTACAATTAAGGAAAAGTTTTCAAATTGCTTCTAATTTTCAAGAACAAGTTGTACATGCTATCGGCACGTAGTGGGTTTTAAGCCGTTAACACACCGGGCAAAGTTGTTCAAAGTGATGGCAAAGTTGTGCAAAGTTATGTAAACTTCGGTAGATATATCAGTATATATGACCTAAGTTGTTGGCATATAGAAACGTGCAGCTGTAAAGTCAACGAATTTAATAAATGCCAATTGAAAGCAACCTATAGACGTTCACATAAACTGACTGTAAAATGTTAGAAAACAGCGTGCAATGTTGGAAAAAGCGAAGGAAATGTTGGCGGAGTTGTTTGTTTATTTAACCTAAGTCATTGTAACGACACCCCCGCAGTTAAATTTAGAAAACATTAAGTAAATGCAACATGATTGCCTCATATATAAACAAATTATCACAACAGCCAACCGAAGTATCGGCAACAAACTGCTTTCAAAGTTGTGAAAATTGATTGCAAAGTTGGTTGTTTCAAGCGGGATTGTTTCCTGTGATATCATAATAACAAGTACCATAGTTAAAAGTTCGAAAATGTTAATAAATATTTCGAGAATTGCTGTTAAATTACCGTAGTGTTGCTCCAAGTATGTAGAGGTCATAGGTCAATACTAGAATGTACTTTGTGCCAGCGATAACGATTTTAAAACATCCAAAAACATGAAATACCCGCCAAATCGGCTTAAATTCAAATAATCCATGCAGCTATGTGGTTATTTGACCGACAAATGTTTAAATTAAAGCACGATCGGGCGTGGTTAGTACTTGCATGGGAGACTCCTTGAGTAAACGAGCAGTTGAATTTTTTTTTGTTTCATCACACACATAGTAAAGATATAAGGCAACGTTCCTGCATTCTTTTTTACAGTGATGGCAATCATTTATAGTGGAAAATCGTGGATTTTTTGTAATTATTACAATTAAGGAAAAGTTTTCAAATTGCTTCTAATTTTCAAGAACAAGTTGTACATGCTATCGGCACGTAGTGGGTTTTAAGCCTTTAACACACCGGGCAAAGTTGTTCAAAGTGATGGCAAAGTTGTGCAAAGTTATGTAAACTTTGGTAGATATATCAGTATATATGACCTAAGTTGTTGGCATATAGAAACGTGCAGCTGTAAAGTCAACAAATTTAATAAATGCCAATTGAAAGCAACCTATAGACGTTCACATAAACTGACTGTAAAATGTTAGAAAACAGCGTGCAATGTTGGAAAAACGAAGGAAATGTTGGCGGAGTTGTTTGTTTATTTAACCTAAGTCATTGTAACGACACCCCCGCAGTTAAATTTAGAAAACATTAAATAAATGCAACAGGAATACCTCATATATAAACAAATTATCACAACAGCCAACCGAAGTATCGGCAACAAACTGCTTTCAAAGTTGTGAAAATTTATTGCAAAGTTGGTTGTTTCAAGCGGGATTGTTTCCTGTGATATCATAATAACAATTAACATAGTTAAAAGTTCGAAAATGTGAATAAATATTTCGAGAATTGCTGTTAAATTACCGTAGTGTTGCTCCAAGTATGTAGAGGTCATAGGTCAATACTAGAATGTACTTTGTGCCAGCGATAACGATTTTAAAACATCCAAAAACATGAAATACCCGCCAAATCGGCTTAAATTCAAATAATCCATGCAGCTATGTGGTTATTTGACCGACAAATGTTTAAATTAAAGCACGATCGGGCGTGGTTAGTACTTGCATGGGAGACTCCTTGAGTAAACGAGCAGTTGAATTTTTTTTTGTTTCATCACACACATAGTAAAGATATAAGGCAACGTTCCTGCATTCTTTTTTACAGTGATGGCAATCATTTATAGTGGAAAATCGTGGATTTTTTGTAATTATTACAATTAAGGAAAAGTTTTCAAATTGCTTCTAATTTTCAAGAACAAGTTGTACATGCTATCGGCACGTAGTGGGTTTTAAGCCGTTAACACACCGGGCAAAGTTGTTCAAAGTGATGGCAAAGTTGTGCAAAGTTATGTAAACTTCGGTAGATATATCAGTATATATGACCTAAGTTGTTGGCATATAGAAACGTGCAGCTGTAAAGTCAACGAATTTAATAAATGCCAATTGAAAGCAACCTATAGACGTTCACATAAACTGACTGTAAAATGTTAGAAAACAGCGTGCAATGTTGGAAAAAGCGAAGGAAATGTTGGCGGAGTTGTTTGTTTATTTAACCTAAGTCATTGTAACGACACCCCCGCAGTTAAATTTAGAAAACATTAAGTAAATGCAACATGATTGCCTCATATATAAACAAATTATCACAACAGCCAACCGAAGTATCGGCAACAAACTGCTTTCAAAGTTGTGAAAATTGATTGCAAAGTTGGTTGTTTCAAGCGGGATTGTTTCCTGTGATATCATAATAACAAGTACCATAGTTAAAAGTTCGAAAATGTTAATAAATATTTCGAGAATTGCTGTTAAATTACCGTAGTGTTGCTCCAAGTATGTAGAGGTCATAGGTCAATACTAGAATGTACTTTGTGCCAGCGATAACGATTTTAAAACATCCAAAAACATGAAATACCCGCCAAATCGGCTTAAATTCAAATAATCCATGCAGCTATGTGGTTATTTGACCGACAAATGTTTAAATTAAAGCACGATCGGGCGTGGTTAGTACTTGCATGGGAGACTCCTTGAGTAAACGAGCAGTTGAATTTTTTTTTGTTTCATCACACACATAGTAAAGATATAAGGCAACGTTCCTGCATTCTTTTTTACAGTGATGGCAATCATTTATAGTGGAAAATCGTGGATTTTTTGTAATTATTACAATTAAGGAAAAGTTTTCAAATTGCTTCTAATTTTCAAGAACAAGTTGTACATGCTATCGGCACGTAGTGGGTTTTAAGCCTTTAACACACCGGGCAAAGTTGTTCAAAGTGATGGCAAAGTTGTGCAAAGTTATGTAAACTTTGGTAGATATATCAGTATATATGACCTAAGTTGTTGGCATATAGAAACGTGCAGCTGTAAAGTCAACAAATTTAATAAATGCCAATTGAAAGCAACCTATAGACGTTCACATAAACTGACTGTAAAATGTTAGAAAACAGCGTGCAATGTTGGAAAAACGAAGGAAATGTTGGCGGAGTTGTTTGTTTATTTAACCTAAGTCATTGTAACGACACCCCCGCAGTTAAATTTAGAAAACATTAAATAAATGCAACAGGAATACCTCATATATAAACAAATTATCACAACAGCCAACCGAAGTATCGGCAACAAACTGCTTTCAAAGTTGTGAAAATTTATTGCAAAGTTGGTTGTTTCAAGCGGGATTGTTTCCTGTGATATCATAATAACAATTAACATAGTTAAAAGTTCGAAAATGTGAATAAATATTTCGAGAATTGCTGTTAAATTACCGTAGTGTTGCTCCAAGTATGTAGAGGTCATAGGTCAATACTAGAATGTACTTTGTGCCAGCGATAACGATTTTAAAACATCCAAAAACATGAAATACCCGCCAAATCGGCTTAAATTCAAATAATCCATGCAGCTATGTGGTTATTTGACCGACAAATGTTTAAATTAAAGCACGATCGGGCGTGGTTAGTACTTGCATGGGAGACTCCTTGAGTAAACGAGCAGTTGAATTTTTTTTTGTTTCATCACACACATAGTAAAGATATAAGGCAACGTTCCTGCATTCTTTTTTACAGTGATGGCAATCATTTATAGTGGAAAATCGTGGATTTTTTGTAATTATTACAATTAAGGAAAAGTTTTCAAATTGCTTCTAATTTTCAAGAACAAGTTGTACATGCTATCGGCACGTAGTGGGTTTTAAGCCGTTAACACACCGGGCAAAGTTGTTCAAAGTGATGGCAAAGTTGTGCAAAGTTATGTAAACTTCGGTAGATATATCAGTATATATGACCTAAGTTGTTGGCATATAGAAACGTGCAGCTGTAAAGTCAACGAATTTAATAAATGCCAATTGAAAGCAACCTATAGACGTTCACATAAACTGACTGTAAAATGTTAGAAAACAGCGTGCAATGTTGGAAAAAGCGAAGGAAATGTTGGCGGAGTTGTTTGTTTATTTAACCTAAGTCATTGTAACGACACCCCCGCAGTTAAATTTAGAAAACATTAAGTAAATGCAACATGATTGCCTCATATATAAACAAATTATCACAACAGCCAACCGAAGTATCGGCAACAAACTGCTTTCAAAGTTGTGAAAATTGATTGCAAAGTTGGTTGTTTCAAGCGGGATTGTTTCCTGTGATATCATAATAACAAGTACCATAGTTAAAAGTTCGAAAATGTTAATAAATATTTCGAGAATTGCTGTTAAATTACCGTAGTGTTGCTCCAAGTATGTAGAGGTCATAGGTCAATACTAGAATGTACTTTGTGCCAGCGATAACGATTTTAAAACATCCAAAAACATGAAATACCCGCCAAATCGGCTTAAATTCAAATAATCCATGCAGCTATGTGGTTATTTGACCGACAAATGTTTAAATTAAAGCACGATCGGGCGTGGTTAGTACTTGCATGGGAGACTCCTTGAGTAAACGAGCAGTTGAATTTTTTTTTGTTTCATCACACACATAGTAAAGATATAAGGCAACGTTCCTGCATTCTTTTTTACAGTGATGGCAATCATTTATAGTGGAAAATCGTGGATTTTTTGTAATTATTACAATTAAGGAAAAGTTTTCAAATTGCTTCTAATTTTCAAGAACAAGTTGTACATGCTATCGGCACGTAGTGGGTTTTAAGCCTTTAACACACCGGGCAAAGTTGTTCAAAGTGATGGCAAAGTTGTGCAAAGTTATGTAAACTTTGGTAGATATATCAGTATATATGACCTAAGTTGTTGGCATATAGAAACGTGCAGCTGTAAAGTCAACAAATTTAATAAATGCCAATTGAAAGCAACCTATAGACGTTCACATAAACTGACTGTAAAATGTTAGAAAACAGCGTGCAATGTTGGAAAAACGAAGGAAATGTTGGCGGAGTTGTTTGTTTATTTAACCTAAGTCATTGTAACGACACCCCCGCAGTTAAATTTAGAAAACATTAAATAAATGCAACAGGAATACCTCATATATAAACAAATTATCACAACAGCCAACCGAAGTATCGGCAACAAACTGCTTTCAAAGTTGTGAAAATTGATTGCAAAGTTGGTTGTTTCAAGCGGGATTGTTTCCTGTGATATCATAATAACAAGTACCATAGTTAAAAGTTCGAAAATGTTAATAAATATTTCGAGAATTGCTGTTAAATTACCGTAGTGTTGCTCCAAGTATGTAGAGGTCATAGGTCAATACTAGAATGTACTTTGTGCCAGCGATAACGATTTTAAAACATCCAAAAACATGAAATACCCGCCAAATCGGCTTAAATTCAAATAATCCATGCAGCTATGTGGTTATTTGACCGACAAATGTTTAAATTAAAGCACGATCGGGCGTGGTTAGTACTTGCATGGGAGACTCCTTGAGTAAACGAGCAGTTGAATTTTTTTTTGTTTCATCACACACATAGTAAAGATATAAGGCAACGTTCCTGCATTCTTTTTTACAGTGATGGCAATCATTTATAGTGGAAAATCGTGGATTTTTTGTAATTATTACAATTAAGGAAAAGTTTTCAAATTGCTTCTAATTTTCAAGAACAAGTTGTAGATGCTATCGGCACGTAGTGGGTTTTAAGCCGTTAACACACCGGGCAAAGTTGTTCAAAGTGATGGCAAAGTTGTGCAAAGTTATGTAAACTTCGGTAGATATATCAGTATATATGACCTAAGTTGTTGGCATATAGAAACGTGCAGCTGTAAAGTCAACGAATTTAATAAATGCCAATTGAAAGCAACCTAAAGACGTTCACATAAACTGACTGTAAAATGTTAGAAAACAGCGTGCAATGTTGGAAAAAGCGAAGGAAATGTTGGCGGAGTTGTTTGTTTATTTAACCTAAGTCATTGTAACGACACCCCCGCAGTTAAATTTAGAAAACATTAAGTAAATGCAACATGATTGCCTCATATATAAACAAATTATCACAACAGCCAACCGAAGTATCGGCAACAAACTGCTTTCAAAGTTGAGAAAATTGATTGCAAAGTTGGTTGTTTCAAGCGGGATTGTTTCCTGTGATATCATAATAACAAGTACCATAGTTAAAAGTTCGAAAATGTTAATAAATATTTCGAGAATTGCTGTTAAATTACCATAGTGTTGCTCCAAGTATGTAGAGGTCATAGGTCAATACTAGAATGTACTTTGTGCCAGCGATAACGATTTTAAAACATCCAAAAACATGAAATACCCGCCAAATCGGCTTAAATACAAATAATCCATGCAGCTATGTGGTTATTTGACCGACAAATGTTTAAATTAAAGCACGATCGGGCGTGGTTAGTACTTGCATGGGAGACTCCTTGAGTAAACGAGCAGTTGAATTTTTTTTTGTTTCATCACACACATAGTAAAGATATAAGGCAACGTTCCTGCATTCTTTTTTACAGTGATGGCAATCATTTATAGTGGAAAATCGTGGATTTTTTGTAATTATTACAATTAAGGAAAAGTTTTCAAATTGCTTCTAATTTTCAAGAACAAGTTGTACATGCTATCGGCACGTAGTGGGTTTAAAGCCGTTAACACACCGGGCAAAGTTGTTCAAAGTGATGGCAAAGTTGTGCAAAGTTATGTAAACTTTGGTAGATATATCAGTATATATGACCTAAGTTGTTGGCATATAGAAACGTGCAGCTGTAAAGTCAACAAATTTAATAAATGCCAATTGAAAGCAACCTATAGACATTCACATAAACTGACTGTAAAATGTTAGAAAACAGCGTGCAATGTTGGAAAAACGAAGGAAATGTTGGCGGAGTTGTTTGTTTATTTAACCTAAGTCATTGTAACGACACCCCCGCAGTTAAATTTAGAAAACATTAAATAAATGCAACAGGAATACCTCATATATAAACAAATTATCACAACAGCCAACCGAAGTATCGGCAACAAACTGCTTTCAAAGTTGTGAAAATTTATTGCAAAGTTGGTTGTTTCAAGCGGGATTGTTTCCTGTGATATCATAATAACAATTAACATAGTTAAAAGTTCGAAAATGTGAATAAATATTTCGAGAATTGCTGTTAAATTACCGTAGTGTTGCTCCAAGTATGTAGAGGTCATAGGTCAATACTAGAATGTACTTTGTGCCAGCGATAACGATTTTAAAACATCCAAAAACATGAAATACCCGCCAAATCGGCTTAACTTCAAATAATCCATGCAGCTATGTGGTTATGTGACCGACAAATGTTTAAAGTAAAGCACGATCGGGCGTGGTTAGTACTTGCATGGGAGACTCCCTGAGTAAACGAGCAGTTGAATTTTTTTTTTTGTTTCATCACACACATAGTAAAGATGTAAGGCAACGTTCCTGCATTCTTTTTTACAGTGATGGCAATCATTTATAGTGGAAAATCGTGGATTGTTTGTAACTATTATAATTAAGGAAAAGTTTTCAAATTGCTTCTAATTTTCAAGAACAAGTTGTAGATGCTATCGGCACGTAGTGGGTTTTAAGCCGTTAACACACCGGGCAAAGTTGTTCAAAGTGATGGCAAAGTTGTGCAAAGTTATGTAAACTTCGGTAGATATATCAGTATATATGACCTAAGTTGTTGGCATATAGAAACGTGCAGCTGTAAAGTCAACGAATTTAATAAATGCCAATTGAAAGCAACCTATAGACGTTCACATAAACTGACTGTAAAATGTTAGAAAACAGCGTGCAATGTTGGAAAAACGAAGGAAATGTTGGCGGAGTTGTTTGTTTATTTAACCTAAGTCATTGTAACGACACCCCCGCAGTTAAATTTAGAAAACATTAAGTAAATGCAACATGATTGCCTCATATATAAACAAATTATCACAACAGCCAACCGAAGTATCGGCAACAAACTGCTTTCAAAGTTGTGAAAATTGATTGCAAAGTTGGTTGTTTCAAGCGGGATTGTTTCCTGTGATATCATAATAACAAGTACCATAGTTAAAAGTTCGAAAATGTTAATAAATATTTCGAGAATTGCTGTTAAATTACCGTAGTGTTGCTCCAAGTATGTAGAGGTCATAGGTCAATACTAGAATGTACTTTGTGCCAGCGATAACGATTTTAAAACATCCAAAAACATGAAATACCCGCCAAATCGGCTTAAATTTAAATAATCCATGCAGCTATGTGGTTATTTGACCGACAAATGTTTAAATTAAAGCACGATCGGGCGTGGTTAGTACTTGCATGGGAGACTCCTTGAGTAAACGAGCAGTTGAATTTTTTTTTGTTTCATCACACACATAGTAAAGATATAAGGCAACGTTCCTGCATTCTTTTTTACAGTGATGGCAATCATTTATAGTGGAAAATCGTGGATTTTTTGTAATTATTACAATTAAGGAAAAGTTTTCAAATTGCTTCTAATTTTCAAGAACAAGTTGTACATGCTATCGGCACGTAGTGGGTTTTAAGCCTTTAACACACCGGGCAAAGTTGTTCAAAGTGATGGCAAAGTTGTGCAAAGTTATGTAAACTTTGGTAGATATATCAGTATATATGACCTAAGTTGTTGGCATATAGAAACGTGCAGCTGTAAAGTCAACAAATTTAATAAATGCCAATTGAAAGCAACCTATAGACGTTCACATAAACTGACTGTAAAATGTTAGAAAACAGCGTGCAATGTTGGAAAAACGAAGGAAATGTTGGCGGAGTTGTTTGTTTATTTAACCTAAGTCATTGTAACGACACCCCCGCAGTTAAATTTAGAAAACATTAAATAAATGCAACAGGAATACCTCATATATAAACAAATTATCACAACAGCCAACCGAAGTATCGGCAACAAACTGCTTTCAAAGTTGTGAAAATTTATTGCAAAGTTGGTTGTTTCAAGCGGGATTGTTTCCTGTGATATCATAATAACAATTAACATAGTTAAAAGTTCGAAAATGTGAATAAATATTTCGAGAATTGCTGTTAAATTACCGTAGTGTTGCTCCAAGTATGTAGAGGTCATAGGTCAATACTAGAATGTACTTTGTGCCAGCGATAACGATTTTAAAACATCCAAAAACATGAAATACCCGCCAAATCGGCTTAACTTCAAATAATCCATGCAGCTATGTGGTTATGTGACCGACAAATGTTTAAAGTAAAGCACGATCGGGCGTGGTTAGTACTTGCATGGGAGACTCCCTGAGTAAACGAGCAGTTAAATTTTTTTTTTGTTTCATCACACACATAGTAAAGATGTAAGGCAACGTTCCTGCATTCTTTTTTACAGTGATGGCAATCATTTATAGTGGAAAATCGTGGATTGTTTGTAACTATTATAATTAAGGAAAAGTTTTCAAATTGCTTCTAATTTTCAAGAACAAGTTGTAGATGCTATCGGCACGTAGTGGGTTTTAAGCCGTTAACACACCGGGCAAAGTTGTTCAAAGTGATGGCAAAGTTGTGCAAAGTTATGTAAACTTCGGTAGATATATCAGTATATATGACCTAAGTTGTTGGCATATAGAAACGTGCAGCTGTAAAGTCAACGAATTTAATAAATGCCAATTGAAAGCAACCTATAGACGTTCACATAAACTGACTGTAAAATGTTAGAAAACAGCGTGCAATGTTGGAAAAACGAAGGAAATGTTGGCGGAGTTGTTTGTTTATTTAACCTAAGTCATTGTAACGACACCCCCGCAGTTAAATTTAGAAAACATTAAATAAATGCAACAGGAATACCTCATATATAAACAAATTATCACAACAGCCAACCGAAGTATCGGCAACAAACTGCTTTCAAAGTTGTGAAAATTTATTGCAAAGTTGGTTGTTTCAAGCGGGATTGTTTCCTGTGATATCATAATAACAATTAACATAGTTAAAAGTTCGAAAATGTGAATAAATATTTCGAGAATTGCTGTTAAATTACCGTAGTGTTGCTCCAAGTATGTAGAGGTCATAGGTCAATACTAGAATGTACTTTGTGCCAGCGATAACGATTTTAAAACATCCAAAAACATGAAATACCCGCCAAATCGGCTTAACTTCAAATAATCCATGCAGCTATGTGGTTATGTGACCGACAAATGTTTAAAGTAAAGCACGATCGGGCGTGGTTAGTACTTGCATGGGAGACTCCCTGAGTAAACGAGCAGTTGAATTTTTTTTTTTGTTTCATCACACACATAGTAAAGATGTAAGGCAACGTTCCTGCATTCTTTTTTACAGTGATGGCAATCATTTATAGTGGAAAATCGTGGATTGTTTGTAACTATTATAATTAAGGAAAAGTTTTCAAATTGCTTCTAATTTTCAAGAACAAGTTGTAGATGGTATCGGCACGTAGTGGGTTTTAAGCCGTTAACACACCGGGCAAAGTTGTTCAAAGTGATGGCAAAGTTGTGCAAAGTTATGTAAACTTCGGTAGATATATCAGTATATATGACCTAAGTTGTTGGCATATAGAAACGTGCAGCTGTAAAGTCAACGAATTTAATAAATGCCAATTGAAAGCAACCTATAGACGTTCACATAAACTGACTGTAAAATGTTAGAAAACAGCGTGCAATGTTGGAAAAAGCGAAGGAAATGTTGGCGGAGTTGTTTGTTTATTTAACCTAAGTCATTGTAACGACACCCCCGCAGTTAAATTTAGAAAACATTAAGTAAATGCAACATGATTGCCTCATATATAAACAAATTATCACAACAGCCAACCGAAGTATCGGCAACAAACTGCTTTCAAAGTTGTGAAAATTGATTGCAAAGTTGGTTGTTTCAAGCGGGATTGTTTCCTGTGATATCATAATAACAAGTACCATAGTTAAAAGTTCGAAAATGTTAATAAATATTTCGAGAATTGCTGTTAAATTACCGTAGTGTTGCTCCAAGTATGTAGAGGTCATAGGTCAATACTAGAATGTACTTTGTGCCAGCGATAACGATTTTAAAACATCCAAAAACATGAAATACCCGCCAAATCGTCTTAAATTCAAATAATCCATGCAGCTATGTGGTTATTTGACCGACAAATGTTTAAATTAAAGCACGATCGGGCGTGGTTAGTACTTGCATGGGAGACTCCTTGAGTAAACGAGCAGTTTAATTTTTTTTTGTTTCATCACACACATAGTAAAGATATAAGGCAACGTTCCTGCATTCTTTTTTACAGTGATGGCAATCATTTATAGTGGAAAATCGTGGATTTTTTGTAATTATTACAATTAAGGAAAAGTTTTCAAATTGCTTCTAATTTTCAAGAACAAGTTGTAGATGCTATCGGCACGTAGTGGGTTTTAAGCCCTTAACACACCGGGCAAAGTTGTTCAAAGTGATGGCAAAGTTGTGCAAAGTTATGTAAACTTCGGTAGATATATCAGTATATATGACCTAAGTTGTTGGCATATAGAAACGTGCAGCTGTAAAGTCAACGAATTTAATAAATGCCAATTGAAAGCAACCTATAGACGTTCACATAAACTGACTGTAAAATGTTAGAAAACAGCGTGCAATGTTGGAAAAAGCGAAGGAAATGTTGGCGGAGTTGTTTGTTTATTTAACCTAAGTCATTGTAACGACACCCCCGCAGTTAAATTTAGAAAACATTAAGTAAATGCAACATGATTGCCTCATATATAAACAAATTATCACAACAGCCAACCGAAGTATCGGCAACAAACTGCTTTCAAAGTTGTGAAAATTGATTGCAAAGTTGGTTGTTTCAAGCGGGATTGTTTCCTGTGATATCATAATAACAAGTACCATAGTTAAAAGTTCGAAAATGTTAATAAATATTTCGAGAATTGCTGTTAAATTACCGTAGTGTTGCTCCAAGTATGTAGAGGTCATAGGTCAATACTAGAATGTACTTTGTGCCAGCGATAACGATTTTAAAACATCCAAAAACATGAAATACCCGCCAAATCGGCTTAAATTCAAATAATCCATGCAGCTATGTGGTTATTTGACCGACAAATGTTTAAATTAAAGCACGATCGGGCGTGGTTAGTACTTGCATGGGAGACTCCTTGAGTAAACGAGCAGTTTAATTTTTTTTTGTTTCATCACACACATAGTAAAGATATAAGGCAACGTTCCTGCATTCTTTTTTACAGTGATGGCAATCATTTATAGTGGAAAATCGTGGATTTTTTGTAATTATTACAATTAAGGAAAAGTTTTCAAATTGCTTCTAATTTTCAAGAACAAGTTGTAGATGCTATCGGCACGTAGTGGGTTTTAAGCCCTTAACACACCGGGCAAAGTTGTTCAAAGTGATGGCAAAGTTGTGCAAAGTTATGTAAACTTCGGTAGATATATCAGTATATATGACCTAAGTTGTTGGCATATAGAAACGTGCAGCTGTAAAGTCAACGAATTTAATGAATGCCAATTGAAAGCAATCTATAGACGTTCACATAAACTGACTGTAAAATGTTAGAAAACAGCGTGCAATGTTGGAAAAAGCGAAGGAAATGTTGGCGGAGTTGTTTGTTTATTTAACCTAAGTCATTGTAACGACACCCCCGCAGTTAAATTTAGAAAACATTAAGTAAATGCAACATGATTGCCTCATATATAAACAAATTATCACAACAGCCAACCGAAGTATCGGCAACAAACTGCTTTCAAAGTTGTGAAAATTGATTGCAAAGTTGGTTGTTTCAAGCGGGATTGTTTCCTGTGATATCATAATAACAAGTACCATAGTTAAAAGTTCGAAAATGTTAATAAATATTTCGAGAATTGCTGTTAAATTACCGTAGTGTTGCTCCAAGTATGTAGAGGTCATAGGTCAATACTAGAATGTACTTTGTGCCAGCGATAACGATTTTAAAACATCCAAAAACATGAAATACCCGCCAAATCGGCTTAAATTCAAATAATCCATGCAGCTATGTGGTTATTTGACCGACAAATGTTTAAATTAAAGCACGATCGGGCGTGGTTAGTACTTGCATGGGAGACTCCTTGAGTAAACGAGCAGTTTAATTTTTTTTTGTTTCATCACACACATAGTAAAGATATAAGGCAACGTTCCTGCATTCTTTTTTACAGTGATGGCAATCATTTATAGTGGAAAATCGTGGATTTTTTGTAATTATTACAATTAAGGAAAAGTTTTCAAATTGCTTCTAATTTTCAAGAACAAGTTGTACATGCTATCGGCACGTAGTGGGTTTTAAGTCGTTAACACACCGGGCAAAGTTGTTCAAAGTGATGGCAAAGTTGTGCAAAGTTATGTAAACTTTGGTAGATATATCAGTATATATGACCTAAGTTGTTGGCATATAGAAACGTGCAGCTGTAAAGTCAACAAATTTAATAAATGCCAATTGAAAGCAACCTATAGACATTCACATAAACTGACTGTAAAATGTTAGAAAACAGCGTGCAATGTTGGAAAAACGAAGGAAATGTTGGCGGAGTTGTTTGTTTATTTAACCTAAGTCATTGTAACGACACCCCCGCAGTTAAATTTAGAAAACATTAAATAAATGCAACAGGAATACCTCATATATAAACAAATTATCACAACAGCCAACCGAAGTATCGGCAACAAACTGCTTTCAAAGTTGTGAAAATTGGTTGCAAAGTTGGTTGTTTCAAGCGGGATTGTTTCCTCAGATATCATAATAACAAGTACCATAGATAAAAGTTCGAAAATGTGAATAAATATTTCGAGAATTGCTGTTAAATTACCGTAGTGTTGCTCCAAGTATGTAGAGGTCGTAGGTCAATACTAGAATGTACTTTGTGCCAGCGATAACGATTTTAAAACATCCAAAAACATGAAATACCCGCCAAATCGGCTTAACTTCAAATAATCCATGCAGCTATGTGGTTATTTGACCGACAAATGTTTAAAGTAAAGCACGATCGGGCGTGGTTAGTACTTGGATGGGAGACTCCTTGAGTAAACGAGCAGTTTAATTTTTTTTGTTTCATCACACACATAGTAAAGATATAAGGCAACGTTCCTGCATTCTTTTTTACAGTGATGGCAATCATTTATAGTGGAAAATCGTGGATTTTTTGTAATTATTACAATTAAGGAAAAGTTTTCAAATTGCTTCTAATTTTCAAGAACAAGTTGTAGATGCTATCGGCACGTAGTGGGTTTTAAGCCCTTAACACACCGGGCAAAGTTGTTCAAAGTGATGGCAAAGTTGTGCAAAGTTATGTAAACTTCGGTAGATATATCAGTATATATGACCTAAGTTGTTGGCATATAGAAACGTGCAGCTGTAAAGTCAACGAATTTAATAAATGCCAATTGAAAGCAACCTATAGACGTTCACATAAACTGACTGTAAAATGTTAGAAAACAGCGTGCAATGTTGGAAAAAGCGAAGGAAATGTTGGCGGAGTTGTTTGTTTATTTAACCTAAGTCATTGTAACGACACCCCCGCAGTTAAATTTAGAAAACATTAAGTAAATGCAACATGATTGCCTCATATATAAACAAATTATCACAACAGCCAACCGAAGTATCGGCAACAAACTGCTTTCAAAGTTGTGAAAATTGATTGCAAAGTTGGTTGTTTCAAGCGGGATTGTTTCCTGTGATATCATAATAACAAGTACCATAGTTAAAAGTTCGAAAATGTTAATAAATATTTCGAGAATTGCTGTTAAATTACCGTAGTGTTGCTCCAAGTATGTAGAGGTCATAGGTCAATACTAGAATGTACTTTGTGCCAGCGATAACGATTTTAAAACATCCAAAAACATGAAATACCCGCCAAATCGGCTTAAATTCAAATAATCCATGCAGCTATGTGGTTATTTGACCGACAAATGTTTAAATTAAAGCACGATCGGGCGTGGTTAGTACTTGCATGGGAGACTCCTTGAGTAAACGAGCAGTTTAATTTTTTTTTGTTTCATCACACACATAGTAAAGATATAAGGCAACGTTCCTGCATTCTTTTTTACAGTGATGGCAATCATTTATAGTGGAAAATCGTGGATTTTTTGTAATTATTACAATTAAGGAAAAGTTTTCAAATTGCTTCTAATTTTCAAGAACAAGTTGTAGATGCTATCGGCACGTAGTGGGTTTTAAGCCCTTAACACACCGGGCAAAGTTGTTCAAAGTGATGGCAAAGTTGTGCAAAAGTTATGTAAACTTCGGTAGATATATCAGTATATATGACCTAAGTTGTTGGCATATAGAAACGTGCAGCTGTAAAGTCAACGAATTTAATGAATGCCAATTGAAAGCAATCTATAGACGTTCACATAAACTGACTGTAAAATGTTAGAAAACAGCGTGCAATGTTGGAAAAAGCGAAGGAAATGTTGGCGGAGTTGTTTGTTTATTTAACCTAAGTCATTGTAACGACACCCCCGCAGTTAAATTTAGAAAACATTAAGTAAATGCAACATGATTGCCTCATATATAAACAAATTATCACAACAGCCAACCGAAGTATCGGCAACAAACTGCTTTCAAAGTTGTGAAAATTGATTGCAAAGTTGGTTGTTTCAAGCGGGATTGTTTCCTGTGATATCATAATAACAAGTACCATAGTTAAAAGTTCGAAAATGTTAATAAATATTTCGAGAATTGCTGTTAAATTACCGTAGTGTTGCTCCAAGTATGTAGAGGTCATAGGTCAATACTAGAATGTACTTTGTGCCAGCGATAACGATTTTAAAACATCCAAAAACATGAAATACCCGCCAAATCGGCTTAAATTCAAATAATCCATGCAGCTATGTGGTTATTTGACCGACAAATGTTTAAATTAAAGCACGATCGGGCGTGGTTAGTACTTGCATGGGAGACTCCTTGAGTAAACGAGCAGTTTAATTTTTTTTTGTTTCATCACACACATAGTAAAGATATAAGGCAACGTTCCTGCATTCTTTTTTACAGTGATGGCAATCATTTATAGTGGAAAATCGTGGATTTTTTGTAATTATTACAATTAAGGAAAAGTTTTCTAATTGCTTCTAATTTTCAAGAACAAGTTGTACATGCTATCGGCACGTAGTGGGTTTTAAGTCGTTAACACACCGGGCAAAGTTGTTCAAAGTGATGGCAAAGTTGTGCAAAGTTATGTAAACTTTGGTAGATATATCAGTATATATGACCTAAGTTGTTGGCATATAGAAACGTGCAGCTGTAAAGTCAACAAATTTAATAAATGCCAATTGAAAGCAACCTATAGACATTCACATAAACTGACTGTAAAATGTTAGAAAACAGCGTGCAATGTTGGAAAAACGAAGGAAATGTTGGCGGAGTTGTTTGTTTATTTAACCTAAGTCATTGTAACGACACCCCCGCAGTTAAATTTAGAAAACATTAAATAAATGCAACAGGAATACCTCATATATAAACAAATTATCACAACAGCCAACCGAAGTATCGGCAACAAACTGCTTTCAAAGTTGTGAAAATTGGTTGCAAAGTTGGTTGTTTCAAGCGGGATTGTTTCCTCAGATATCATAATAACAAGTACCATAGATAAAAGTTCGAAAATGTGAATAAATATTTCGAGAATTGCTGTTAAATTACCGTAGTGTTGCTCCAAGTATGTAGAGGTCGTAGGTCAATACTAGAATGTACTTTGTGCCAGCGATAACGATTTTAAAACATCCAAAAACATGAAATACCCGCCAAATCGGCTTAACTTCAAATAATCCATGCAGCTATGTGGTTATTTGACCGACAAATGTTTAAAGTAAAGCACGATCGGGCGTGGTTAGTACTTGGATGGGAGACTCCTTGAGTAAACGAGCAGTTGAATTTTTTTTGTTTCATCACACACATAGTAAAGATATAAGGCAACGTTCCTGCATTCTTTTTTACAGTGATGGCAATCATTTATAGTGGAAAATCGTGGATTTTTTGTAATTATTACAATTAAGGAAAAGTTTTCAAATTGCTTCTAATTTTCAAGAACAAGTTGTAGATGCTATCGGCACGTAGTGGGTTTTAAGCCCTTAACACACCGGGCAAAGTTGTTCAAAGTGATGGCAAAGTTGTGCAAAGTTATGTAAACTTCGGTAGATATATCAGTATATATGACCTAAGTTGTTGGCATATAGAAACGTGCAGCTGTAAAGTCAACGAATTTAATGAATGCCAATTGAAAGCAATCTATAGACGTTCACATAAACTGACTGTAAAATGTTAGAAAACAGCGTGCAATGTTGGAAAAAGCGAAGGAAATGTTGGCGGAGTTGTTTGTTTATTTAACCTAAGTCATTGTAACGACACCCCCGCAGTTAAATTTAGAAAACATTAAGTAAATGCAACATGATTGCCTCATATATAAACAAATTATCACAACAGCCAACCGAAGTATCGGCAACAAACTGCTTTCAAAGTTGTGAAAATTGATTGCAAAGTTGGTTGTTTCAAGCGGGATTGTTTCCTGTGATATCATAATAACAAGTACCATAGTTAAAAGTTCGAAAATGTTAATAAATATTTCGAGAATTGCTGTTAAATTACCGTAGTGTTGCTCCAAGTATGTAGAGGTCATAGGTCAATACTAGAATGTACTTTGTGCCAGCGATAACGATTTTAAAACATCCAAAAACATGAAATACCCGCCAAATCGGCTTAAATTCAAATAATCCATGCAGCTATGTGGTTATTTGACCGACAAATGTTTAAATTAAAGCACGATCGGGCGTGGTTAGTACTTGCATGGGAGACTCCTTGAGTAAACGAGCAGTTTAATTTTTTTTTGTTTCATCACACACATAGTAAAGATATAAGGCAACGTTCCTGCATTCTTTTTTACAGTGATGGCAATCATTTATAGTGGAAAATCGTGGATTTTTTGTAATTATTACAATTAAGGAAAAGTTTTCAAATTGCTTCTAATTTTCAAGAACAAGTTGTACATGCTATCGGCACGTAGTGGGTTTTAAGCCGTTAACACACCGGGCAAAGTTGTTCAAAGTGATGGCAAAGTTGTGCAAAGTTATGTAAACTTTGGTAGATATATCAGTATATATGACCTAAGTTGTTGGCATATAGAAACGTGCAGCTGTAAAGTCAACAAATTTAATAAATGCCAATTGAAAGCAACCTATAGACATTCACATAAACTGACTGTAAAATGTTAGAAAACAGCGTGCAATGTTGGAAAAACGAAGGAAATGTTGGCGGAGTTGTTTGTTTATTTAACCTAAGTCATTGTAACGACACCCCCGCAGTTAAATTTAGAAAACATTAAATAAATGCAACAGGAATACCTCATATATAAACAAATTATCACAACAGCCAACCGAAGTATCGGCAACAAACTGCTTTCAAAGTTGTGAAAATTGGTTGCAAAGTTGGTTGTTTCAAGCGGGATTGTTTCCTCAGATATCATAATAACAAGTACCATAGATAAAAGTTCGAAAATGTGAATAAATATTTCGAGAATTGCTGTTAAATTACCGTAGTGTTGCTCCAAGTATGTAGAGGTCGTAGGTCAATACTAGAATGTACTTTGTGCCAGCGATAACGATTTTAAAACATCCAAAAACATGAAATACCCGCCAAATCGGCTTAACTTCAAATAATCCATGCAGCTATGTGGTTATTTGACCGACAAATGTTTAAAGTAAAGCACGATCGGGCGTGGTTAGTACTTGGATGGGAGACTCCTTGAATAAACGAGCAGTTGAATTTTTTTTTGTTTCATCACACACATAGTAAAGATATAAGGCAACGTTCCTGCATTCTTTTTTACAGTGATGGCAATCATTTATAGTGGAAAATCGTGGATTTTTTGTAATTATTACAATTAAGGAAAAGTTTTCAAATTGCTTCTAATTTTCAAGAACAAGTTGTAGATGCTATCGGCACGTAGTGGGTTTTAAGCCCTTAACACACCGGGCAAAGTTGTTCAAAGTGATGGCAAAGTTGTGCAAAGTTATGTAAACTTCGGTAGATATATCAGTATATATGACCTAAGTTGTTGGCATATAGAAACGTGCAGCTGTAAAGTCAACGAATTTAATGAATGCCAATTGAAAGCAATCTATAGACGTTCACATAAACTGACTGTAAAATGTTAGAAAACAGCGTGCAATGTTGGAAAAAGCGAAGGAAATGTTGGCGGAGTTGTTTGTTTATTTAACCTAAGTCATTGTAACGACACCCCCGCAGTTAAATTTAGAAAACATTAAGTAAATGCAACATGATTGCCTCATATATAAACAAATTATCACAACAGCCAACCGAAGTATCGGCAACAAACTGCTTTCAAAGTTGTGAAAATTGATTGCAAAGTTGGTTGTTTCAAGCGGGATTGTTTCCTGTGATATCATAATAACAAGTACCATAGTTAAAAGTTCGAAAATGTTAATAAATATTTCGAGAATTGCTGTTAAATTACCGTAGTGTTGCTCCAAGTATGTAGAGGTCATAGGTCAATACTAGAATGTACTTTGTGCCAGCGATAACGATTTTAAAACATCCAAAAACATGAAATACCCGCCAAATCGGCTTAACTTCAAATAATCCATGCAGCTATGTGGTTATTTGACCGACAAATGTTTAAAGTAAAGCACGATCGGGCGTGGTTAGTA
>NC_140645.1:10076927-10242427 GCF_978046115.1 Saccoglossus kowalevskii
GCGGGTATTTCATGTTTTTGGATGTTTTAAAATCGTTATCGCTGGCACAAAGTACATTCTAGTATTGAACTATGACCTCTACATACTTGGAGCAACACTACGGTAATTTAACAGCAATTCTTGAAATATTTATTAACATTTTCGAACTTTTAACTATGGTACTTGTTATTATGATATCTGAGGAAACAATCCCGCTTGAAACAACCAACTTTGCAATCAATTTTCACAACTTTGAAAGCAGTTTGTTGCCGATACTTTGGTTGGCTGTTGTGATAATTTGTTTATATATGAGGCATTCATGTTGCATTTACTTAAGGTTTTCTAAATTTAACTGCGGGGTGTCGTTACAATGACTTAGGTTAAATAAACAAACAACTCCGCCAACATTTCCTTCGCTTTTTCCAACATTGCACGCTGTTTTCTAACATTTTACAGTCAGTTTATGTGAACGTCTATAGGTTGCTTTCAATTGGCATTTATTAAATTCGTTGACTTTACAGCTGCACGTTTCTATATGCCAACAACTTAGGTCATATATACTGATATATCTACCGAAGTTTACATAACTTTGCACAACTTTGCCATCAATTTGAACAACTTTGCCCGGTGTGTTAACGGCTTAAAACCCACTACGTGCCGATAGCATGTACAACTTGTTCTTGAAAATTAGAAGCAATTTGAAAACTTTTCCTTAATTGTAATAATTACAAAAAATCCACGATTTTCCACTATAAATGATTGCCATCACTGTAAAAAAGAATGCAGGAACGTTGCCTTATATCTTTACTATGTGTGTGATGAAACAAAAAAAATTCAACTGCTCGTTTACTCAAGGAGTCTCCCATGCAAGTACTAACCACGCCCGATCGTGCTTTACTTTAATCATTTGTCGGTCAAATAACCACATAGCTGCATGGATTATTTGAAGTTAAGCCGATTTGGCGGGTATTTCATGTTTTTGGATGTTTTAAAATCGTTATCGCTGGCACAAAGTACATTCTATTATTGACCTATGACCTCTACATACTTGGAGCAACACTACGGTAATTTAACAGCAATTCTTGAAATATTTATTAACATTTTCGAACTTTTAACTATGGTACATGTTATTATGATATCTGAGGAAACAATCCCGCTTGAAACAACCAACTTTGCAATCAATTTTCACAACTTTGAAAGCAGTTTGTTGCCGATACTTCGGTTGGCTGTTGTGATAATTTGTTTATATATGAGGCATTCCTGTTGCATTTACTTAATGTTTTCTAAATTTAACTGCGGGGGTGTCGTTACAATGACTTAGGTTAAATAAACAAACAACTCCGCCAACATTTCCTTCGCTTTTTCCAACATTGCACGCTGTTTTCTAACATTTTACAGTCAGTTTATGTGAATGTCTATAGGTTGCTTTCAATTGGCATTTATTAAATTCGTTGACTTTACAGCTGCACGTTTCTATATGCCAACAACTTAGGTCATATATACTGATATATCTACCGAAGTTTACATAACTTTGCACAACTTTGCCATCACTTTGAACAACTTTGCCCGGTGTGTTAACGGCTTAAAACCCACTACGTGCCGATAGCATCTACAACTTGTTCTTGAAAATTAGAAGCAATTTGAAAACTTTTCCTTAATTGTAATAATTACAAAAAATCCACGATTTTCCACTATAAATGATTGCCATCACTGTAAAAAAGAATGCAGGAACGTTGCCTTATATCTTTACTATGTGTGTGATGAAACAAAAAAAAATTCAACTGCTCGTTTACTCAAGGAGTCTCCCATGCAAGTACTAACCACGCCCGATCGTGCTTTACTTTAAACATTTGTCGGTCAAATAACCACATAGCTGCATGGATTAATTGAAGTTAAGCCGATTTGGCGGGTATTTCATGTTTTTGGATGTTTTAAAATCGTTATCGCTGGCACAAAGTACATTCTAGTATTGACCTATGACCTCTACATACTTGGAGCAACACTACGGTAATTTAACAGCAATTCTCGAAATATTTATTCACATTTTCGAACTTTTAACTATGGTACTTGTTATTATGATATCTCAGGAAACAATCCCGCTTGAAACAACCAACTTTGCAATCAATTTTCACAACTTTGAAAGCAGTTTGTTGCCGATACTTTGGTTGGCTGTTGTGATAATTTGTTTATATATGAGGCATTCATGTTGCATTTACTTAAGGTTTTCTAAATTTAACTGCGGGGTGTCGTTACAATGACTTAGGTTAAATAAACAAACAACTCCGCCAACATTTCCTTCGCTTTTTCCAACATTGCACGCTGTTTTCTAACATTTTACAGTCAGTTTATGTGAACGTCTATAGGTTGCTTTCAATTGGCATTTATTAAATTCGTTGACTTTACAGCTGCACGTTTCTATATGCCAACAACTTAGGTCATATATACTGATATATCTACCGAAGTTTACATAACTTTGCACAACTTTGCCATCAATTTGAACAACTTTGCCCGGTGTGTTAACGGCTTAAAACCCACTACGTGCCGATAGCATGTACAACTTGTTCTTGAAAATTAGAAGCAATTTGAAAACTTTTCCTTAATTGTAATAATTACAAAAAATCCACGATTTTCCACTATAAATGATTGCCATCACTGTAAAAAAGAATGCAGGAACGTTGCCTTATATCTTTACTATGTGTGTGATGAAACAAAAAAAATTCAACTGCTCGTTTACTCAAGGAGTCTCCCATGCAAGTACTAACCACGCCCGATCGTGCTTTACTTTAATCATTTGTCGGTCAAATAACCACATAGCTGCATGGATTATTTGAAGTTAAGCCGATTTGGCGGGTATTTCATGTTTTTGGATGTTTTAAAATCGTTATCGCTGGCACAAAGTACATTCTATTATTGACCTATGACCTCTACATACTTGGAGCAACACTACGGTAATTTAACAGCAATTCTTGAAATATTTATTAACATTTTCGAACTTTTAACTATGGTACATGTTATTATGATATCTGAGGAAACAATCCCGCTTGAAACAACCAACTTTGCAATCAATTTTCACAACTTTGAAAGCAGTTTGTTGCCGATACTTCGGTTGGCTGTTGTGATAATTTGTTTATATATGAGGCATTCCTGTTGCATTTACTTAATGTTTTCTAAATTTAACTGCGGGGGTGTCGTTACAATGACTTAGGTTAAATAAACAAACAACTCCGCCAACATTTCCTTCGCTTTTTCCAACATTGCACGCTGTTTTCTAACATTTTACAGTCAGTTTATGTGAATGTCTATAGGTTGCTTTCAATTGGCATTTATTAAATTCGTTGACTTTACAGCTGCACGTTTCTATATGCCAACAACTTAGGTCATATATACTGATATATCTACCGAAGTTTACATAACTTTGCACAACTTTGCCATCACTTTGAACAACTTTGCCCGGTGTGTTAACGGCTTAAAACCCACTACGTGCCGATAGCATCTACAACTTGTTCTTGAAAATTAGAAGCAATTTGAAAACTTTTCCTTAATTGTAATAATTACAAAAAATCCACGATTTTCCACTATAAATGATTGCCATCACTGTAAAAAAGAATGCAGGAACGTTGCCTTATATCTTTACTATGTGTGTGATGAAACAAAAAAAAAATTCAACTGCTCGTTTACTCAAGGAGTCTCCCATGCAAGTACTAACCACGCCCGATCGTGCTTTACTTTAAACATTTGTCGGTCAAATAACCACATAGCTGCATGGATTATTTGAAGTTAAGCCGATTTGGCGGGTATTTCATGTTTTTGGATGTTTTAAAATCGTTATCGCTGGCACAAAGTACATTCTAGTATTGACCTATGACCTCTACATACTTGGAGCAACACTACGGTAATTTAACAGCAATTCTCGAAATATTTATTCACATTTTCGAACTTTTAACTATGGTACTTGTTATTATGATATCTCAGGAAACAATCCCGCTTGAAACAACCAACTTTGCAATCAATTTTCACAACTTTGAAAGCAGTTTGTTGCCGATACTTTGGTTGGCTGTTGTGATAATTTGTTTATATATGAGGCATTCATGTTGCATTTACTTAAGGTTTTCTAAATTTAACTGCGGGGTGTCGTTACAATGACTTAGGTTAAATAAACAAACAACTCCGCCAACATTTCCTTCGCTTTTTCCAACATTGCACGCTGTTTTCTAACATTTTACAGTCAGTTTATGTGAACGTCTATAGGTTGCTTTCAATTGGCATTTATTAAATTCGTTGACTTTACAGCTGCACGTTTCTATATGCCAACAACTTAGGTCATATATACTGATATATCTACCGAAGTTTACATAACTTTGCACAACTTTGCCATCAATTTGAACAACTTTGCCCGGTGTGTTAACGGCTTAAAACCCACTACGTGCCGATAGCATGTACAACTTGTTCTTGAAAATTAGAAGCAATTTGAAAACTTTTCCTTAATTGTAATAATTACAAAAAATCCACGATTTTCCACTATAAATGATTGCCATCACTGTAAAAAAGAATGCAGGAACGTTGCCTTATATCTTTACTATGTGTGTGATGAAACAAAAAAAATTCAACTGCTCGTTTACTCAAGGAGTCTCCCATGCAAGTACTAACCACGCCCGATCGTGCTTTACTTTAAACATTTGTCGGTCAAATAACCACATAGCTGCATGGATTATTTGAAGTTAAGCCGATTTGGCGGGTATTTCATGTTTTTGGATGTTTTAAAATCGTTATCGCTGGCACAAAGTACATTCTAGTATTGAACTATGACCTCTAGTTACTTGGAGCAACACTACGGTAATTTAACAGCAATTCTTGAAATATTTATTAACATTTTCGAACTTTTAACTATGGTACTTGTTATTATGATATCTCGGGTATCAATCCCGCTTGAAACAACCAACTTTGCAATCAATTTTCACAACTTTGAAAGCAGTTTGTTGCCGATACTTCGGTTGGCTGTTGTGATAATTTGTTTATATATGAGGCATTCCTGTTGTATTTACTTAATGTTTTCTAAATTTAACTGCGGGGGTGTCGTTACAATGACTTAGGTTAAATAAACAAACAACTCCGCCAACATTTCCTTCGCTTTTTCCAACATTGCACGCTGTTTTCTAACATTTTACAGTCAGTTTATGTGAACGTCTATAGGTTGCTTTCAATTGGCATTTATTAAATTCGTTGACTTTACAGCTGCACGTTTCTATATGCCAACAACTTAGGTCATATATACTGATATATCTACCGAAGTTTACATAACTTTGCACAACTTTGCCATCACTTTGAACAACTTTGCCCGGTGTGTTAACGGCTTAAAACCCACTACGTGCCGATAGCATCTACAACTTGTTCTTGAAAATTAGAAGCAATTTGAAAACTTTTCCTTAATTGTAATAATTACAAAAAATCCACGATTTTCCACTCTAAATGATTGCCATCACTGTAAAAAAGAATGCAGGAACGTTGCCTTATATCTTTACTATGTGTGTGATGAAACAAAAAAAAATTCAACTGCTCGTTTACTCAAGGAGTCTCCCATGCAAGTACTAACCACGCCCGATCGTGCTTTACTTTAAACATTTGTCGGTCAAATAACCACATAGCTGCATGGATTATTTGAAGTTAAGCCGATTTGGCGGGTATTTCATGTTTTTGGATGTTTTAAAATCGTTATCGCTGGCACAAAGTACATTCTAGTATTGAACTATGACCTCTAGTTACTTGGAGCAACACTACGGTAATTTAACAGCAATTCTTGAAATATTTATTAACATTTTCGAACTTTTAACTATGGTACTTGTTATTATGATATCTGAGGAAACAATCCCGCTTGAAACAACCAACTTTGCAATCAATTTTCACAACTTTGAAAGCAGTTTGTTGCCGATACTTTGGTTGGCTGTTGTGATAATTTGTTTATATATGAGGCATTCATGTTGCATTTACTTAAGGTTTTCTAAATTTAACTGCGGGGTGTCGTTACAATGACTTAGGTTAAATAAACAAACAACTCCGCCAACATTTCCTTCGCTTTTTCCAACATTGCACGCTGTTTTCTAACATTTTACAGTCAGTTTATGTGAACGTCTATAGGTTGCTTTCAATTGGCATTTATTAAATTCGTTGACTTTACAGCTGCACGTTTCTATATGCCAACAACTTAGGTCATATATACTGATATATCTACCGAAGTTTACATAACTTTGCACAACTTTGCCATCAATTTGAACAACTTTGCCCGATGTGTTAACGGCTTAAAACCCACTACGTGCCGATAGCATGTACAACTTGTTCTTGAAAATTAGAAGCAATTTGAAAACTTTTCCTTAATTGTAATAATTACAAAAAATCCACGATTTTCCACTATAAATGATTGCCATCACTGTAAAAAAGAATGCAGGAACGTTGCCTTATATCTTTACTATGTGTGTGATGAAACAAAAAAAAATTCAACTGCTCGTTTACTCAAGGAGTCTCCCATGCAAGTACTAACCACGCCCGATCGTGCTTTACTTTAAACATTTGTCGGTCAAATAACCACATAGCTGCATGGATTATTTGAAGTTAAGCCGATTTGGCGGGTATTTCATGTTTTTGGATGTTTTAAAATCGTCATCGCTGGCACAAAGTATATTCTAGTATTGACCTATGACCTCTACATACTTGGAGCAACACTACGGTAATTTAACAGCAATTCTCGAAATATTTATTCACATTTTCGAACTTTTAACTATGGTACTTGTTATTATGATATCTCGGGTATCAATCCCGCTTGAAACAACCAACTTTGCAATCAATTTTCACAACTTTGAAAGCAGTTTGTTGCCGATACTTCGGTTGGCTGTTGTGATAATTTGTTTATATATGAGGCATTCCTGTTGTATTTACTTAATGTTTTCTAAATTTAACTGCGGGGGTGTCGTTACAATGACTTAGGTTAAATAAACAAACAACTCCGCCAACATTTCCTTCGCTTTTTCCAACATTGCACGCTGTTTTCTAACATTTTACAGTCAGTTTATGTGAACGTCTATAGGTTGCTTTCAATTGGCATTTATTAAATTCGTTGACTTTACAGCTGCACGTTTCTATATGCCAACAACTTAGGTCATATATACTGATATATCTACCGAAGTTTACATAACTTTGCACAACTTTGCCATCACTTTGAACAACTTTGCCCGGTGTGTTAACGGCTTAAAACCCACTACGTGCCGATAGCATCTACAACTTGTTCTTGAAAATTAGAAGCAATTTGAAAACTTTTCCTTAATTGTAATAATTACAAAAAATCCACGATTTTCCACTATAAATGATTGCCATCACTGTAAAAAAGAATGCAGGAACGTTGCCTTATATCTTTACTATGTGTGTGATGAAACAAAAAAAAATTCAACTGCTCGTTTACTCAAGGAGTCTCCCATGCAAGTACTAACCACGCCCGATCGTGCTTTACTTTAAACATTTGTCGGTCAAATAACCACATAGCTGCATGGATTATTTGAAGTTAAGCCGATTTGGCGGGTATTTCATGTTTTTGGATGTTTTAAAATCGTCATCGCTGGCACAAAGTATATTCTAGTATTGACCTATGACCTCTACATACTTGGAGCAACACTACGGTAATTTAACAGCAATTCTCGAAATATTTATTCACATTTTCGAACTTTTAACTATGGTACTTGTTATTATGATATCTCGGGTATCAATCCCGCTTGAAACAACCAACTTTGCAATCAATTTTCACAACTTTGAAAGCAGTTTGTTGCCGATACTTCGGTTGGCTGTTGTGATAATTTGTTTATATATGAGGCATTCCTGTTGTATTTACTTAATGTTTTCTAAATTTAACTGCGGGGGTGTCGTTACAATGACTTAGGTTAAATAAACAAACAACTCCGCCAACATTTCCTTCGCTTTTTCCAACATTGCACGCTGTTTTCTAACATTTTACAGTCAGTTTATGTGAACGTCTATAGGTTGCTTTCAATTGGCATTTATTAAATTCGTTGACTTTACAGCTGCACGTTTCTATATGCCAACAACTTAGGTCATATATACTGATATATCTACCGAAGTTTACATAACTTTGCACAACTTTGCCATCACTTTGAACAACTTTGCCCGGTGTGTTAACGGCTTAAAACCCACTACGTGCCGATAGCATCTACAACTTGTTCTTGAAAATTAGAAGCAATTTGAAAACTTTTCCTTAATTGTAATAATTACAAAAAATCCACGATTTTCCACTCTAAATGATTGCCATCACTGTAAAAAAGAATGCAGGAACGTTGCCTTATATCTTTACTATGTGTGTGATGAAACAAAAAAAAATTCAACTGCTCGTTTACTCAAGGAGTCTCCCATGCAAGTACTAACCACGCCCGATCGTGCTTTACTTTAAACATTTGTCGGTCAAATAACCACATAGCTGCATGGATTATTTGAAGTTAAGCCGATTTGGCGGGTATTTCATGTTTTTGGATGTTTTAAAATCGTTATCGCTGGCACAAAGTACATTCTAGTATTGAACTATGACCTCTAGTTACTTGGAGCAACACTACGGTAATTTAACAGCAATTCTTGAAATATTTATTAACATTTTCGAACTTTTAACTATGGTACTTGTTATTATGATATCTGAGGAAACAATCCCGCTTGAAACAACCAACTTTGCAATCAATTTTCACAACTTTGAAAGCAGTTTGTTGCCGATACTTTGGTTGGCTGTTGTGATAATTTGTTTATATATGAGGCATTCATGTTGCATTTACTTAAGGTTTTCTAAATTTAACTGCGGGGTGTCGTTACAATGACTTAGGTTAAATAAACAAACAACTCCGCCAACATTTCCTTCGCTTTTTCCAACATTGCACGCTGTTTTCTAACATTTTACAGTCAGTTTATGTGAACGTCTATAGGTTGCTTTCAATTGGCATTTATTAAATTCGTTGACTTTACAGCTGCACGTTTCTATATGCCAACAACTTAGGTCATATATACTGATATATCTACCGAAGTTTACATAACTTTGCACAACTTTGCCATCAATTTGAACAACTTTGCCCGGTGTGTTAACGGCTTAAAACCCACTACGTGCCGATAGCATGTACAACTTGTTCTTGAAAATTAGAAGCAATTTGAAAACTTTTCCTTAATTGTAATAATTACAAAAAATCCACGATTTTCCACTCTAAATGATTGCCATCACTGTAAAAAAGAATGCAGGAACGTTGCCTTATATCTTTACTATGTGTGTGATGAAACAAAAAAAAATTCAACTGCTCGTTTACTCAAGGAGTCTCCCATGCAAGTACTAACCACGCCCGATCGTGCTTTACTTTAAACATTTGTCGGTCAAATAACCACATAGCTGCATGGATTATTTGAAGTTAAGCCGATTTGGCGGGTATTTCATGTTTTTGGATGTTTTAAAATCGTCATCGCTGGCACAAAGTATATTCTAGTATTGACCTATGACCTCTACATACTTGGAGCAACACTACGGTAATTTAACAGCAATTCTCGAAATATTTATTCACATTTTCGAACTTTTAACTATGGTACTTGTTATTATGATATCTCGGGTATCAATCCCGCTTGAAACAACCAACTTTGCAATCAATTTTCACAACTTTGAAAGCAGTTTGTTGCCGATACTTCGGTTGGCTGTTGTGATAATTTGTTTATATATGAGGCATTCCTGTTGTATTTACTTAATGTTTTCTAAATTTAACTGCGGGGGTGTCGTTACAATGACTTAGGTTAAATAAACAAACAACTCCGCCAACATTTCCTTCGCTTTTTCCAACATTGCACGCTGTTTTCTAACATTTTACAGTCAGTTTATGTGAACGTCTATAGGTTGCTTTCAATTGGCATTTATTAAATTCGTTGACTTTACAGCTGCACGTTTCTATATGCCAACAACTTAGGTCATATATACTGATATATCTACCGAAGTTTACATAACTTTGCACAACTTTGCCATCACTTTGAACAACTTTGCCCGGTGTGTTAACGGCTTAAAACCCACTACGTGCCGATAGCATCTACAACTTGTTCTTGAAAATTAGAAGCAATTTGAAAACTTTTCCTTAATTGTAATAATTACAAAAAATCCACGATTTTCCACTCTAAATGATTGCCATCACTGTAAAAAAGAATGCAGGAACGTTGCCTTATATCTTTACTATGTGTGTGATGAAACAAAAAAAAATTCAACTGCTCGTTTACTCAAGGAGTCTCCCATGCAAGTACTAACCACGCCCGATCGTGCTTTACTTTAAACATTTGTCGGTCAAATAACCACATAGCTGCATGGATTATTTGAAGTTAAGCCGATTTGGCGGGTATTTCATGTTTTTGGATGTTTTAAAATCGTTATCGCTGGCACAAAGTACATTCTAGTATTGAACTATGACCTCTAGTTACTTGGAGCAACACTACGGTAATTTAACAGCAATTCTTGAAATATTTATTAACATTTTCGAACTTTTAACTATGGTACTTGTTATTATGATATCTGAGGAAACAATCCCGCTTGAAACAACCAACTTTGCAATCAATTTTCACAACTTTGAAAGCAGTTTGTTGCCGATACTTTGGTTGGCTGTTGTGATAATTTGTTTATATATGAGGCATTCATGTTGCATTTACTTAAGGTTTTCTAAATTTAACTGCGGGGTGTCGTTACAATGACTTAGGTTAAATAAACAAACAACTCCGCCAACATTTCCTTCGCTTTTTCCAACATTGCACGCTGTTTTCTAACATTTTACAGTCAGTTTATGTGAACGTCTATAGGTTGCTTTCAATTGGCATTTATTAAATTCGTTGACTTTACAGCTGCACGTTTCTATATGCCAACAACTTAGGTCATATATACTGATATATCTACCGAAGTTTACATAACTTTGCACAACTTTGCCATCAATTTGAACAACTTTGCCCGGTGTGTTAACGGCTTAAAACCCACTACGTGCCGATAGCATGTACAACTTGTTCTTGAAAATTAGAAGCAATTTGAAAACTTTTCCTTAATTGTAATAATTACAAAAAATCCACGATTTTCCACTATAAATGATTGCCATCACTGTAAAAAAGAATGCAGGAACGTTGCCTTATATCTTTACTATGTGTGTGATGAAACAAAAAAAAATTCAACTGCTCGTTTACTCAAGGAGTCTCCCATGCAAGTACTAACCACGCCCGATCGTGCTTTACTTTAAACATTTGTCGGTCAAATAACCACATAGCTGCATGGATTAATTGAAGTTAAGCCGATTTGGCGGGTATTTCATGTTTTTGGATGTTTTAAAATCGTTATCGCTGGCACAAAGTACATTCTAGTATTGACCTATGACCTCTACATACTTGGAGCAACACTACGGTAATTTAACAGCAATTCTCGAAATATTTATTCACATTTTCGAACTTTTAACTATGGTACTTGTTATTATGATATCTCAGGAAACAATCCCGCTTGAAACAACCAACTTTGCAATCAATTTTCACAACTTTGAAAGCAGTTTGTTGCCGATACTTCGGTTGGCTGTTGTGATAATTTGTTTATATATGAGGCATTCCTGTTGCATTTACTTAATGTTTTCTAAATTTAACTGCGGGGGTGTCGTTACAATGACTTAGGTTAAATAAACAAACAACTCCGCCAACATTTCCTTCGCTTTTTCCAACATTGCACGCTGTTTTCTAACATTTTACAGTCAGTTTATGTGAATGTCTATAGGTTGCTTTCAATTGGCATTTATTAAATTCGTTGACTTTACAGCTGCACGTTTCTATATGCCAACAACTTAGGTCATATATACTGATATATCTACCGAAGTTTACATAACTTTGCACAACTTTGCCATCACTTTGAACAACTTTGCCCGGTGTGTTAACGGCTTAAAACCCACTACGTGCCGATAGCATCTACAACTTGTTCTTGAAAATTAGAAGCAATTTGAAAACTTTTCCTTAATTGTAATAATTACAAAAAATCCACGATTTTCCACTATAAATGATTGCCATCACTGTAAAAAAGAATGCAGGAACGTTGCCTTATATCTTTACTATGTGTGTGATGAAACAAAAAAAAATTCAACTGCTCGTTTACTCAAGGAGTCTCCCATGCAAGTACTAACCACGCCCGATCGTGCTTTACTTTAAACATTTGTCGGTCAAATAACCACATAGCTGCATGGATTATTTGAAGTTAAGCCGATTTGGCGGGTATTTCATGTTTTTGGATGTTTTAAAATCGTCATCGCTGGCACAAAGTATATTCTAGTATTGACCTATGACCTCTACATACTTGGAGCAACACTACGGTAATTTAACAGCAATTCTCGAAATATTTATTCACATTTTCGAACTTTTAACTATGGTACTTGTTATTATGATATCTCGGGTATCAATCCCGCTTGAAACAACCAACTTTGCAATCAATTTTCACAACTTTGAAAGCAGTTTGTTGCCGATACTTCGGTTGGCTGTTGTGATAATTTGTTTATATATGAGGCATTCCTGTTGTATTTACTTAATGTTTTCTAAATTTAACTGCGGGGGTGTCGTTACAATGACTTAGGTTAAATAAACAAACAACTCCGCCAACATTTCCTTCGCTTTTTCCAACATTGCACGCTGTTTTCTAACATTTTACAGTCAGTTTATGTGAACGTCTATAGGTTGCTTTCAATTGGCATTTATTAAATTCGTTGACTTTACAGCTGCACGTTTCTATATGCCAACAACTTAGGTCATATATACTGATATATCTACCGAAGTTTACATAACTTTGCACAACTTTGCCATCACTTTGAACAACTTTGCCCGGTGTGTTAACGGCTTAAAACCCACTACGTGCCGATAGCATCTACAACTTGTTCTTGAAAATTAGAAGCAATTTGAAAACTTTTCCTTAATTGTAATAATTACAAAAAATCCACGATTTTCCACTCTAAATGATTGCCATCACTGTAAAAAAGAATGCAGGAACGTTGCCTTATATCTTTACTATGTGTGTGATGAAACAAAAAAAAATTCAACTGCTCGTTTACTCAAGGAGTCTCCCATGCAAGTACTAACCACGCCCGATCGTGCTTTACTTTAAACATTTGTCGGTCAAATAACCACATAGCTGCATGGATTATTTGAAGTTAAGCCGATTTGGCGGGTATTTCATGTTTTTGGATGTTTTAAAATCGTTATCGCTGGCACAAAGTACATTCTAGTATTGAACTATGACCTCTAGTTACTTGGAGCAACACTACGGTAATTTAACAGCAATTCTTGAAATATTTATTAACATTTTCGAACTTTTAACTATGGTACTTGTTATTATGATATCTGAGGAAACAATCCCGCTTGAAACAACCAACTTTGCAATCAATTTTCACAACTTTGAAAGCAGTTTGTTGCCGATACTTTGGTTGGCTGTTGTGATAATTTGTTTATATATGAGGCATTCATGTTGCATTTACTTAAGGTTTTCTAAATTTAACTGCGGGGTGTCGTTACAATGACTTAGGTTAAATAAACAAACAACTCCGCCAACATTTCCTTCGCTTTTTCCAACATTGCACGCTGTTTTCTAACATTTTACAGTCAGTTTATGTGAACGTCTATAGGTTGCTTTCAATTGGCATTTATTAAATTCGTTGACTTTACAGCTGCACGTTTCTATATGCCAACAACTTAGGTCATATATACTGATATATCTACCGAAGTTTACATAACTTTGCACAACTTTGCCATCAATTTGAACAACTTTGCCCGGTGTGTTAACGGCTTAAAACCCACTACGTGCCGATAGCATGTACAACTTGTTCTTGAAAATTAGAAGCAATTTGAAAACTTTTCCTTAATTGTAATAATTACAAAAAATCCACGATTTTCCACTATAAATGATTGCCATCACTGTAAAAAAGAATGCAGGAACGTTGCCTTATATCTTTACTATGTGTGTGATGAAACAAAAAAAAATTCAACTGCTCGTTTACTCAAGGAGTCTCCCATGCAAGTACTAACCACGCCCGATCGTGCTTTACTTTAAACATTTGTCGGTCAAATAACCACATAGCTGCATGGATTAATTGAAGTTAAGCCGATTTGGCGGGTATTTCATGTTTTTGGATGTTTTAAAATCGTTATCGCTGGCACAAAGTACATTCTAGTATTGACCTATGACCTCTACATACTTGGAGCAACACTACGGTAATTTAACAGCAATTCTCGAAATATTTATTCACATTTTCGAACTTTTAACTATGGTACTTGTTATTATGATATCTCAGGAAACAATCCCGCTTGAAACAACCAACTTTGCAATCAATTTTCACAACTTTGAAAGCAGTTTGTTGCCGATACTTTGGTTGGCTGCTGTGATAATTTGTTTATATATGAGGCATTCATGTTGCATTTACTTAAGGTTTTCTAAATTTAACTGCGGGGTGTCGTTACAATGACTTAGGTTAAATAAACAAACAACTCCGCCAACATTTCCTTCGCTTTTTCCAACATTGCACGCTGTTTTCTAACATTTTACAGTCAGTTTATGTGAACGTCTATAGGTTGCTTTCAATTGGCATTTATTAAATTCGTTGACTTTACAGCTGCACGTTTCTATATGCCAACAACTTAGGTCATATATACTGATATATCTACCGAAGTTTACATAACTTTGCACAACTTTGCCATCAATTTGAACAACTTTGCCCGGTGTGTTAACGGCTTAAAACCCACTACGTGCCGATAGCATGTACAACTTGTTCTTGAAAATTAGAAGCAATTTGAAAACTTTTCCTTAATTGTAATAATTACAAAAAATCCACGATTTTCCACTATAAATGATTGCCATCACTGTAAAAAAGAATGCAGGAACGTTGCCTTATATCTTTACTATGTGTGTGATGAAACAAAAAAAATTCAACTGCTCGTTTACTCAAGGAGTCTCCCATGCAAGTACTAACCACGCCCGATCGTGCTTTACTTTAAACATTTGTCGGTCAAATAACCACATAGCTGCATGGATTATTTGAAGTTAAGCCGATTTGGCGGGTATTTCATGTTTTTGGATGTTTTAAAATCGTTATCGCTGGCACAAAGTACATTCTATTATTGACCTATGACCTCTACATACTTGGAGCAACACTACGGTAATTTAACAGCAATTCTTGAAATATTTATTAACATTTTCGAACTTTTAACTATGGTACTTGTTATTATGATATCTGAGGAAACAATCCCGCTTGAAACAACCAACTTTGCAATCAATTTTCACAACTTTGAAAGCAGTTTGTTGCCGATACTTCGGTTGGCTGTTGTGATAATTTGTTTATATATGAGGCATTCCTGTTGCATTTACTTAATGTTTTCTAAATTTAACTGCGGGGGTGTCGTTACAATGACTTAGGTTAAATAAACAAACAACTCCGCGAACATTTCCTTCGCTTTTTCCAACATTGCACGCTGTTTTCTAACATTTTACAGTCAGTTTATGTGAATGTCTATAGGTTGCTTTCAATTGGCATTTATTAAATTCGTTGACTTTACAGCTGCACGTTTCTATATGCCAACAACTTAGGTCATATATACTGATATATCTACCGAAGTTTACATAACTTTGCACAACTTTGCCATCACTTTGAACAACTTTGCCCGGTGTGTTAACGGCTTAAAACCCACTACGTGCCGATAGCATCTACAACTTGTTCTTGAAAATTAGAAGCAATTTGAAAACTTTTCCTTAATTGTAATAATTACAAAAAATCCACGATTTTCCACTATAAATGATTGCCATCACTGTAAAAAAGAATGCAGGAACGTTGCCTTATATCTTTACTATGTGTGTGATGAAACAAAAAAAAATTCAACTGCTCGTTTACTCAAGGAGTCTCCCATGCAAGTACTAACCACGCCCGATCGTGCTTTACTTTAAACATTTGTCGGTCAAATAACCACATAGCTGCATGGATTATTTGAAGTTAAGCCGATTTGGCGGGTATTTCATGTTTTTGGATGTGTTAAAATCGTCATCGCTGGCACAAAGTATATTCAAGTATTGACCTATGACCTCTACATACTTGGAGCAACACTACGGTAATTTAACAGCAATTCTCGAAATATTTATTCACATTTTCGAACTTTTAACTATGGTACTTGTTATTATGATATCTCGGGTATCAATCCCGCTTGAAACAACCAACTTTGCAATCAATTTTCACAACTTTGAAAGCAGTTTGTTGCCGATACTTCGGTTGGCTGTTGTGATAATTTGTTTATATATGAGGCATTCCTGTTGTATTTACTTAATGTTTTCTAAATTTAACTGCGGGGGTGTCGTTACAATGACTTAGGTTAAATAAACAAACAACTCCGCCAACATTTCCTTCGCTTTTTCCAACATTGCACGCTGTTTTCTAACATTTTACAGTCAGTTTATGTGAACGTCTATAGGTTGCTTTCAATTGGCATTTATTAAATTCGTTGACTTTACAGCTGCACGTTTCTATATGCCAACAACTTAGGTCATATATACTGATATATCTACCGAAGTTTACATAACTTTGCACAACTTTGCCATCACTTTGAACAACTTTGCCCGGTGTGTTAACGGCTTAAAACCCACTACGTGCCGATAGCATCTACAACTTGTTCTTGAAAATTAGAAGCAATTTGAAAACTTTTCCTTAATTGTAATAATTACAAAAAATCCACGATTTTCCACTATAAATGATTGCCATCACTGTAAAAAAGAATGCAGGAACGTTGCCTTATATCTTTACTATGTGTGTGATGAAACAAAAAAAATTCAACTGCTCGTTTACTCAAGGAGTCTCCCATGCAAGTACTAACCACGCCCGATCGTGCTTTACTTTAAACATTTGTCGGTCAAATAACCACATAGCTGCATGGATTAATTGAAGTTAAGCCGATTTGGCGGGTATTTCATGTTTTTGGATGTTTTAAAATCGTCATCGCTGGCACAAAGTATATTCTAGTATTGACCTCTACATACTTGGAGCAACACTACGGTAATTTAACAGCAATTCTCGAAATATTTATTCACATTTTCGAACTTTTAACTATGGTACTTGTTATTATGATATCTCGGGTATCAATCCCGCTTGAAACAACCAACTTTGCAATCAATTTTCACAACTTTGAAAGCAGTTTGTTGCCGATACTTCGGTTGGCTGTTGTGATAATTTGTTTATATATGAGGCATTCCTGTTGTATTTACTTAATGTTTTCTAAATTTAACTGCGGGGGTGTCGTTACAATGACTTAGGTTAAATAAACAAACAACTCCGCCAACATTTCCTTCGCTTTTTCCAACATTGCACGCTGTTTTCTAACATTTTACAGTCAGTTTATGTGAATGTCTATAGGTTGCTTTCAATTGGCATTTATTAAATTCGTTGACTTTACAGCTGCACGTTTCTATATGCCAACAACTTAGGTCATATATACTGATATATCTACCGAAATTTACATAACTTTGCACAACTTTGCCATCACTTTGAACAACTTTGCCCGGTGTGTTAACGGCTTAAAACCCACTACGTGCCGATAGCATCTACAACTTGTTCTTGAAAATTAGAAGCAATTTGAAAACTTTTCCTTAATTGTAATAATTACAAAAAATCCACGATTTTCCACTATAAATGATTGCCATCACTGTAAAAAAGAATGCAGGAACGTTGCCTTATATCTTTACTATGTGTGTGATGAAACAAAAAAAAATTCAACTGCTCGTTTACTCAAGGAGTCTCCCATGCAAGTACTAACCACGCCCGATCGTGCTTTACTTTAAACATTTGTCGGTCAAATAACCACATAGCTGCATGGATTATTTGAAGTTAAGCCGATTTGGCGGGTATTTCATGTTTTTGGATGTTTTAAAATCGTTATCGCTGGCACAAAGTACATTCTAGTATTGAACTATGACCTCTAGTTACTTGGAGCAACACTACGGTAATTTAACAGCAATTCTTGAAATATTTATTAACATTTTCGAACTTTTAACTATGGTACTTGTTATTATGATATCTGAGGAAACAATCCCGCTTGAAACAACCAACTTTGCAATCAATTTTCACAACTTTGAAAGCAGTTTGTTGCCGATACTTCGGTTGGCTGTTGTGATAATTTGTTTATATATGAGGCATTCCTGTTGCATTTACTTAATGTTTTCAAAATTTAACTGCGGGGGTGTCGTTACAATGACTTAGGTTAAATAAACAAACAACTCCGCCAACATTTCCTTCGCTTTTTCCAACATTGCACGCTGTTTTCTAACATTTTACAGTCAGTTTATGTGAATGTCTATAGGTTGCTTTCAATTGGCATTTATTAAATTCGTTGACTTTACAGCTGCACGTTTCTATATGCCAACAACTTAGGTCATATATACTGATATATCTACCGAAGTTTACATAACTTTGCACAACTTTGCCATCACTTTGAACAACTTTGCCCGGTGTGTTAACGGCTTAAAACCCACTACGTGCCGATAGCATCTACAACTTGTTCTTGAAAATTAGAAGCAATTTGAAAACTTTTCCTTAATTGTAATAATTACAAAAAATCCACGATTTTCCACTATAAATGATTGCCATCACTGTAAAAAAGAATGCAGGAACGTTGCCTTATATCTTTACTATGTGTGTGATGAAACAAAAAAAATTCAACTGCTCGTTTACTCAAGGAGTCTCCCATGCAAGTACTAACCACGCCCGATCGTGCTTTACTTTAAACATTTGTCGGTCAAATAACCACATAGCTGCATGGATTAATTGAAGTTAAGCCGATTTGGCGGGTATTTCATGTTTTTGGATGTTTTAAAATCGTCATCGCTGGCACAAAGTATATTCTAGTATTGACCTCTACATACTTGGAGCAACACTACGGTAATTTAACAGCAATTCTCGAAATATGTATTCACATTTTCGAACTTTTAACTATGGTACTTGTTATTATGATATCTCGGGTATCAATCCCGCTTGAAACAACCAACTTTGCAATCAATTTTCACAACTTTGAAAGCAGTTTGTTGCCAATACTTCGGTTGGCTGTTGTGATAATTTGTTTATATATGAGGCATTCCTGTTGTATTTACTTAATGTTTTCTAAATTTAACTGCGGGGGTGTCGTTACAATGACTTAGGTTAAATAAACAAACAACTCCGCCAACATTTCCTTCGCTTTTTCCAACATTGCACGCTGTTTTCTAACATTTTACAGTCAGTTTATGTGAACGTCTATAGGTTGCTTTCAATTGGCATTTATTAAATTCGTTGACTTTACAGCTGCACGTTTCTATATGCCAACAACTTAGGTCATATATACTGATATATCTACCGAAGTTTACATAACTTTGCACAACTTTGCCATCACTTTGAACAACTTTGCCCGGTGTGTTAACGGCTTAAAACCCACTACGTGCCGATAGCATCTACAACTTGTTCTTGAAAATTAGAAGCAATTTGAAAACTTTTCCTTAATTGTAATAATTACAAAAAATCCACGATTTTCCACTATAAATGATTGCCATCACTGTAAAAAAGAATGCAGGAACGTTGCCTTATATCTTTACTATGTGTGTGATGAAACAAAAAAAAATTCAACTGCTCGTTTACTCAAGGAGTCTCCCATGCAAGTACTAACCACGCCCGATCGTGCTTTACTTTAAACATTTGTCGGTCAAATAACCACATAGCTGCATGGATTATTTGAAGTTAAGCCGATTTGGCGGGTATTTCATGTTTTTGGATGTTTTAAAATCGTCATCGCTGGCACAAAGTATATTCTAGTATTGACGTATGACCTCTACATACTTGGAGCAACACTACGGTAATTTAACAGCAATTCTCGAAATATTTATTCACATTTTCGAACTTTTAACTATGGTACTTGTTATTATGATATCTCGGGTATCAATCCCGCTTGAAACAACCAACTTTGCAATCAATTTTCACAACTTTGAAAGCAGTTTGTTGCCGATACTTCGGTTGGCTGTTGTGATAATTTGTTTATATATGAGGCATTCCTGTTGTATTTACTTAATGTTTTCTAAATTTAACTGCGGGGGTGTCGTTACAATGACTTAGGTTAAATAAACAAACAACTCCGCCAACATTTCCTTCGCTTTTTCCAACATTGCACGCTGTTTTCTAACATTTTACAGTCAGTTTATGTGAACGTCTATAGGTTGCTTTCAATTGGCATTTATTAAATTCGTTGACTTTACAGCTGCACGTTTCTATATGCCAACAACTTAGGTCATATATACTGATATATCTACCGAAGTTTACATAACTTTGCACAACTTTGCCATCACTTTGAACAACTTTGCCCGGTGTGTTAACGGCTTAAAACCCACTACGTGCCGATAGCATCTACAACTTGTTCTTGAAAATTAGAAGCAATTTGAAAACTTTTCCTTAATTGTAATAATTACAAAAAATCCACGATTTTCCACTATAAATGATTGCCATCACTGTAAAAAAGAATGCAGGAACGTTGCCTTATATCTTTACTATGTGTGTGATGAAACAAAAAAAAATTCAACTGCTCGTTTACTCAAGGAGTCTCCCATGCAAGTACTAACCACGCCCGATCGTGCTTTACTTTAAACATTTGTCGGTCAAATAACCACATAGCTGCATGGATTATTTGAAGTTAAGCCGATTTGGCGGGTATTTCATGTTTTTGGATGTTTTAAAATCGTTATCGCTGGCACAAAGTACATTCTAGTATTGACCTATGACCTCTACATACTTGGAGTAACACTACGGTAATTTAACAGCAATTCTTGAAATATTTATTAACATTTTCGAACTTTTAACTATGGTACTTGTTATTATGATATCTGAGGAAACAATCCCGCTTGAAACAACCAACTTTGCAATCAATTTTCACAACTTTGAAAGCAGTTTGTTGCCGATACTTCGGTTGGCTGTTGTGATAATTTGTTTATATATGAGGCATTCCTGTTGCATTTACTTAATGTTTTCTAAATTTAACTGCGGGGGTGTCGTTACAATGACTTAGGTTAAATAAACAAACAACTCCGCCAACATTTCCTTCGCTTTTTCCAACATTGCACGCTGTTTTCTAACATTTTACAGTCAGTTTATGTGAACGTCTATAGGTTGCTTTCAATTGGCATTTATTAAATTCGTTGACTTTACAGCTGCACGTTTCTATATGCCAACAACTTAGGTCATATATACTGATATATCTACCGAAGTTTACATAACTTTGCACAACTTTGCCATCACTTTGAACAACTTTGCCCGGTGTGTTAACGGCTTAAAACCCACTACGTGCCGATAGCATCTACAACTTGTTCTTGAAAATTAGAAGCAATTTGAAAACTTTTCCTTAATTGTAATAATTACAAAAAATCCACGATTTTCCACTATAAATGATTGCCATCACTGTAAAAAAGAATGCAGGAACGTTGCCTTATATCTTTACTATGTGTGTGATGAAACAAAAAAAAATTCAACTGCTCGTTTACTCAAGGAGTCTCCCATGCAAGTACTAACCACGCCCGATCGTGCTTTACTTTAAACATTTGTCGGTCAAATAACCACATAGCTGCATGGATTATTTGAAGTTAAGCCGATTTGGCGGGTATTTCATGTTTTTGGATGTTTTAAAATCGTTATCGCTGGCACAAAGTACATTCTAGTATTGACCTATGACCTCTACATACTTGGAGTAACACTACGGTAATTTAACAGCAATTCTTGAAATATTTATTAACATTTTCGAACTTTTAACTATGGTACTTGTTATTATGATATCTGAGGAAACAATCCCGCTTGAAACAACCAACTTTGCAATCAATTTTCACAACTTTGAAAGCAGTTTGTTGCCGATACTTCGGTTGGCTGTTGTGATAATTTGTTTATATATGAGGCATTCCTGTTGCATTTACTTAATGTTTTCTAAATTTAACTGCGGGGGTGTCGTTACAATGACTTAGGTTAAATAAACAAACAACTCCGCCAACATTTCCTTCGCTTTTTCCAACATTGCACGCTGTTTTCTAACATTTTACAGTCAGTTTATGTGAACGTCTATAGGTTGCTTTCAATTGGCATTTATTAAATTCGTTGACTTTACAGCTGCACGTTTCTATATGCCAACAACTTAGGTCATATATACTGATATATCTACCGAAGTTTACATAACTTTGCACAACTTTGCCATCACTTTGAACAACTTTGCCCGGTGTGTTAACGGCTTAAAACCCACTACGTGCCGATAGCATCTACAACTTGTTCTTGAAAATTAGAAGCAATTTGAAAACTTTTCCTTAATTGTAATAATTACAAAAAATCCACGATTTTCCACTATAAATGATTGCCATCACTGTAAAAAAGAATGCAGGAACGTTGCCTTATATCTTTACTATGTGTGTGATGAAACAAAAAAAAATTCAACTGCTCGTTTACTCAAGGAGTCTCCCATGCAAGTACTAACCACGCCCGATCGTGCTTTACTTTAAACATTTGTCGGTCAAATAACCACATAGCTGCATGGATTATTTGAAGTTAAGCCGATTTGGCGGGTATTTCATGTTTTTGGATGTTTTAAAATCGTCATCGCTGGCACAAAGTATATTCTAGTATTGACGTATGACCTCTACATACTTGGAGCAACACTACGGTAATTTAACAGCAATTCTCGAAATATTTATTCACATTTTCGAACTTTTAACTATGGTACTTGTTATTATGATATCTCGGGTATCAATCCCGCTTGAAACAACCAACTTTGCAATCAATTTTCACAACTTTGAAAGCAGTTTGTTGCCGATACTTCGGTTGGCTGTTGTGATAATTTGTTTATATATGAGGCATTCCTGTTGTATTTACTTAATGTTTTCTAAATTTAACTGCGGGGGTGTCGTTACAATGACTTAGGTTAAATAAACAAACAACTCCGCCAACATTTCCTTCGCTTTTTCCAACATTGCACGCTGTTTTCTAACATTTTACAGTCAGTTTATGTGAACGTCTATAGGTTGCTTTCAATTGGCATTTATTAAATTCGTTGACTTTACAGCTGCACGTTTCTATATGCCAACAACTTAGGTCATATATACTGATATATCTACCGAAGTTTACATAACTTTGCACAACTTTGCCATCACTTTGAACAACTTTGCCCGGTGTGTTAACGGCTTAAAACCCACTACGTGCCGATAGCATCTACAACTTGTTCTTGAAAATTAGAAGCAATTTGAAAACTTTTCCTTAATTGTAATAATTACAAAAAATCCACGATTTTCCACTATAAATGATTGCCATCACTGTAAAAAAGAATGCAGGAACGTTGCCTTATATCTTTACTATGTGTGTGATGAAACAAAAAAAAATTCAACTGCTCGTTTACTCAAGGAGTCTCCCATGCAAGTACTAACCACGCCCGATCGTGCTTTACTTTAAACATTTGTCGGTCAAATAACCACATAGCTGCATGGATTATTTGAAGTTAAGCCGATTTGGCGGGTATTTCATGTTTTTGGATGTTTTAAAATCGTTATCGCTGGCACAAAGTACATTCTAGTATTGACCTATGACCTCTACATACTTGGAGTAACACTACGGTAATTTAACAGCAATTCTTGAAATATTTATTAACATTTTCGAACTTTTAACTATGGTACTTGTTATTATGATATCTGAGGAAACAATCCCGCTTGAAACAACCAACTTTGCAATCAATTTTCACAACTTTGAAAGCAGTTTGTTGCCGATACTTCGGTTGGCTGTTGTGATAATTTGTTTATATATGAGGCATTCCTGTTGCATTTACTTAATGTTTTCTAAATTTAACTGCGGGGGTGTCGTTACAATGACTTAGGTTAAATAAACAAACAACTCCGCCAACATTTCCTTCGCTTTTTCCAACATTGCACGCTGTTTTCTAACATTTTACAGTCAGTTTATGTGAACGTCTATAGGTTGCTTTCAATTGGCATTTATTAAATTCGTTGACTTTACAGCTGCACGTTTCTATATGCCAACAACTTAGGTCATATATACTGATATATCTACCGAAGTTTACATAACTTTGCACAACTTTGCCATCACTTTGAACAACTTTGCCCGGTGTGTTAACGGCTTAAAACCCACTACGTGCCGATAGCATCTACAACTTGTTCTTGAAAATTAGAAGCAATTTGAAAACTTTTCCTTAATTGTAATAATTACAAAAAATCCACGATTTTCCACTATAAATGATTGCCATCACTGTAAAAAAGAATGCAGGAACGTTGCCTTATATCTTTACTATGTGTGTGATGAAACAAAAAAAAATTCAACTGCTCGTTTACTCAAGGAGTCTCCCATGCAAGTACTAACCACGCCCGATCGTGCTTTACTTTAAACATTTGTCGGTCAAATAACCACATAGCTGCATGGATTATTTGAAGTTAAGCCGATTTGGCGGGTATTTCATGTTTTTGGATGTTTTAAAATCGTTATCGCTGGCACAAAGTACATTCTAGTATTGACCTATGACCTCTACATACTTGGAGTAACACTACGGTAATTTAACAGCAATTCTTGAAATATTTATTAACATTTTCGAACTTTTAACTATGGTACTTGTTATTATGATATCTGAGGAAACAATCCCGCTTGAAACAACCAACTTTGCAATCAATTTTCACAACTTTGAAAGCAGTTTGTTGCCGATACTTCGGTTGGCTGTTGTGATAATTTGTTTATATATGAGGCATTCCTGTTGCATTTACTTAATGTTTTCTAAATTTAACTGCGGGGGTGTCGTTACAATGACTTAGGTTAAATAAACAAACAACTCCGCCAACATTTCCTTCGCTTTTTCCAACATTGCACGCTGTTTTCTAACATTTTACAGTCAGTTTATGTGAATGTCTATAGGTTGCTTTCAATTGGCATTTATTAAATTCGTTGACTTTACAGCTGCACGTTTCTATATGCCAACAACTTAGGTCATATATACTGATATATCTACCGAAGTTTACATAACTTTGCACAACTTTGCCATCACTTTGAACAACTTTGCCCGGTGTGTTAACGGCTTAAAACCCACTACGTGCCGATAGCATCTACAACTTGTTCTTGAAAATTAGAAGCAATTTGAAAACTTTTCCTTAATTGTAATAATTACAAAAAATCCACGATTTTCCACTATAAATGATTGCCATCACTGTAAAAAAGAATGCAGGAACGTTGCCTTATATCTTTACTATGTGTGTGATGAAACAAAAAAAAATTCAACTGCTCGTTTACTCAAGGAGTCTCCCATGCAAGTACTAACCACGCCCGATCGTGCTTTACTTTAAACATTTGTCGGTCAAATAACCACATAGCTGCATGGATTATTTGAAGTTAAGCCGATTTGGCGGGTATTTCATGTTTTTGGATGTTTTAAAATCGTCATCGCTGGCACAAAGTATATTCTAGTATTGACCTATGACCTCTACATACTTGGAGCAACACTACGGTAATTTAACAGCAATTCTCGAAATATTTATTCACATTTTCGAACTTTTAACTATGGTACTTGTTATTATGATATCTCGGGTATCAATCCCGCTTGAAACAACCAACTTTGCAATCAATTTTCACAACTTTGAAAGCAGTTTGTTGCCGATACTTCGGTTGGCTGTTGTGATAATTTGTTTATATATGAGGCATTCCTGTTGCATTTACTTAATGTTTTCTAAATTTAACTGCGGGGGTGTCGTTACAATGACTTAGGTTAAATAAACAAACAACTCCGCCAACATTTCCTTCGCTTTTTCCAACATTGCACGCTGTTTTCTAACATTTTACAGTCAGTTTATGTGAATGTCTATAGGTTGCTTTCAATTGGCATTTATTAAATTCGTTGACTTTACAGCTGCACGTTTCTATATGCCAACAACTTAGGTCATATATACTGATATATCTACCGAAGTTTACATAACTTTGCACAACTTTGCCATCACTTTGAACAACTTTGCCCGGTGTGTTAACGGCTTAAAACCCACTACGTGCCGATAGCATCTACAACTTGTTCTTGAAAATTAGAAGCAATTTGAAAACTTTTCCTTAATTGTAATAATTACAAAAAATCCACGATTTTCCACTATAAATGATTGCCATCACTGTAAAAAAGAATGCAGGAACGTTGCCTTATATCTTTACTATGTGTGTGATGAAACAAAAAAAAATTCAACTGCTCGTTTACTCAAGGAGTCTCCCATGCAAGTACTAACCACGCCCGATCGTGCTTTACTTTAAACATTTGTCGGTCAAATAACCACATAGCTGCATGGATTATTTGAAGTTAAGCCGATTTGGCGGGTATTTCTTGTTTTTGGATGTTTTAAAATCGTTATCGCTGGCACAAAGTACATTCTAGTATTGACCTAGACCTCTACATACTTGGAGCAACACTACGGCAATTTATCAGCAATTCTCGAAATATTTATTCACATTTTCGAACTTTTAACTATGGTACTTGTTATTATGATATCTCAGGAAACAATCCCGCTTGAAACAACCAACTTTGCAATCAATTTTCACAACTTTGAAAGCAGTTTGTTGCCGATACTTCGGTTGGCTGTTGTGATAATTTGTTTATATATGAGGCATTTATGTTGCATTTACTTAATGTTTTCTAAATTTAACTGCGGGGGTGTCGTTACAATGACATTAGGTTAAATAAACAAACAACTCCGCCAACATTTCCTTCGCTTTTTCCAACATTGCACGCTGTTTTCTAACATTTTACAGTCAGTTTATGTGAACGTCTATAGGTTGCTTTCAATTGGCATTTATTAAATTCGTTGACTTTACAGCTGCACGTTTCTATATGCCAACAACTTAGGTCATATATACTGATATATCTACCGAAGTTTACATAACTTTGCACAACTTTGCCATCACTTTGAACAACTTTGCCCGGTGTGTTAACGGCTTAAAACCCACTACGTGCCGATAGCATCTACAACTTGTTCTTGAAAATTAGAAGCAATTTGAAAACTTTTCCTTAATTGTAATAATTACAAAAAATCCACGATTTTCCACTATAAATGATTGCCATCACTGTAAAAAAGAATGCAGGAACGTTGCCTTATATCTTTACTATGTGTGTGATGAAACAAAAAAAAATTCAACTGCTCGTTTACTCAAGGAGTCTCCCATGCAAGTAGTAACCACGCCCGATCGTGCTTTACTTTAAACATTTGTCGGTCAAATAACCACATAGCTGCATGGATTATTTGAAGTTAAGCCGATTTGGCGGGTATTTCATGTTTTTGGATGTTTTAAAATCGTCATCGCTGGCACAAAGTATATTCTAGTATTGACCTATGACCTCTACATACTTGGAGCAACACTACGGTAATTTAACAGCAATTCTCGAAATATTTATTCACATTTTCGAACTTTTAACTATGGTACTTGTTATTATGATATCTCGGGTATCAATCCCGCTTGAAACAACCAACTTTGCAATCAATTTTCACAACTTTGAAAGCAGTTTGTTGCCGATACTTCGGTTGGCTGTTGTGATAATTTGTTTATATATGAGGCATTCCTGTTGTATTTACTTAATGTTTTCTAAATTTAACTGCGGGGGTGTCGTTACAATGACTTAGGTTAAATAAACAAACAACTCCGCCAACATTTCCTTCGCTTTTTCCAACATTGCACGCTGTTTTCTAACATTTTACAGTCAGTTTATGTGAACGTCTATAGGTTGCTTTCAATTGGCATTTATTAAATTCGTTGACTTTACAGCTGCACGATTCTATATGCCAACAACTTAGGTCATATATACTGATATATCTACCGAAGTTTACATAACTTTGCACAACTTTGCCATCACTTTGAACAACTTTGCCCGGTGTGTTAACGGCTTAAAACCCACTACGTGCCGATAGCATCTACAACTTGTTCTTGAAAATTAGAAGCAATTTGAAAACTTTTCCTTAATTGTAATAATTACAAAAAATCCACGATTTTCCACTATAAATGATTGCCATCACTGTAAAAAAGAATGCAGGAACGTTGCCTTATATCTTTACTATGTGTGTGATGAAACAAAAAAAAATTCAACTGCTCGTTTACTCAAGGAGTCTCCCATGCAAGTACTAACCACGCCCGATCGTGCTTTACTTTAAACATTTGTCGGTCAAATAACCACATAGCTGCATGGATTATTTGAAGTTAAGCCGATTTGGCGGGTATTTCATGTTTTTGGATGTTTTAAAATCGTTATCGCTGGCACAAAGTACATTCTAGTATTGACCTAGACCTCTACATACTTGGAGCAACACTACGGCAATTTATCAGCAATTCTCGAAATATTTATTCACATTTTCGAACTTTTAACTATGGTACTTGTTATTATGATATCTCAGGAAACAATCCCGCTTGAAACAACCAACTTTGCAATCAATTTTCACAACTTTGAAAGCAGTTTGTTGCCGATACTTCGGTTGGCTGTTGTGATAATTTGTTTATATATGAGGCATTTATGTTGCATTTACTTAATGTTTTCTAAATTTAACTGCGGGGGTGTCGTTACAATGACATTAGGTTAAATAAACAAACAACTCCGCCAACATTTCCTTCGCTTTTTCCAACATTGCACGCTGTTTTCTAACATTTTACAGTCAGTTTATGTGAACGTCTATAGGTTGCTTTCAATTGGCATTTATTAAATTCGTTGACTTTACAGCTGCACGTTTCTATATGCCAACAACTTAGGTCATATATACTGATATATCTACCGAAGTTTACATAACTTTGCACAACTTTGCCATCACTTTGAACAACTTTGCCCGGTGTGTTAACGGCTTAAAACCCACTACGTGCCGATAGCATCTACAACTTGTTCTTGAAAATTAGAAGCAATTTGAAAACTTTTCCTTAATTGTAATAATTACAAAAAATCCACGATTTTCCACTATAAATGATTGCCATCACTGTAAAAAAGAATGCAGGAACGTTGCCTTATATCTTTACTATGTGTGTGATGAAACAAAAAAAAATTCAACTGCTCGTTTACTCAAGGAGTCTCCCATGCAAGTAGTAACCACGCCCGATCGTGCTTTACTTTAAACATTTGTCGGTCAAATAACCACATAGCTGCATGGATTATTTGAAGTTAAGCCGATTTGGCGGGTATTTCATGTTTTTGGATGTTTTAAAATCGTCATCGCTGGCACAAAGTATATTCTAGTATTGACCTATGACCTCTACATACTTGGAGCAACACTACGGTAATTTAACAGCAATTCTCGAAATATTTATTCACATTTTCGAACTTTTAACTATGGTACTTGTTATTATGATATCTCGGGTATCAATCCCGCTTGAAACAACCAACTTTGCAATCAATTTTCACAACTTTGAAAGCAGTTTGTTGCCGATACTTCGGTTGGCTGTTGTGATAATTTGTTTATATATGAGGCATTCCTGTTGTATTTACTTAATGTTTTCTAAATTTAACTGCGGGGGTGTCGTTACAATGACTTAGGTTAAATAAACAAACAACTCCGCCAACATTTCCTTCGCTTTTTCCAACATTGCACGCTGTTTTCTAACATTTTACAGTCAGTTTATGTGAACGTCTATAGGTTGCTTTCAATTGGCATTTATTAAATTCGTTGACTTTACAGCTGCACGATTCTATATGCCAACAACTTAGGTCATATATACTGATATATCTACCGAAGTTTACATAACTTTGCACAACTTTGCCATCACTTTGAACAACTTTGCCCGGTGTGTTAACGGCTTAAAACCCACTATGTGCCGATAGCATCTACAACTTGTTCTTGAAAATTAGAAGCAATTTGAAAACTTTTCCTTAATTGTAATAATTACAAAAAATCCACGATTTTCCACTATAAATGATTGCCATCACTGTAAAAAAGAATGCAGGAACGTTGCCTTATATCTTTACTATGTGTGTGATGAAACAAAAAAAAATTCAACTGCTCGTTTACTCAAGGAGTCTCCCATGCAAGTACTAACCACGCCCGATCGTGCTTTACTTTAAACATTTGTCGGTCAAATAACCACATAGCTGCATGGATTATTTGAAGTTAAGCCGATTTGGCGGGTATTTCATGTTTTTGGATGTTTTAAAATCGTTATCGCTGGCACAAAGTATATTCTAGTATTGACCTATGACCTCTACATACTTGGAGCAACACTACGGTAATTTAACAGCAATTCTTGAAATATTTATTAACATTTTCGAACTTTTAACTATGGTACTTGTTATTATGATATCTGAGGAAACAATCCCGCTTGAAACAACCAACTTTGCAATCAATTTTCACAACTTTGAAAGCAGTTTGTTGCCGATACTTCGGTTGGCTGTTGTGATAATTTGTTTATATATGAGGCATTCCTGTTGCATTTACTTAATGTTTTCTAAATTTAACTGCGGGGGTGTCGTTACAATGACTTAGGTTAAATAAACAAACAACTCCGCCAACATTTCCTTCGCTTTTTCCAACATTGCACGCTGTTTTCTAACATTTTACAGTCAGTTTATGTGAATGTCTATAGGTTGCTTTCAATTGGCATTTATTAAATTCGTTGACTTTACAGCTGCACGTTTCTATATGCCAACAACTTAGGTCATATATACTGATATATCTACCGAAGTTTACATAACTTTGCACAACTTTGCCATCACTTTGAACAACTTTGCCCGGTGTGTTAACGGCTTAAAACCCACTACGTGCCGATAGCATCTACAACTTGTTCTTGAAAATTAGAAGCAATTTGAAAACTTTTCCTTAATTGTAATAATTACAAAAAATCCACGATTTTCCACTATAAATGATTGCCATCACTGTAAAAAAGAATGCAGGAACGTTGCCTTATATCTTTACTATGTGTGTGATGAAACAAAAAAAAATTCAACTGCTCGTTTACTCAAGGAGTCTCCCATGCAAGTACTAACCACGCCCGATCGTGCTTTACTTTAAACATTTGTCGGTCAAATAACCACATAGCTGCATGGATTATTTGAAGTTAAGCCGATTTGGCGGGTATTTCATGTTTTTGGATGTTTTAAAATCGTTATCGCTGGCACAAAGTACATTCTAGTATTGACCTAGACCTCTACATACTTGGAGCAACACTACGGCAATTTATCAGCAATTCTCGAAATATTTATTCACATTTTCGAACTTTTAACTATGGTACTTGTTATTATGATATCTCAGGAAACAATCCCGCTTGAAACAACCAACTTTGCAATCAATTTTCACAACTTTGAAAGCAGTTTGTTGCCGATACTTCGGTTGGCTGTTGTGATAATTTGTTTATATATGAGGCATTCCTGTTGTATTTACTTAATGTTTTCTAAATTTAACTGCGGGGGTGTCGTTACAATGACTTAGGTTAAATAAACAAACAACTCCGCCAACATTTCCTTCGCTTTTTCCAACATTGCACGCTGTTTTCTAACATTTTACAGTCAGTTTATGTGAACGTCTATAGGTTGCTTTCAATTGGCATTTATTAAATTCGTTGACTTTACAGCTGCACGATTCTATATGCCAACAACTTAGGTCATATATACTGATATATCTACCGAAGTTTACATAACTTTGCACAACTTTGCCATCACTTTGAACAACTTTGCCCGGTGTGTTAACGGCTTAAAACCCACTACGTGCCGATAGCATCTACAACTTGTTCTTGAAAATTAGAAGCAATTTGAAAACTTTTCCTTAATTGTAATAATTACAAAAAATCCACGATTTTCCACTATAAATGATTGCCATCACTGTAAAAAAGAATGCAGGAACGTTGCCTTATATCTTTACTATGTGTGTGATGAAACAAAAAAAAATTCAACTGCTCGTTTACTCAAGGAGTCTCCCATGCAAGTACTAACCACGCCCGATCGTGCTTTACTTTAAACATTTGTCGGTCAAATAACCACATAGCTGCATGGATTATTTGAAGTTAAGCCGATTTGGCGGGTATTTCATGTTTTTGGATGTTTTAAAATCGTTATCGCTGGCACAAAGTATATTCTAGTATTGACCTATGACCTCTACATACTTGGAGCAACACTACGGTAATTTAACAGCAATTCTTGAAATATTTATTAACATTTTCGAACTTTTAACTATGGTACTTGTTATTATGATATCTGAGGAAACAATCCCGCTTGAAACAACCAACTTTGCAATCAATTTTCACAACTTTGAAAGCAGTTTGTTGCCGATACTTCGGTTGGCTGTTGTGATAATTTGTTTATATATGAGGCATTCCTGTTGCATTTACTTAATGTTTTCTAAATTTAACTGCGGGGGTGTCGTTACAATGACTTAGGTTAAATAAACAAACAACTCCGCCAACATTTCCTTCGCTTTTTCCAACATTGCACGCTGTTTTCTAACATTTTACAGTCAGTTTATGTGAATGTCTATAGGTTGCTTTCAATTGGCATTTATTAAATTCGTTGACTTTACAGCTGCACGTTTCTATATGCCAACAACTTAGGTCATATATACTGATATATCTACCGAAGTTTACATAACTTTGCACAACTTTGCCATCACTTTGAACAACTTTGCCCGGTGTGTTAACGGCTTAAAACCCACTACGTGCCGATAGCATCTACAACTTGTTCTTGAAAATTAGAAGCAATTTGAAAACTTTTCCTTAATTGTAATAATTACAAAAAATCCACGATTTTCCACTATAAATGATTGCCATCACTGTAAAAAAGAATGCAGGAACGTTGCCTTATATCTTTACTATGTGTGTGATGAAACAAAAAAAATTCAACTGCTCGTTTACTCAAGGAGTCTCCCATGCAAGTACTAACCACGCCCGATCGTGCTTTACTTTAAACATTTGTCGGTCAAATAACCACATAGCTGCATGGATTAATTGAAGTTAAGCCGATTTGGCGGGTATTTCATGTTTTTGGATGTTTTAAAATCGTCATCGCTGGCACAAAGTATATTCTAGTATTGACCTATGACCTCTACATACTTGGAGCAACACTACGGTAATTTAACAGCAATTCTCGAAATATTTATTCACATTTTCGAACTTTTAACTATGGTACTTGTTATTATGATATCTCGGGTATCAATCCCGCTTGAAACAACCAACTTTGCAATCAATTTTCACAACTTTGAAAGCAGTTTGTTGCCGATACTTCGGTTGGCTGTTGTGATAATTTGTTTATATATGAGGCATTCCTGTTGTATTTTCTTAATGTTTTCTAAATTTAACTGCGGGGGTGTCGTTACAATGACTTAGGTTAAATAAACAAACAACTCCGCCAACATTTCCTTCGCTTTTTCCAACATTGCACGCTGTTTTCTAGCATTTTACAGTCAGTTTATGTGAACGTCTATAGGTTGCTTTCAATTGGCATTTATTAAATTCGTTGACTTTACAGCTGCACGTTTCTATATGCCAACAACTTAGGTCATATATACTGATATATCTACCGAAGTTTACATAACTTTGCACAACTTTGCCATCACTTTGAACAACTTTGCCCGGTGTGTTAACGGCTTAAAACCCATTACGTGCCGATAGCATCTACAACTTGTTCTTGAAAATTATAAGCAATTTGAAAACTTTTCCTTAATTGTAATAATTACAAAAAATCCACGATTTTCCACTATAAATGATTGCCATCACTGTAAAAAAGAATGCAGGAACGTTGCCTTATATCTTTACTATGTGTGTGATGAAACAAAAAAAATTCAACTGCTCGTTTACTCAAGGAGTCTCCCATGCAAGTACTAACCACGCCCGATCGTGCTTTACTTTAAACATTTGTCGGTCAAATAACCACATAGCTGCATGGATTAATTGAAGTTAAGCCGATTTGGCGGGTATTTCATGTTTTTGGATGTTTTAAAATCGTCATCGCTGGCACAAAGTATATTCTAGTATTGACCTATGACCTCTACATACTTGGAGCAACACTACGGTAATTTAACAGCAATTCTCGAAATATTTATTCACATTTTCGAACTTTTAACTATGGTACTTGTTATTATGATATCTCGGGTATCAATCCCGCTTGAAACAACCAACTTTGCAATCAATTTTCACAACTTTGAAAGCAGTTTGTTGCCGATACTTCGGTTGGCTGTTGTGATAATTTGTTTATATATGAGGCAATCATGTTGCATTTACTTAATGTTTTCTAAATTTAACTGCGGGGGTGTCGTTACAATGACTTAGGTTAAATAAACAAACAACTCCGCCAACATTTCCTTCGCTTTTTCCAACATTGCACGCTGTTTTCTAACATTTTACAGTCAGTTTATGTGAACGTCTATAGGTTGGTTTCAATTGGCATTTATTAAAATCGTTGACTTTACAGCTGCACGTTTCTATATGCCAACAACTTAGGTCATATATACTGATATATCTACCGAAGTTTACATAACTTTGCACAACTTTGCCATCACTTTGAACAACTTTGCCCGGTGTGTTAACGGCTTAAAACCCACTACGTGCCAATAGCATCTACAACTTGTTCTTGAAAATTAGAAGCAATTTGAAAACTTTTCCTTAATTGTAATAATTACAAAAATCCACGATTTTCCACTATAAATGATTGCCATCACTGTAACAAAGAATGCAGGAACGTTGCCTTATATCTTTACTATGTGTGTGATGAAACAAAAAAAAATTCAACTGCTCGTTTACTCAAGGAGTCTCCCATGCAAGTACTAACCACGCCCGATCGTGCTTTACTTTAAACATTTGTCGGTCAAATAACCACATAGCTGCATGGATTATTTGAAGTTAAGCCGATTTGGCGGGTATTTCATGTTTTTGGATGTTTTAAAATCGTTATCGCTGGCACAAAGTACATTCTAGTATTGACCTATGACCTCTACATACTTGGAGCAACACTACGGTAATTTAACAGCAATTCTTGAAATATTTATTAACATTTTCGAACTTTTAACTATGGTACTTGTTATTATGATATCTGAGGAAACAATCCCGCTTGAAACAACCAACTTTGCAATCAATTTTCACAACTTTGAAAGCAGTTTGTTGCCGATACTTCGGTTGGCTGTTGTGATAATTTGTTTATATATGAGGCATTCCTGTTGCATTTACTTAATGTTTTCTAAATTTAACTGCGGGGGTGTCGTTACAATGACTTAGGTTAAATAAACAAACAACTCCGCCAACATTTCCTTCGCTTTTTCCAACATTGCACGCTGTTTTCTAACATTTTACAGTCAGTTTATGTGAATGTCTATAGGTTGCTTTCAATTGGCATTTATTAAATTCGTTGACTTTACAGCTGCACGTTTCTATATGCCAACAACTTAGGTCATATATACTGATATATCTACCGAAGTTTACATAACTTTGCACAACTTTGCCATCACTTTGAACAACTTTGCCCGGTGTGTTAACGGCTTAAAACCCACTACGTGCCGATAGCATCTACAACTTGTTCTTGAAAATTAGAAGCAATTTGAAAACTTTTCCTTAATTGTAATAATTACAAAAAATCCACGATTTTCCACTATAAATGATTGCCATCACTGTAAAAAAGAATGCAGGAACGTTGCTTTATATCTTTACTATGTGTGTGATGAAACAAAAAAAAATTCAACTGCTCGTTTACTCAAGGAGTCTCCCATGCAAGTACTAACCACGCCCGATCGTGCTTTACTTTAAACATTTGTCGGTCAAATAACCACATAGCTGCATGGATTAATTGAAGTTATGCCGATTTGGCGGGTATTTCATGTTTTTGGATGTTTTAAAATTGTTATCGCTGGCACAAAGTACATTCTAGTATTGACCTATGACCTCTACATACTTGGAGCAACACTACGGTAATTTAACAGCAATTCTCGAAATATTTATTAACATTTTCGAACTTTTAACTATGGTACTTGTTATTATGATATCACAGGAAACAATCCCGCTTGAAACAACCAACTTTGCAATCAATTTTCACAACTTTGAAAGCAGTTTGTTGCCGATACTTCGGTTGGCTGTTGTGATAATTTGTTTATATATGAGGCATTCCTGTTGCATTTACTTAATGTTTTCTAAATTTAACTGCGGGGGTGTCGTTACAATGACTTAGGTTAAATAAACAAACAACTCCGCCAACATTTCCTTCGCTTTTTCCAACATTGCACGCTGTTTTCTAACATTTTACAGTCAGTTTATGTGAACGTCTATAGGTTGCTTTCAATTGGCATTTATTAAATTCGTTGACTTTACAGCTGCACGTTTCTATATGCCAACAACTTAGGTCATATATACTGATATATCTACCGAAGTTTACATAACTTTGCACAACTTTGCCATCACTTTGAACAACTTTGCCCGGTGTGTTAACGGCTTAAAACCCACTACGTGCCGATAGCATCTACAACCTGTTCTTGAAAATTAGAATCAATTTGAAAACTTTTCCTTAATTGTAATAATTACAAAAAATCCACGATTTTCCACTATAAATGATTGCCATCACTGTAAAAAAGAATGCAGGAACGTTGCCTTATATCTTTACTATGTGTGTGATGAAACAAAAAAAAAATCAACTGCTCGTTTACTCAAGGAGTCTCCCATGCAAGTACTAACCACGCCCGATCGTGCTTTACTTTAAACATTTGTCGGTCAAATAACCACATAGCTGCATGGATTAATTGAAGTTAAGCCGATTTGGCGGGTATTTCATGTTTTTGGATGTTTTAAAATCGTTATCGCTGGCACAAAGTACATTCTAGTATTGACCTATGACCTCTACATACTTGGAGCAACACTACGGTAATTTAACAGCAATTCTCGAAATATTTAGTAACATTTTCGAACTTTTAACTATGGTACTTGTTATTATGATATCACAGGAAACAATCCCGCTTGAAACAACCAACTTTGCAATCAATTTTCACAACTTTGAAAGCAGTTTGTTGCCGATACTTCGGTTGGCTGTTGTGATAATTTGTTTATATATGAGGCATTCCTGTTGCATTTACTTAATGTTTTCTAAATTTAACTGCGGGGGTGTCGTTACAATGACTTAGGTTAAATAAACAAACAACTCCGCCAACATTTCCTTCGCTTTTTCCAACATTGCACGCTGTTTTCTAACATTTTACAGTCAGTTTATGTGAACGTCTATAGGTTGCTTTCAATTGGCATTTATTAAATTCGTTGACTTTACAGCTGCACGTTTCTATATGCCAACAACTTAGGTCATATATACTGATATATCTACCGAAGTTTACATAACTTTGCACAACTTTGCCATCACTTTGAACAACTTTGCCCGGTGTGTTAACGGCTTAAAACCCACTACGTGCCGATAGCATCTACAACCTGTTCTTGAAAATTAGAAGCAATTTGAAAACTTTTCCTTAATTGTAATAATTACAAAAAATCCACGATTTTCCACTATAAATGATTGCCATCACTGTAAAAAAGAATGCAGGAACGTTGCCTTATATCTTTACTATGTGTGTGATGAAACAAAAAAAAATCAACTGCTCGTTTACTCAAGGAGTCTCCCATGCAAGTACTAACCACGCCCGATCGTGCTTTACTTTAAACATTTGTCGGTCAAATAACCACATAGCTGCATGGATTAATTGAAGTTAAGCCGATTTGGCGGGTATTTCATGTTTTTGGATGTTTTAAAATCGTTATCGCTGGCACAAAGTACATTCTAGTATTGACCTATGACCTCTACATACTTGGAGCAACACTACGGTAATTTAACAGCAATTCTCGAAATATTTAGTAACATTTTCGAACTTTTAACTATGGTACTTGTTATTATGATATCACAGGAAACAATCCCGCTTGAAACAACCAACTTTGCAATCAATTTTCACAACTTTGAAAGCAGTTTGTTGCCGATACTTCGGTTGGCTGTTGTGATAATTTGTTTATATATGAGGCATTCCTGTTGCATTTACTTAATGTTTTCTAAATTTAACTGCGGGGGTGTCGTTACAATGACTTAGGTTAAATAAACAAACAACTCCGCCAACATTTCCTTCGCTTTTTCCAGCATTGCACGCTGTTTTCTAACATTTTACAGTCAGTTTATGTGAACGTCTATAGGTTGCTTTCAATTGGCATTTATTAAATTCGTTGACTTTACAGCTGCACGTTTCTATATGCCAACAACTTAGGTCATATATACTGATATATCTACCGAAGTTTACATAACTTTGCACAACTTTGCCATCACTTTAAACAACTTTTCCCGGTGTGTTAACGGCTTAAAACCCACTACGTGCCGATAGCATCTACAACTTGTTCTTGAAAATTAGAAGCAATTTGAAAACTTTTCCTTAATTGTAATAATTACAAAAAATCCACGATTTTCCACTATAAATGATTGCCATCACTGTAAAAAAGAATGCAGGAACGTTGCCTTATATCTTTATTATGTGTGTGATGAAACAAAAAAAAATTCAACTGCTCGTTTACTCAGGGAGTCTCTCATGCAAGTACTAACCACGCACAATCGTGCTTTACTTTAAACATTTGTCGGTCACATAACCACATAGCTGCATGGATTATTTGAAGTTAAGCCGATTTGGCGGGTATTTCATGTTTTTGGATGTTTTAAAATCGTTATCGCTGGCACAAAGTACATTCTAGTATTGACCTATGACCTATACATACTTGGAGCAACACTACGGTAATTTAACAGCAATTCTCGAAATATTTATTAACATTTTCGAACTTTTAACTATGGTACTTGTTATTATGATATCACAGGAAACAATCCCGCTTGAAACAACCAACTTTGCAATCAATGTTCACAACTTTGAAAGCAGTTTGTTGCCGATACTTCGGTTGGCTGTTGTGATAATTTGTTTATATATGAGGCAATCATGTTGCATTTACTTAATGTTTTCTAAATTTAACTGCGGGGGTGTCGTTACAATGACTTAGGTTAAATAAACAAACAACTCCGCCAACATTTCCTTCGCTTTTTCCAACATTGCACGCTGTTTTCTAACATTTTACAGTCAGTTTATGTGAACGTCTATAGGTTGCTTTCAATTGGCATTTATTAAAATCGTTGACTTTACAGCTGCACGTTTCTATATGCCAACAACTTAGGTCATATATACTGATATATCTACCGAAGTTTACATAACTTTGCACAACTTTGCCATCACTTTGAACAACTTTGCCCGGTGTGTTAACGGCTTAAAACCCACTACGTGCCGATAGCATCTACAACTTGTTCTTGAAAATTAGAAGCAATTTGAAAATTTTTCCTTAATTGTAATAATTACAAAAAATCCACGATTTTCCACTATAAATGATTGCCATCACTGTAACAAAGAATGCAGGAACGTTGCCTTATATCTTTACTATGTGTGTGATGAAACAAAAAAAAATTCAACTGCTCGTTTACTCAAGGAGTCTCCCATGCAAGTACTAACCACGCCCGATCGTGCTTTACTTTAAACATTTGTCGGTCAAATAACCACATAGCTGCATGGATTATTTGAAGTTAAGCCGATTTGGCGGGTATTTCATGTTTTTGGATGTTTTAAAATCGTTATCGCTGGCACAAAGTACATTCTAGTATTGACCTATGACCTCTACGTACTTGGAGCAACACTACGGTAATTTAACAGCAATTCTTGAAATATTTATTAACATTTTCGAACTTTCAACTATGGTACTTGTTATTATGATATCACAGGAAACAATCCCGCTTGAAACAACCAACTTTGCAATCAATTTTCACAACTTTGAAAGCAGTTTGTTGCCGATACTTCGGTTGGCTGTTGTGATAATTTGTTTATATATGAGGCATTCCTGTTGCATTTACTTAATGTTTTCTAAATTTAACTGCGGGGGTGTCGTTACAATGACTTAGGTTAAATAAACAAACAACTCCGCCAACATTTCCTTCGCTTTTTCCAGCATTGCACGCTGTTTTCTAACATTTTACAGTCAGTTTATGTGAACGTCTATAGGTTGCTTTCAATTGGCATTTATTAAATTCGTTGACTTTACAGCTGCACGTTTCTATATGCCAACAACTTAGGTCATATATACTGATATATCTACCGAAGTTTACATAACTTTGCACAACTTTGCCATCACTTTAAACAACTTTTCCCGGTGTGTTAACGGCTTAAAACCCACTACGTGCCGATAGCATCTACAACTTGTTCTTGAAAATTAGAAGCAATTTGAAAACTTTTCCTTAATTGTAATAATTACAAAAAATCCACGATTTTCCACTATAAATGATTGCCATCACTGTAAAAAAGAATGCAGGAACGTTGCCTTATATCTTTATTATGTGTGTGATGAAACAAAAAAAAATTCAACTGCTCGTTTACTCAGGGAGTCTCTCATGCAAGTACTAACCACGCACAATCGTGCTTTACTTTAAACATTTGTCGGTCACATAACCACATAGCTGCATGGATTATTTGAAGTTAAGCCGATTTGGCGGGTATTTCATGTTTTTGGATGTTTTAAAATCGTTATCGCTGGCACAAAGTACATTCTAGTATTGACCTATGACCTATACATACTTGGAGCAACACTACGGTAATTTAACAGCAATTCTCGAAATATTTATTAACATTTTCGAACTTTTAACTATGGTACTTGTTATTATGATATCACAGGAAACAATCCCGCTTGAAACAACCAACTTTGCAATCAATGTTCACAACTTTGAAAGCAGTTTGTTGCCGATACTTCGGTTGGCTGTTGTGATAATTTGTTTATATATGAGGCAATCATGTTGCATTTACTTAATGTTTTCTAAATTTAACTGCGGGGGTGTCGTTACAATGACTTAGGTTAAATAAACAAACAACTCCGCCAACATTTCCTTCGCTTTTTCCAACATTGCACGCTGTTTTCTAACATTTTACAGTCAGTTTATGTGAACGTCTATAGGTTGCTTTCAATTGGCATTTATTAAAATCGTTGACTTTACAGCTGCACGTTTCTATATGCCAACAACTTAGGTCATATATACTGATATATCTACCGAAGTTTACATAACTTTGCACAACTTTGCCATCACTTTGAACAACTTTGCCCGGTGTGTTAACGGCTTAAAACCCACTACGTGCCGATAGCATCTACAACTTGTTCTTGAAAATTAGAAGCAATTTGAAAATTTTTCCTTAATTGTAATAATTACAAAAAATCCACGATTTTCCACTATAAATGATTGCCATCACTGTAACAAAGAATGCAGGAACGTTGCCTTATATCTTTACTATGTGTGTGATGAAACAAAAAAAAATTCAACTGCTCGTTTACTCAAGGAGTCTCCCATGCAAGTACTAACCACGCCCGATCGTGCTTTACTTTAAACATTTGTCGGTCAAATAACCACATAGCTGCATGGATTATTTGAAGTTAAGCCGATTTGGCGGGTATTTCATGTTTTTGGATGTTTTAAAATCGTTATCGCTGGCACAAAGTACATTCTAGTATTGACCTATGACCTCTACGTACTTGGAGCAACACTACGGTAATTTAACAGCAATTCTTGAAATATTTATTAACATTTTCGAACTTTCAACTATGGTACTTGTTATTATGATATCTGAGGAAACAATCCCGCTTGAAACAACCAACTTTGCAATCAATTTTCACAACTTTGAAAGCAGTTTGTTGCCGATACTTCGGTTGGCTGTTGTGATAATTTGTTTATATATGAGGCATTCCTGTTGCATTTACTTAATGTTTTCTAAATTTAACTGCGGGGGTGTCGTTACAATGACTTAGGTTAAATAAACAAACAACTCCGCCAACATTTCCTTCGCTTTTTCCAACATTGCACGCTGTTTTCTAACATTTTACAGTCAGTTTATGTGAACGTCTATAGGTTGCTTTCAATTGGCATTTATTAAATTCGTTGACTTTACAGCTGCACGTTTCTATATGCCAACAACTTAGGTCATATATACTGATATATCTACCGAAGTTTACATAACTTTGCACAACTTTGCCATCACTTTGAACAACTTTGCCCGGTGTGTTAACGGCTTAAAACCCACTACGTGCCGATAGCATCTACAACTTGTTCTTGAAAATTAGAAGCAATTTGAAAACTTTTCCTTAATTGTAATAATTACAAAAAATCCACGATTTTCCACTATAAATGATTGCCATCACTGTAAAAAAGAATGCAGGAACGTTACTTTATATCTTTACTATGTGTGTGATGAAACAAAAAAAAATTCAACTGCTCGTTTACTCAAGGAGTCTCCCATGCAAGTACTAACCACGCCCGATCGTGCTTTACTTTAAACATTTGTCGGTCAAATAACCACATAGCTGCATGGATTAATTGAAGTTAAGCCGATTTGGCGGGTATTTCATGTTTTTGGATGTTTTAAAATCGTTATCGCTGGCACAAAGTACATTCTAGTATTGACCTATGACCTCTACATACTTGGAGCAACACTACGGTAATTTAACAGCAATTCTCGAAATATTTATTAACATTTTCGAACTTTTAACTATGGTACTTGTTATTATGATATCACAGGAAACAATCCCGCTTGAAACAACCAACTTTGCAATCAATTTTCACAACTTTGAAAGCAGTTTGTTGCCGATACTTCGGTTGGCTGTTGTGATAATTTGTTTATATATGAGGCATTCCTGTTGCATTTACTTAATGTTTTCTAAATTTAACTGCGGGGGTGTCGTTACAATGACTTAGGTTAAATAAACAAACAACTCCGCCAACATTTCCTTCGCTTTTTCCAACATTGCACGCTGTTTTCTAACATTTTACAGTCAGTTTATGTGAACGTCTATAGGTTGCTTTCAATTGGCATTTATTAAATTCGTTGACTTTACAGCTGCACGTTTCTATATGCCAACAACTTAGGTCATATATACTGATATATCTACCGAAGTTTACATAACTTTGCACAACTTTGCCATCACTTTGAACAACTTTTCCCGGTGTGTTAACGGCTTAAAACCCACTACGTGCCGATAGCATCTACAACTTGTTCTTGAAAATTAGAAGCAATTTGAAAACTTTTCCTTAATTGTAATAATTACAAAAAATCCACGATTTTCCACTATAAATGATTGCCATCACTGTAAAAAAGAATGCAGGAACGTTGCCTTATATCTTTACTATGTGTGTGATGAAACAAAAAAAAATTCAACTGCTCGTTTACTCAAGGAGTCTCCCATGCAAGTACTAACCACGCCCGATCGTGCTTTACTTTAAACATTTGTCGGTCAAATAACCACATAGCTGCATGGATTATTTGAAGTTAAGCCGATTTGGCGGGTATTTCATGTTTTTGGATGTTTTAAAATCGTTATCGCTGGCACAAAGTACATTCTAGTATTGACCTATGACCTCTACGTACTTGGAGCAACACTACGGTAATTTAACAGCAATTCTTGAAATATTTATTAACATTTTCGAACTTTCAACTATGGTACTTGTTATTATGATATCTGAGGAAACAATCCCGCTTGAAACAACCAACTTTGCAATCAATTTTCACAACTTTGAAAGCAGTTTGTTGCCGATACTTCAGTTGGCTGTTGTGATAATTTGTTTATATATGAGGCATTCCTGTTGCATTTACTTAATGTTTTCTAAATTTAACTGCGGGGGTGTCGTTACAATGACTTAGGTTAAATAAACAAACAACTCCGCCAACATTTCCTTCGCTTTTTCCAACATTGCACGCTGTTTTCTAACATTTTACAGTCAGTTTATGTGAACGTCTATAGGTTGCTTTCAATTGGCATTTATTAAATTCGTTGACTTTACAGCTGCACGTTTCTATATGCCAACAACTTAGGTCATATATACTGATATATCTACCGAAGTTTACATAACTTTGCACAACTTTGCCATCACTTTGAACAACTTTGCCCGGTGTGTTAACGGCTTAAAACCCACTACGTGCCGATAGCATCTACAACTTGTTCTTGAAAATTAGAAGCAATTTGAAAACTTTTCCTTAATTGTAATAATTACAAAAAATCCACGATTTTCCACTATAAATGATTGCCATCACTGTAAAAAAGAATGCAGGAACGTTACTTTATATCTTTACTATGTGTGTGATGAAACAAAAAAAAATTCAACTGCTCGTTTACTCAAGGAGTCTCCCATGCAAGTACTAACCACGCCCGATCGTGCTTTACTTTAAACATTTGTCGGTCAAATAACCACATAGCTGCATGGATTAATTGAAGTTAAGCCGATTTGGCGGGTATTTCATGTTTTTGGATGTTTTAAAATCGTTATCGCTGGCACAAAGTACATTCTAGTATTGACCTATGACCTCTACATACTTGGAGCAACACTACGGTAATTTAACAGCAATTCTCGAAATATTTATTAACATTTTCGAACTTTTAACTATGGTACTTGTTATTATGATATCACAGGAAACAATCCCGCTTGAAACAACCAACTTTGCAATCAATTTTCACAACTTTGAAAGCAGTTTGTTGCCGATACTTCGGTTGGCTGTTGTGATAATTTGTTTATATATGAGGCATTCCTGTTGCATTTACTTAATATTTTCTAAATTTAACTGCGGGGGTGTCGTTACAATGACTTAGGTTAAATAAACAAACAACTCCGCCAACATTTCCTTCGCTTTTTCCAACATTGCACGCTGTTTTCTAACATTTTACAGTCAGTTTATGTGAACGTCTATAGGTTGCTTTCAATTGGCATTTATTAAATTCGTTGACTTTACAGCTGCACGTTTCTATATGCCAACAACTTAGGTCATATATACTGATATATCTACCGAAGTTTACATAACTTTGCACAACTTTGCCATCACTTTGAACAACTTTTCCCGGTGTGTTAACGGCTTAAAACCCACTACGTGCCGATAGCATCTACAACTTGTTCTTGAAAATTAGAAGCAATTTGAAAACTTTTCCTTAATTGTAATAATTACAAAAAATCCACGATTTTCCACTATAAATGATTGCCATCACTGTAAAAAAGAATGCAGGAATGTTGCCTTATATCTTTACTATGTGTGTGATGAAACAAAAAAAAAATTCAACTGCTCGTTTACTCAGGGAGTCTCTCATGCAAGTAGTAACCACGCACGATCGTGCTTTACTTTAAACATTTGTCGGTCACATAACCACATAGCTGCATGGATTATTTGAAGTTAAGCCGATTTGGCGGGTATTTCATGTTTTTGGATGTTTTAAAATCGTTATCGCTGGCACAAAGTACATTCTAGTATTGACCTATGACCTCTACATACTTGGAGCAACACTACGGTAATTTAACAGCAATTCTCGAAATATTTATTCACATTTTCGAACTTTTAACTATGGTACTTGTTATTATGATATCACAGGAAACAATCCCGCTTGAAACAACCAACTTTGCAATCAATTTTCACAACTTTGAAAGCAGTTTGTTGCCGATACTTCGGTTGGCTGTTGTGATAATTTGTTTATATATGAGGCATTCCTGTTGCATTTACTTAATGTTTTCTAAATTTAACTGCGGGGGTGTCGTTACAATGACTTAGGTTAAATAAACAAACAACTCCGCCAACATTTCCTTCGCTTTTTCCAGCATTGCACGCTGTTTTCTAACATTTTACAGTCAGTTTATGTGAACGTCTATAGGTTGCTTTCAATTGGCATTTATTAAATTCGTTGACTTTACAGCTGCACGTTTCTATATGCCAACAACTTAGGTCATATATACTGATATATCTACCGAAGTTTACATAACTTTGCACAACTTTGCCATCACTTTGAACAACTTTGCCCGGTGTGTTAACGGCTTAAAACCCACTACGTGCCGATAGCATCTACAACTTGTTCTTGAAAATTAGAAGCAATTTGAAAACTTTTCCTTAATTGTAATAATTACAAAAAATCCACGATTTTCCACTATAAATGATTGCCATCACTGTAAAAAAGAATGCAGGAACGTTGCTTTATATCTTTACTATGTGTGTGATGAAACAAAAAAAAATTCAACTGCTCGTTTACTCAAGGAGTCTCCCATGCAAGTACTAACCACGCCCGATCGTGCTTTACTTTAAACATTTGTCGGTCAAATAACCACATAGCTGCATGGATTATTTGAAGTTAAGCCGATTTGGCGGGTATTTCATGTTTTTGGATGTTTTAAAATCGTTATCGCTGGCACAAAGTACATTCTAGTATTGACCTATGACCTCTACATACTTGGAGCAACACTACGGTAATTTAACAGCAATTCTCGAAATATTTATAAACATTTTCGAACTTTTAACTATGGTACTTGTTATTATGATATCACAGGAAACAATCCCGCTTGAAACAACCAACTTTGCAATCAATTTTCACAACTTTGAAAGCAGTTTGTTGCCGATACTTCGGTTGGCTGTTGTGATAATTTGTTTATATATGAGGCATTCCTGTTGCATTTACTTAATGTTTTCTAAATTTAACTGCGGGGGTGTCGTTACAATGACTTAGGTTAAATAAACAAACAACTCCGCCAACATTTCCTTCGCTTTTTCCAACATTGCACGCTGTTTTCTAACATTTTACAGTCAGTTTATGTGAACGTCTATAGGTTGCTTTCAATTGGCATTTATTAAAATCGTTGACTTTACAGCTGCACGTTTCTATATGCCAACAACTTAGGTCATATATACTGATATATCTACCGAAGTTTACATAACTTTGCACAACTTTGCCATCACTTTGAACAACTTTGCCCGGTGTGTTAACGGCTTAAAACCCACTACGTGCCGATAGCATCTACAACTTGTTCTTGAAAATTAGAAGCAATTTGAAAATTTTTCCTTAATTGTAATAATTACAAAAAATCCACGATTTTCCACTATAAATGATTGCCATCACTGTAACAAAGAATGCAGGAACGTTGCCTTATATCTTTACTATGTGTGTGATGAAACAAAAAAAAATTCAACTGCTCGTTTACTCAAGGAGTCTCCCATGCAAGTACTAACCACGCCCGATCGTGCTTTACTTTAAACATTTGTCGGTCAAATAACCACATAGCTGCATGGATTATTTGAAGTTAAGCCGATTTGGCGGGTATTTCATGTTTTTGGATGTTTTAAAATCGTTATCGCTGGCACAAAGTACATTCTAGTATTGACCTATGACCTCTACGTACTTGGAGCAACACTACGGTAATTTAACAGCAATTCTTGAAATATTTATTAACATTTTCGAACTTTCAACTATGGTACTTGTTATTATGATATCTGAGGAAACAATCCCGCTTGAAACAACCAACTTTGCAATCAATTTTCACAACTTTGAAAGCAGTTTGTTGCCGATACTTCGGTTGGCTGTTGTGATAATTTGTTTATATATGAGGCATTCCTGTTGCATTTACTTAATGTTTTCTAAATTTAACTGCGGGGGTGTCGTTACAATGACTTAGGTTAAATAAACAAACAACTCCGCCAACATTTCCTTCGCTTTTTCCAACATTGCACGCTGTTTTCTAACATTTTACAGTCAGTTTATGTGAACGTCTATAGGTTGCTTTCAATTGGCATTTATTAAATTCGTTGACTTTACAGCTGCACGTTTCTATATGCCAACAACTTAGGTCATATATACTGATATATCTACCGAAGTTTACATAACTTTGCACAACTTTGCCATCACTTTGAACAACTTTGCCCGGTGTGTTAACGGCTTAAAACCCACTACGTGCCGATAGCATCTACAACTTGTTCTTGAAAATTAGAAGCAATTTGAAAACTTTTCCTTAATTGTAATAATTACAAAAAATCCACGATTTTCCACTATAAATGATTGCCATCACTGTAAAAAAGAATGCAGGAACGTTACTTTATATCTTTACTATGTGTGTGATGAAACAAAAAAAAATTCAACTGCTCGTTTACTCAAGGAGTCTCCCATGCAAGTACTAACCACGCCCGATCGTGCTTTACTTTAAACATGTGTCGGTCAAATAACCACATAGCTGCATGGATTAATTGAAGTTAAGCCGATTTGGCGGGTATTTCATGTTTTTGGATGTTTTAAAATCGTTATCGCTGGCACAAAGTACATTCTAGTATTGACCTATGACCTCTACATACTTGGAGCAACACTACGGTAATTTAACAGCAATTCTCGAAATATTTATTAACATTTTCGAACTTTTAACTATGGTACTTGTTATTATGATATCACAGGAAACAATCCCGCTTGAAACAACCAACTTTGCAATCAATTTTCACAACTTTGAAAGCAGTTTGTTGCCGATACTTCGGTTGGCTGTTGTGATAATTTGTTTATATATGAGGCATTCCTGTTGCATTTACTTAATATTTTCTAAATTTAACTGCGGGGGTGTCGTTACAATGACTTAGGTTAAATAAACAAACAACTCCGCCAACATTTCCTTCGCTTTTTCCAACATTGCACGCTGTTTTCTAACATTTTACAGTCAGTTTATGTGAACGTCTATAGGTTGCTTTCAATTGGCATTTATTAAATTCGTTGACTTTACAGCTGCACGTTTCTATATGCCAACAACTTAGGTCATATATACTGATATATCTACCGAAGTTTACATAACTTTGCACAACTTTGCCATCACTTTGAACAACTTTTCCCGGTGTGTTAACGGCTTAAAACCCACTACGTGCCGATAGCATCTACAACTTGTTCTTGAAAATTAGAAGCAATTTGAAAACTTTTCCTTAATTGTAATAATTACAAAAAATCCACGATTTTCCACTATAAATGATTGCCATCACTGTAAAAAAGAATGCAGGAATGTTGCCTTATATCTTTACTATGTGTGTGATGAAACAAAAAAAAAATTCAACTGCTCGTTTACTCAGGGAGTCTCTCATGCAAGTAGTAACCACGCACGATCGTGCTTTACTTTAAACATTTGTCGGTCACATAACCACATAGCTGCATGGATTATTTGAAGTTAAGCCGATTTGGCGGGTATTTCATGTTTTTGGATGTTTTAAAATCGTTATCGCTGGCACAAAGTACATTCTAGTATTGACCTATGACCTCTACATACTTGGAGCAACACTACGGTAATTTAACAGCAATTCTCGAAATATTTATTCACATTTTCGAACTTTTAACTATGGTACTTGTTATTATGATATCACAGGAAACAATCCCGCTTGAAACAACCAACTTTGCAATCAATTTTCACAACTTTGAAAGCAGTTTGTTGCCGATACTTCGGTTGGCTGTTGTGATAATTTGTTTATATATGAGGCATTCCTGTTGCATTTACTTAATGTTTTCTAAATTTAACTGCGGGGGTGTCGTTACAATGACTTAGGTTAAATAAACAAACAACTCCGCCAACATTTCCTTCGCTTTTTCCAGCATTGCACGCTGTTTTCTAACATTTTACAGTCAGTGTATGTGAACGTCTATAGGTTGCTTTCAATTGGCATTTATTAAATTCGTTGACTTTACAGCTGCACGTTTCTATATGCCAACAACTTAGGTCATATATACTGATATATCTACCGAAGTTTACATAACTTTGCACAACTTTGCCATCACTTTGAACAACTTTGCCCGGTGTGTTAACGGCTTAAAACCCACTACGTGCCGATAGCATCTACAACTTGTTCTTGAAAATTAGAAGCAATTTGAAAACTTTTCCTTAATTGTAATAATTACAAAAAATCCACGATTTTCCACTATAAATGATTGCCATCACTGTAAAAAAGAATGCAGGAACGTTGCTTTATATCTTTACTATGTGTGTGATGAAACAAAAAAAAATTCAACTGCTCGTTTACTCAAGGAGTCTCCCATGCAAGTACTAACCACGCCCGATCGTGCTTTACTTTAAACATTTGTCGGTCAAATAACCACATAGCTGCATGGATTATTTGAAGTTAAGCCGATTTGGCGGGTATTTCATGTTTTTGGATGTTTTAAAATCGTTATCGCTGGCACAAAGTACATTCTAGTATTGACCTATGACCTCTACATACTTGGAGCAACACTACGGTAATTTAACAGCAATTCTCGAAATATTTATAAACATTTTCGAACTTTTAACTATGGTACTTGTTATTATGATATCACAGGAAACAATCCCGCTTGAAACAACCAACTTTGCAATCAATTTTCACAACTTTGAAAGCAGTTTGTTGCCGATACTTCGGTTGGCTGTTGTGATAATTTGTTTATATATGAGGCATTCCTGTTGCATTTACTTAATGTTTTCTAAATTTAACTGCGGGGGTGTCGTTACAATGACTTAGGTTAAATAAACAAACAACTCCGCCAACATTTCCTTCGCTTTTTCCAACATTGCACGCTGTTTTCTAACATTTTACAGTCAGTTTATGTGAACGTCTATAGGTTGCTTTCAATTGGCATTTATTAAATTCGTTGACTTTACAGCTGCACGTTTCTATATGCCAACAACTTAGGTCATATATACTGATATATCTACCGAAGTTTACATAACTTTGCACAACTTTGCCATCACTTTGAACAACTTTTCCCGGTGTGTTAACGGCTTAAAACCCACTACGTGCCGATAGCATCTACAACTTGTTCTTGAAAATTAGAAGCAATTTGAAAACTTTTCCTTAATTGTAATAATTACAAAAAATCCACGATTTTCCACTATAAATGATTGCCATCACTGTAAAAAAGAATGCAGGAACGTTGCCTTATATCTTTACTATGTGTGTGATGAAACAAAAAAAAAATTCAACTGCTCGTTTACTCAGGGAGTCTCTCATGCAAGTAGTAACCACGCACGATCGTGCTTTACTTTAAACATTTGTCGGTCACATAACCACATAGCTGCATGGATTATTTGAAGTTAAGCCGATTTGGCGGGTATTTCATGATTTTGGATGTTTTAAAATCGTTATCGCTGGCACAAAGTACATTCTAGTATTGACCTATGACCTCTACATACTTGGAGTAACACTACGGTAATTTAACAGCAATTCTCGAAATATTTATTCACATTTTCGAACTTTTAACTATGGTACTTGTTATTATGATATCACAGGAAACAATCCCGCTTGAAACAACCAACTTTGCAATCAATTTTCACAACTTTGAAAGCAGTTTGTTGCCGATACTTCGGTTGGCTGTTGTGATAATTTGTTTATATATGAGGCATTCCTGTTGCATTTACTTAATGTTTTCTAAATTTAACTGCGGGGGTGTCGTTACAATGACTTAGGTTAAATAAACAAACAACTCCGCCAACATTTCCTTCGCTTTTTCCAGCATTGCACGCTGTTTTCTAACATTTTACAGTCAGTTTATGTGAACGTCTATAGGTTGCTTTCAATTGGCATTTATTAAATTCGTTGACTTTACAGCTGCACGTTTCTATATGCCAACAACTTAGGTCATATATACTGATATATCTACCGAAGTTTACATAACTTTGCACAACTTTGCCATCACTTTGAACAACTTTTCCCGGTGTGTTAACGGCTTAAAACCCACTACGTGCCGATAGCATCTACAACTTGTTCTTGAAAATTAGAAGCAATTTGAAAACTTTTCCTTAATTGTAATAATTACAAAAAATCCACGATTTTCCACTATAAATGATTGCCATCACTGTAAAAAAGAATGCAGGAACGTTGCCTTATATCTTTACTATGTGTGTGATGAAACAAAAAAAAATTCAACTGCTCGTTTACTCAGGGAGTCTCTCATGCAAGTACTAACCACGCACAATCGTGCTTTACTTTAAACATTTGTCGGTCACATAACCACATAGCTGCATGGATTATTTGAAGTTAAGCCGATTTGGCGGGTATTTCATGTTTTTGGATGTTTTAAAATCGTTATCGCTGGCACAAAGTACATTCTAGTATTGACCTATGACCTATACATACTTGGAGCAACACTACGGTAATTTAACAGCAATTCTCGAAATATTTATTAACATTTTCGAACTTTTAACTATGGTACTTGTTATTATGATATCACAGGAAACAATCCCGCTTGAAACAACCAACTTTGCAATCAATGTTCACAACTTTGAAAGCAGTTTGTTGCCGATACTTCGGTTGGCTGTTGTGATAATTTGTTTATATATGAGGCAATCATGTTGCATTTACTTAATGTTTTCTAAATTTAACTGCGGGGGTGTCGTTACAATGACTTAGGTTAAATAAACAAACAACTCCGCCAACATTTCCTTCGCTTTTTCCAGCATTGCACGCTGTTTTCTAACATTTTACAGTCAGTTTATGTGAACGTCTATAGGTTGCTTTCAATTGGCATTTATTAAATTCGTTGACTTTACAGCTGCACGTTTCTATATGCCAACAACTTAGGTCATATATACTGATATATCTACCGAAGTTTACATAACTTTGCACAACTTTGCCATCACTTTGAACAACTTTGCCCGGTGTGTTAACGGCTTAAAACCCACTACGTGCCGATAGCATCTACAACTTGTTCTTGAAAATTAGAAGCAATTTGAAAACTTTTCCTTAATTGTAATAATTACAAAAAATCCACGATTTTCCACTATAAATGATTGCCATCACTGTAAAAAAGAATGCAGGAACGTTGCTTTATATCTTTACTATGTGTGTGATGAAACAAAAAAAAATTCAACTGCTCGTTTACTCAAGGAGTCTCCCATGCAAGTACTAACCACGCCCGATCGTGCTTTACTTTAAACATTTGTCGGTCAAATAACCACATAGCTGCATGGATTATTTGAAGTTAAGCCGATTTGGCGGGTATTTCATGTTTTTGGATGTTTTAAAATCGTTATCGCTGGCACAAAGTACATTCTAGTATTGACCTATGACCTCTACATACTTGGAGCAACACTACGGTAATTTAACAGCAATTCTCGAAATATTTATAAACATTTTCGAACTTTTAACTATGGTACTTGTTATTATGATATCACAGGAAACAATCCCGCTTGAAACAACCAACTTTGCAATCAATTTTCACAACTTTGAAAGCAGTTTGTTGCCGATACTTCGGTTGGCTGTTGTGATAATTTGTTTATATATGAGGCATTCCTGTTGCATTTACTTAATGTTTTCTAAATTTAACTGCGGGGGTGTCGTTACAATGACTTAGGTTAAATAAACAAACAACTCCGCCAACATTTCCTTCGCTTTTTCCAACATTGCACGCTGTTTTCTAACATTTTACAGTCAGTTTATGTGAACGTCTATAGGTTGCTTTTAATTGGCATTTATTAAATTCGTTGACTTTACAGCTGCACGTTTCTATATGCCAACAACTTAGGTCATATATACTGATATATCTACCGAAGTTTACATAACTTTGCACAACTTTGCCATCACTTTGAACAACTTTTCCCGGTGTGTTAACGGCTTAAAACCCACTACGTGCCGATAGCATCTACAACTTGTTCTTGAAAATTAGAAGCAATTTGAAAACTTTTCCTTAATTGTAATAATTACAAAAAATCCACGATTTTCCACTATAAATGATTGCCATCACTGTAAAAAAGAATGCAGGAACGTTGCCTTATATCTTTACTATGTGTGTGATGAAACAAAAAAAAAATTCAACTGCTCGTTTACTCAGGGAGTCTCTCATGCAAGTAGTAACCACGCACGATCGTGCTTTACTTTAAACATTTGTCGGTCACATAACCACATAGCTGCATGGATTATTTGAAGTTAAGCCGATTTGGCGGGTATTTCATGTTTTTGGATGTTTTAAAATCGTTATCGCTGGCACAAAGTACATTCTAGTATTGACCTATGACCTATACATACTTGGAGCAACACTACGGTAATTTAACAGCAATTCTCGAAATATTTATTAACATTTTCGAACTTTTAACTATGGTACTTGTTATTATGATATCACAGGAAACAATCCCGCTTGAAACAACCAACTTTGCAATCAATGTTCACAACTTTGAAAGCAGTTTGTTGCCGATACTTCGGTTGGCTGTTGTGATAATTTGTTTATATATGAGGCAATCATGTTGCATTTACTTAATGTTTTCTAAATTTAACTGCGGGGGTGTCGTTACAATGACTTAGGTTAAATAAACAAACAACTCCGCCAACATTTCCTTCGCTTTTTCCAACATTGCACGCTGTTTTCTAACATTTTACAGTCAGTTTATGTGAACGTCTATAGGTTGCTTTCAATTGGCATTTATTAAATTCGTTGACTTTACAGCTGCACGTTTCTATATGCCAACAACTTAGGTCATATATACTGATATATCTACCGAAGTTTACATAACTTTGCACAACTTTGCCATCACTTTGAACAACTTTTCCCGGTGTGTTAACGGCTTAAAACCCACTACGTGCCGATAGCATCTACAACTTGTTCTTGAAAATTAGAAGCAATTTGAAAACTTTTCCTTAATTGTAATAATTACAAAAAATCCACGATTTTCCACTATAAATGATTGCCATCACTGTAAAAAAGAATGCAGGAACGTTGCCTTATATCTTTACTATGTGTGTGATGAAACAAAAAAAAAATTCAACTGCTCGTTTACTCAGGGAGTCTCTCATGCAAGTAGTAACCACGCACGATCGTGCTTTACTTTAAACATTTGTCGGTCAAATAACCACATAGCTGCATGGATTATTTGAAGTTAAGCCGATTTGGCGGGTATTTCATGTTTTTGGATGTTTTAAAATCGTTATCGCTGGCACAAAGTACATTCTAGTATTGACCTATGACCTCTACATACTTGGAGCAACACTACGGTAATTTAACAGCAATTCTCGAAATATTTATAAACATTTTCGAACTTTTAACTATGGTACTTGTTATTATGATATCACAGGAAACAATCCCGCTTGAAACAACCAACTTTGCAATCAATTTTCACAACTTTGAAAGCAGTTTGTTGCCGATACTTCGGTTGGCTGTTGTGATAATTTGTTTATATATGAGGCATTCCTGTTGCATTTACTTAATGTTTTCTAAATTTAACTGCGGGGGTGTCGTTACAATGACTTAGGTTAAATAAACAAACAACTCCGCCAACATTTCCTTCGCTTTTTCCAACATTGCACGCTGTTTTCTAACATTTTACAGTCAGTTTATGTGAACGTCTATAGGTTGCTTTCAATTGGCATTTATTAAATTCGTTGACTTTACAGCTGCACGTTTCTATATGCCAACAACTTAGGTCATATATACTGATATATCTACCGAAGTTTACATAACTTTGCACAACTTTGCCATCACTTTGAACAACTTTTCCCGGTGTGTTAACGGCTTAAAACCCACTACGTGCCGATAGCATCTACAACTTGTTCTTGAAAATTAGAAGCAATTTGAAAACTTTTCCTTAATTGTAATAATTACAAAAAATCCACGATTTTCCACTATAAATGATTGCCATCACTGTAAAAAAGAATGCAGGAACGTTGCCTTATATCTTTACTATGTGTGTGATGAAACAAAAAAAAAATTCAACTGCTCGTTTACTCAGGGAGTCTCTCATGCAAGTAGTAACCACGCACGATCGTGCTTTACTTTAAACATTTGTCGGTCACATAACCACATAGCTGCATGGATTATTTGAAGTTAAGCCGATTTGGCGGGTATTTCATGTTTTTGGATGTTTTAAAATCGTTATCGCTGGCACAAAGTACATTCTAGTATTGACCTATGACCTCTACATACTTGGAGTAACACTACGGTAATTTAACAGCAATTCTCGAAATATTTATTCACATTTTCGAACTTTTAACTATGGTACTTGTTATTATGATATCACAGGAAACAATCCCGCTTGAAACAACCAACTTTGCAATCAATTTTCACAACTTTGAAAGCAGTTTGTTGCCGATACTTCGGTTGGCTGTTGTGATAATTTGTTTATATATGAGGCATTCCTGTTGCATTTACTTAATGTTTTCTAAATTTAACTGCGGGGGTGTCGTTACAATGACTTAGGTTAAATAAACAAACAACTCCGCCAACATTTCCTTCGCTTTTTCCAGCATTGCACGCTGTTTTCTAACATTTTACAGTCAGTTTATGTGAACGTCTATAGGTTGCTTTCAATTGGCATTTATTAAATTCGTTGACTTTACAGCTGCACGTTTCTATATGCCAACAACTTAGGTCATATATACTGATATATCTACCGAAGTTTACATAACTTTGCACAACTTTGCCATCACTTTGAACAACTTTTCCCGGTGTGTTAACGGCTTAAAACCCACTACGTGCCGATAGCATCTACAACTTGTTCTTGAAAATTAGAAGCAATTTGAAAACTTTTCCTTAATTGTAATAATTACAAAAAATCCACGATTTTCCACTATAAATGATTGCCATCACTGTAAAAAAGAATGCAGGAACGTTGCCTTATATCTTTACTATGTGTGTGATGAAACAAAAAAAAATTCAACTGCTCGTTTACTCAGGGAGTCTCTCATGCAAGTACTAACCACGCACAATCGTGCTTTACTTTAAACATTTGTCGGTCACATAACCACATAGCTGCATGGATTATTTGAAGTAAAGCCGATTTGGCGGGTATTTCATGTTTTTGGATGTTTTAAAATCGTTATCGCTGGCACAAAGTACATTCTAGTATTGACCTATGACCTATACATACTTGGAGCAACACTACGGTAATTTAACAGCAATTCTCGAAATATTTATTAACATTTTCGAACTTTTAACTATGGTACTTGTTATTATGATATCACAGGAAACAATCCCGCTTGAAACAACCAACTTTGCAATCAATGTTCACAACTTTGAAAGCAGTTTGTTGCCGATACTTCGGTTGGCTGTTGTGATAATTTGTTTATATATGAGGCAATCATGTTGCATTTACTTAATGTTTTCTAAATTTAACTGCGGGGGTGTCGTTACAATGACTTAGGTTAAATAAACAAACAACTCCGCCAACATTTCCTTCGCTTTTTCCAACATTGCACGCTGTTTTCTAACATTTTACAGTCAGTTTATGTGAACGTCTATAGGTTGCTTTCAATTGGCATTTATTAAATTCGTTGACTTTACAGCTGCACGTTTCTATATGCCAACAACTTAGGTCATATATACTGATATATCTACCGAAGTTTACATAACTTTGCACAACTTTGCCATCACTTTGAACAACTTTTCCCGGTGTGTTAACGGCTTAAAACCCACTACGTGCCGATAGCATCTACAACTTGTTCTTGAAAATTAGAAGCAATTTGAAAACTTTTCCTTAATTGTAATAATTACAAAAAATCCACGATTTTCCACTATAAATGATTGCCATCACTGTAAAAAAGAATGCAGGAACGTTGCCTTATATCTTTACTATGTGTGTGATGAAACAAAAAAAAATTCAACTGCTCGTTTACTCAGGGAGTCTCTCATGCAAGTAGTAACCACGCACGATCGTGCTTTACTTTAAACATTTGTCGGTCACATAACCACATAGCTGCATGGATTATTTGAAGTTAAGCCGATTTGGCGGGTATTTCATGTTTTTGGATGTTTTAAAATCGTTATCGCTGGCACAAAGTACATTCTAGTATTGACCTATGACCTCTACATACTTGGAGCAACACTACGGTAATTTAACAGCAATTCTCGAAATATTTATTCACATTTTCGAACTTTTAACTATGGTACTTGTTATTATGATATCACAGGAAACAATCCCGCTTGAAACAACCAACTTTGCAATCAATTTTCACAACTTTGAAAGCAGTTTGTTGCCGATACTTCGGTTGGCTGTTGTGATAATTTGTTTATATATGAGGCATTCCTGTTGCATTTACTTAATGTTTTCTAAATTTAACTGCGGGGGTGTCGTTACAATGACTTAGGTTAAATAAACAAACAACTCCGCCAACATTTCCTTCGCTTTTTCCAGCATTGCACGCTGTTTTCTAACATTTTACAGTCAGTTTATGTGAACGTCTATAGGTTGCTTTCAATTGGCATTTATTAAATTCGTTGACTTTACAGCTGCACGTTTCTATATGCCAACAACTTAGGTCATATATACTGATATATCTACCGAAGTTTACATAACTTTGCACAACTTTGCCATCACTTTGAACAACTTTTCCCGGTGTGTTAACGGCTTAAAACCCACTACGTGCCGATAGCATCTACAACTTGTTCTTGAAAATTAGAAGCAATTTGAAAACTTTTCCTTAATTGTAATAATTACAAAAAATCCACGATTTTCCACTATAAATGATTGCCATCACTGTAAAAAAGAATGCAGGAACGTTGCCTTATATCTTTACTATGTGTGTGATGAAACAAAAAAAAATTCAACTGCTCGTTTACTCAGGGAGTCTCTCATGCAAGTACTAACCACGCACAATCGTGCTTTACTTTAAACATTTGTCGGTCACATAACCACATAGCTGCATGGATTATTTGAAGTTAAGCCGATTTGGCGGGTATTTCATGTTTTTGGATGTTTTAAAATCGTTATCGCTGGCACAAAGTACATTCTAGTATTGACCTATGACCTATACATACTTGGAGCAACACTACGGTAATTTAACAGCAATTCTCGAAATATTTATTAACATTTTCGAACTTTTAACTATGGTACTTGTTATTATGATATCACAGGAAACAATCCCGCTTGAAACAACCAACTTTGCAATCAATGTTCACAACTTTGAAAGCAGTTTGTTGCCGATACTTCGGTTGGCTGTTGTGATAATTTGTTTATATATGAGGCAATCATGTTGCATTTACTTAATGTTTTCTAAATTTAACTGCGGGGGTGTCGTTACAATGACTTAGGTTAAATAAACAAACAACTCCGCCAACATTTCCTTCGCTTTTTCCAACATTGCACGCTGTTTTCTAACATTTTACAGTCAGTTTATGTGAACGTCTATAGGTTGCTTTCAATTGGCATTTATTAAATTCGTTGACTTTACAGCTGCACGTTTCTATATGCCAACAACTTAGGTCATATATACTGATATATCTACCGAAGTTTACATAACTTTGCACAACTTTGCCATCACTTTGAACAACTTTTCCCGGTGTGTTAACGGCTTAAAACCCACTACGTGCCGATAGCATCTACAACTTGTTCTTGAAAATTAGAAGCAATTTGAAAACTTTTCCTTAATTGTAATAATTACAAAAAATCCACGATTTTCCACTATAAATGATTGCCATCACTGTAAAAAAGAATGCAGGAACGTTGCCTTATATCTTTACTATGTGTGTGATGAAACAAAAAAAAATTCAACTGCTCGTTTACTCAGGGAGTCTCTCATGCAAGTACTAACCACGCACAATCGTGCTTTACTTTAAACATTTGTCGGTCACATAACCACATAGCTGCATGGATTATTTGAAGTTAAGCCGATTTGGCGGGTATTTCATGTTTTTGGATGTTTTAAAATCGTTATCGCTGGCACAAAGTACATTCTAGTATTGACCTATGACCTATACATACTTGGAGCAACACTACGGTAATTTAACAGCAATTCTCGAAATATTTATTAACATTTTCGAACTTTTAACTATGGTACTTGTTATTATGATATCACAGGAAACAATCCCGCTTGAAACAACCAACTTTGCAATCAATGTTCACAACTTTGAAAGCAGTTTGTTGCCGATACTTCGGTTGGCTGTTGTGATAATTTGTTTATATATGAGGCAATCATGTTGCATTTACTTAATGTTTTCTAAATTTAACTGCGGGGGTGTCGTTACAATGACTTAGGTTAAATAAACAAACAACTCCGCCAACATTTCCTTCGCTTTTTCCAACATTGCACGCTGTTTTCTAACATTTTACAGTCAGTTTATGTGAACGTCTATAGGTTGCTTTCAATTGGCATTTATTAAATTCGTTGACTTTACAGCTGCACGTTTCTATATGCCAACAACTTAGGTCATATATACTGATATATCTACCGAAGTTTACATAACTTTGCACAACTTTGCCATCACTTTGAACAACTTTTCCCGGTGTGTTAACGGATTAAAACCCACTACGTGCCGATAGCATCTACAACTTGTTCTTGAAAATTAGAAGCAATTTGAAAACTTTTCCTTAATTGTAATAATTACAAAAAATCCACGATTTTCCACTATAAATGATTGCCATCACTGTAAAAAAGAATGCAGGAACGTTGCTTTATATCTTTACTATGTGTGTGATGAAACAAAAAAAAATTCAACTGCTCGTTTACTCAAGGAGTCTCCCATGCAAGTACTAACCACGCCCGATCGTGCTTTACTTTAAACATTTGTCGGTCAAATAACCACATAGCTGCATGGATTATTTGAAGTTAAGCCGATTTGGCGGGTATTTCATGTTTTTGGATGTTTTAAAATCGTTATCGCTGGCACAAAGTACATTCTAGTATTGACCTATGACCTCTACATACTTGGAGCAACACTACGGTAATTTAACAGCAATTCTCGAAATATTTATAAACATTTTCGAACTTTTAACTATGGTACTTGTTATTATGATATCACAGGAAACAATCCCGCTTGAAACAACCAACTTTGCAATCAATTTTCACAACTTTGAAAGCAGTTTGTTGCCGATACTTCGGTTGGCTGTTGTGATAATTTGTTTATATATGAGGCATTCCTGTTGCATTTACTTAATGTTTTCTAAATTTAACTGCGGGGGTGTCGTTACAATGACTTAGGTTAAATAAACAAACAACTCCGCCAACATTTCCTTCGCTTTTTCCAGCATTGCACGCTGTTTTCTAACATTTTACAGTCAGTTTATGTGAACGTCTATAGGTTGCTTTCAATTGGCATTTATTAAATTCGTTGACTTTACAGCTGCACGTTTCTATATGCCAACAACTTAGGTCATATATACTGATATATCTACCGAAGTTTACATAACTTTGCACAACTTTGCCATCACTTTGAACAACTTTTCCCGGTGTGTTAACGGCTTAAAACCCACTACGTGCCGATAGCATCTACAACTTGTTCTTGAAAATTAGAAGCAATTTGAAAACTTTTCCTTAATTGTAATAATTACAAAAAATCCACGATTTTCCACTATAAATGATTGCCATCACTGTAAAAAAGAATGCAGGAACGTTGCCTTATATCTTTACTATGTGTGTGATGAAACAAAAAAAAATTCAACTGCTCGTTTACTCAGGGAGTCTCTCATGCAAGTACTAACCACGCACAATCGTGCTTTACTTTAAACATTTGTCGGTCACATAACCACATAGCTGCATGGATTATTTGAAGTTAAGCCGATTTGGCGGGTATTTCATGTTTTTGGATGTTTTAAAATCGTTATCGCTGGCACAAAGTACATTCTAGTATTGACCTATGACCTATACATACTTGGAGCAACACTACGGTAATTTAACAGCAATTCTCGAAATATTTATTAACATTTTCGAACTTTTAACTATGGTACTTGTTATTATGATATCACAGGAAACAATCCCGCTTGAAACAACCAACTTTGCAATCAATGTTCACAACTTTGAAAGCAGTTTGTTGCCGATACTTCGGTTGGCTGTTGTGATAATTTGTTTATATATGAGGCAATCATGTTGCATTTACTTAATGTTTTCTAAATTTAACTGCGGGGGTGTCGTTACAATGACTTAGGTTAAATAAACAAACAACTCCGCCAACATTTCCTTCGCTTTTTCCAACATTGCACGCTGTTTTCTAACATTTTACAGTCAGTTTATGTGAACGTCTATAGGTTGCTTTCAATTGGCATTTATTAAATTCGTTGACTTTACAGCTGCACGTTTCTATATGCCAACAACTTAGGTCATATATACTGATATATCTACCGAAGTTTACATAACTTTGCACAACTTTGCCATCACTTTGAACAACTTTTCCCGGTGTGTTAACGGCTTAAAACCCACTACGTGCCGATAGCATCTACAACTTGTTCTTGAAAATTAGAAGCAATTTGAAAACTTTTCCTTAATTGTAATAATTACAAAAAATCCACGATTTTCCACTATAAATGATTGCCATCACTGTAAAAAAGAATGCAGGAACGTTGCCTTATATCTTTACTATGTGTGTGATGAAACAAAAAAAAAATTCAACTGCTCGTTTACTCAGGGAGTCTCTCATGCAAGTAGTAACCACGCACGATCGTGCTTTACTTTAAACATTTGTCGGTCACATAACCACATAGCTGCATGGATTATTTGAAGTTAAGCCGATTTGGCGGGTATTTCATGTTTTTGGATGTTTTAAAATCGTTATCGCTGGCACAAAGTACATTCTAGTATTGACCTATGACCTCTACATACTTGGAGCAACACTACGGTAATTTAACAGCAATTCTCGAAATATTTATTCACATTTTCGAACTTTTAACTATGGTACTTGTTATTATGATATCACAGGAAACAATCCCGCTTGAAACAACCAACTTTGCAATCAATTTTCACAACTTTGAAAGCAGTTTGTTGCCGATACTTCGGTTGGCTGTTGTGATAATTTGTTTATATATGAGGCATTCCTGTTGCATTTACTTAATGTTTTCTAAATTTAACTGCGGGGGTGTCGTTACAATGACTTAGGTTAAATAAACAAACAACTCCGCCAACATTTCCTTCGCTTTTTCCAGCATTGCACGCTGTTTTCTAACATTTTACAGTCAGTTTATGTGAACGTCTATATGTTGCTTTCAATTGGCATTTATTAAATTCGTTGACTTTACAGCTGCACGTTTCTATATGCCAACAACTTAGGTCATATATACTGATATATCTACCGAAGTTTACATAACTTTGCACAACTTTGCCATCACTTTGAACAACTTTTCCCGGTGTGTTAACGGCTTAAAACCCACTACGTGCCGATAGCATCTACAACTTGTTCTTGAAAATTAGAAGCAATTTGAAAACTTTTCCTTAATTGTAATAATTACAAAAAATCCACGATTTTCCACTATAAATGATTGCCATCACTGTAAAAAAGAATGCAGGAACGTTGCCTTATATCTTTACTATGTGTGTGATGAAACAAAAAAAAAATTCAACTGCTCGTTTACTCAGGGAGTCTCTCATGCAAGTAGTAACCACGCACGATCGTGCTTTACTTTAAACATTTGTCGGTCACATAACCACATAGCTGCATGGATTATTTGAAATTAAGCCGATTTGGCGGGTATTTCATGTTTTTGGATGTTTTAAAATCGTTATCGCTGGCACAAAGTACATTCTAGTATTGACCTATGACCTCTACATACTTGGAGCAACACTACGGTAATTTAACAGCAATTCTCGAAATATTTAGTAACATTTTCGAACTTTTAACTGTGGTACTTGTTATTATGATATCACAGGAAACAATCCCGCTTGAAACAACCAACTTTGCAATCAATGTTCACAACTTTGAAAGCAGTTTGTTGCCGATACTTCGGTTGGCTGTTGTGATAATTTGTTTATATATGAGGCAATCATGTTGCATTTACTTAATGTTTTCTAAATTTAACTGCGGGGGTGTCGTTACAATGACTTAGGTTAAATAAACAAACAACTCCGCCAACATTTCCTTCGCTTTTTCCAACATTGCACGCTGTTTTCTAACATTTTACAGTCAGTTTATGTGAACGTCTATAGGTTGCTTTCAATTGGCAATCATTAAATTTGTTGACTTTACAGCTGCACGTTTCTATATGCCAACAACTTAGGTCATATATACTGATATATCTACCGAAGTTTACATAACTTTGCACAACTTTGCCATCACTTTGAACAACTTTTCCCGGTGTGTTAACGGCTTAAAACCCACTACGTGCCGATAGCATCTACAACTTGTTCTTGAAAATTAGAAGCAATTTGAAAACTTTTCCTTAATTGTAATAATTACAAAAAATCCACGATTTTCCACTATAAATGATTGCCATCACTGTAAAAAAGAATGCAGGAACGTTGCCTTATATCTTTACTATGTGTGTGATGAAACAAAAAAAAAATTCAACTGCTCGTTTACTCAGGGAGTCTCTCATGCAAGTAGTAACCACGCACGATCGTGCTTTACTTTAAACATTTGTCGGTCACATAACCACATAGCTGCATGGATTATTTGAAATTAAGCCGATTTGGCGGGTATTTCATGTTTTTGGATGTTTTAAAATCGTTATCGCTGGCACAAAGTACATTCTAGTATTGACCTATGACCTCTACATACTTGGAGCAACACTACGGTAATTTAACAGCAATTCTCGAAATATTTATTCACATTTTCGAACTTTTAACTATGGTACTTGTTATTATGATATCTCAGGAAACAATCCCGCTTGAAACAACCAACTTTGCAATCAATGTTCACAACTTTGAAAGCAGTTTGTTGCCGATACTTCGGTTGGCTGTTGTGATAATTTGTTTATATATGAGGCAATCATGTTGCATTTACTTAATGTTTTCTAAATTTAACTGCGGGGGTGTCGTTACAATGACTTAGGTTAAATAAACAAACAACTCCGCCAACATTTCCTTCGCTTTTTCCAACATTGCACGCTGTTTTCTAACATTTTACAGTCAGTTTATGTGAACGTCTATAGGTTGCTTTCAATTGGCAATCATTAAATTTGTTGACTTTACAGCTGCACGTTTCTATATGCCAACAACTTAGGTCATATATACTGATATATCTACCGAAGTTTACATAACTTTGCACAACTTTGCCATCACTTTGAACAACTTTTCCCGGTGTGTTAACGGCTTAAAACCCACTACGTGCCGATAGCATCTACAACTTGTTCTTGAAAATTAGAAGCAATTTGAAAACTTTTCCTTAATTGTAATAATTACAAAAAATCCACGATTTTCCACTATAAATGATTGCCATCACTGTAAAAAAGAATGCAGGAACGTTGCCTTATATCTTTACTATGTGTGTGATGAAACAAAAAAAAAATTCAACTGCTCGTTTACTCAGGGAGTCTCTCATGCAAGTAGTAACCACGCACGATCGTGCTTTACTTTAAACATTTGTCGGTCACATAACCACATAGCTGCATGGATTATTTGAAATTAAGCCGATTTGGCGGGTATTTCATGTTTTTGGATGTTTTAAAATCGTTATCGCTGGCACAAAGTACATTCTAGTATTGACCTATGACCTCTACATACTTGGAGCAACACTACGGTAATTTAACAGCAATTCTCGAAATATTTATTCACATTTTCGAACTTTTAACTATGGTACTTGTTATTATGATATCTCAGGAAACAATCCCGCTTGAAACAACCAACTTTGCAATCAATTTTCACAACTTTGAAAGCAGTTTGTTGCCGATACTTCGGTTGGCTGTTGTGATAATTTGTTTATATATGAGGCATTCCTGTTGCATTTACTTAATGTTTTCTAAATTTAACTGCGGGGGTGTCGTTACAATGACTTAGGTTAAATAAACAAACAACTCCGCCAACATTTCCTTCGCTTTTTCCAACATTGCACGCTGTTTTCTAACATTTTACAGTCAGTTTATGTGAACGTCTATAGGTTGCTTTCAATTGGCATTTATTAAATTCGTTGACTTTACAGCTGCACGTTTCTATATGCCAACAACTTAGGTCATATATACTGATATATCTACCGAAGTTTACATAACTTTGCACAACTTTGCCATCACTTTGAACAACTTTTCCCGGTGTGTTAACGGCTTAAAACCCACTACGTGCCGATAGCATCTACAACTTGTTCTTGAAAATTAGAAGCAATTTGAAAACTTTTCCTTAATTGTAATAATTACAAAAAATCCACGATTTTCCACTATAAATGATTGCCATCACTGTAAAAAAGAATGCAGGAACGTTGCCTTATATCTTTACTATGTGTGTGATGAAACAAAAAAAAAATTCAACTGCTCGTTTACTCAGGGAGTCTCTCATGCAAGTACTAACCACGCACGATCGTGCTTTACTTTAAACATTTGTCGGTCACATAACCACATAGCTGCATGGATTATTTGAAGTTAAGCCGATTTGGCGGGTATTTCATGTTTTTGGATGTTTTAAAATCGTTATCGCTGGCACAAAGTACATTCTAGTATTGACCTATGACCTCTACATACTTGGAGCAACACTACGGTAATTTAACAGCAATTCTCGAAATATTTAGTAACATTTTCGAACTTTTAACTGTGGTACTTGTTATTATGATATCACAGGAAACAATCCCGCTTGAAACAACCAACTTTGCAATCAATGTTCACAACTTTGAAAGCAGTTTGTTGCCGATACTTCGGTTGGCTGTTGTGATAATTTGTTTATATATGAGGCAATCATGTTGCATTTACTTAATGTTTTCTAAATTTAACTGCGGGGGTGTCGTTACAATGACTTAGGTTAAATAAACAAACAACTCCGCCAACATTTCCTTCGCTTTTTCCAACATTGCACGCTGTTTTCTAACATTTTACAGTCAGTTTATGTGAACGTCTATAGGTTGCTTTCAATTGGCATTTATTAAATTCGTTGACTTTACAGCTGCACGTTTCTATATGCCAACAACTTAGGTCATATATACTGATATATCTACCGAAGTTTACATAACTTTGCACAACTTTGCCATCACTTTGAACAACTTTTCCCGGTGTGTTAACGGCTTAAAACCCACTACGTGCCGATAGCATCTACAACTTGTTCTTGAAAATTAGAAGCAATTTGAAAACTTTTCCTTAATTGTAATAATTACAAAAAATCCACGATTTTCCACTATAAATGATTGCCATCACTGTAAAAAAGAATGCAGGAACGTTGCCTTATATCTTTACTATGTGTGTGATGAAACAAAAAAAAAATTCAACTGCTCGTTTACTCAGGGAGTCTCTCATGCAAGTAGTAACCACGCACGATCGTGCTTTACTTTAAACATTTGTCGGTCACATAACCACATAGCTGCATGGATTATTTGAAATTAAGCCGATTTGGCGGGTATTTCATGTTTTTGGATGTTTTAAAATCGTTATCGCTGGCACAAAGTACATTCTAGTATTGACCTATGACCTCTACATACTTGGAGCAACACTACGGTAATTTAACAGCAATTCTCGAAATATTTATTCACATTTTCGAACTTTTAACTATGGTACTTGTTATTATGATATCACAGGAAACAATCCCGCTTGAAACAACCAACTTTGCAATCAATTTTCACAACTTTGAAAGCAGTTTGTTGCCGATACTTCGGTTGGCTGTTGTGATAATTTGTTTATATATGAGGCATTCCTGTTGCATTTACTTAATGTTTTCTAAATTTAACTGCGGGGGTGTCGTTACAATGACTTAGGTTAAATAAACAAACAACTCCGCCAACATTTCCTTCGCTTTTTCCAACATTGCACGCTGTTTTCTAACATTTTACAGTCAGTTTATGTGAACGTCTATAGGTTGCTTTCAATTGGCATTTATTAAATTCGTTGACTTTACAGCTGCACGTTTCTATATGCCAACAACTTAGGTCGTATATACTGATATATCTACCGAAGTTTACATAACTTTGCACAACTTTGCCATCACTTTGAACAACTTTTCCCGGTGTGTTAACGGCTTAAAACCCACTACGTGCCGATAGCATCTACAACTTGTTCTTGAAAATTAGAAGCAATTTGAAAACTTTTCCTTAATTGTAATAATTACAAAAAATCCACGATTTTCCACTATAAATGATTGCCATCACTGTAAAAAAGAATGCAGGAACGTTGCCTTATATCTTTACTATGTGTGTGATGAAACAAAAAAAAAATTCAACTGCTCGTTTACTCAGGGAGTCTCTCATGCAAGTACTAACCACGCACGATCGTGCTTTACTTTAAACATTTGTCGGTCACATAACCACATAGCTGCATGGATTATTTGAAGTTAAGCCGATTTGGCGGGTATTTCATGTTTTTGGATGTTTTAAAATCGTTATCGCTGGCACAAAGTACATTCTAGTATTGACCTATGACCTCTACATACTTGGAGCAACACTACGGTAATTTAACAGCAATTCTCGAAATATTTAGTAACATTTTCGAACTTTTAACTGTGGTACTTGTTATTATGATATCACAGGAAACAATCCCGCTTGAAACAACCAACTTTGCAATCAATTTTCACAACTTTGAAAGCAGTTTGTTGCCGATACTTCGGTTGGCTGTTGTGATAATTTGTTTATATATGAGGCATTCCTTTTGCATTTACTTAATGTTTTCCAAATTTAACTGCGGGGGTGTCGTTACAATGACTTAGGTTAAATAAACAAACAACTCCGCCAACATTTCCTTCGCTTTTTCCAACATTGCACGCTGTTTTCTAACATTTTACAGTCAGTTTATGTGAACGTCTATAGGTTGCTTTCAATTGGCATTTATTAAATTCGTTGACTTTACAGCTGCACGTTTCTATATGCCAACAACTTAGGTCATATATACTGATATATCTACCGAAGTTTACATAACTTTGCACAACTTTGCCATCACTTTGAACAACTTTGCCCGGGGTGTTAACGGCTTGAAACCCACTACGTGCCGATAGCATCTACAACTTGTTCTTGAAAATTAGAAGCAATTTGAAAACTTTTCCTTAATTATAATAGTTACAAACAATCCACGATTTTCCACTATAAATGATTGCCATCACTGTAAAAAAGAATGCAGGAACGTTGCCTTATATCTTTACTATGTGTGTGATGAAACAAAAAAAATTCAACTGCTCGTTTACTCAAGGAGTCTCCCATGCAAGTACTAACCACGCCCGATCGTGCTTTACCTTAAACATTTGTCGGTTACATAACCACATAGCTGCATGGATTATTTGAAGTTAAGCCGATTTGGCGGGTATTTCATGTTTTTGGATGTTTTAAAATCGTTATCGGTGGCACAAAGTACATTCTTGTATTGACCTATGACCTCTACATACTTGGAGCAACACTATGGTAATTTAACAGCAATTCTCGAAATATTTATTAACATTTTCGAACTTTTAACTATGGTACTTGTTATTATGATATCACAGGAAACAATCCCGCTTGAAACAACCAACTTTGCAATCAATTTTCACAACTTTGAAAGCAGTTTGTTGCCGATACTTCGGTTGGCTGTTGTGATAATTTGTTTATATATGAGGCAATCATGTTGCATTTACTTAATGTTTTCTAAATTTAACTGCGGGGGTGTCGTTACAATGACTTAGGTTAAATAAACAAACAACTCCGCCAACATTTCCTTCGCTTTTTCCAACATTGCACGCTGTTTTCTAACATTTTACAGTCAGTTTATGTGAACGTCTATAGGTTGCTTTCAGTTGGCATTTATTAAATTTGTTGACTTAACAGCTGCACGTTTCTATATGCCAACAACTTAGGTCATATATACTGATATATCTACCAAAGTTTACATAACTTTGCACAACTTTGCCATCACTTTGAACAACTTTGCCCGGTGTGTTAACGGCTTGAAACCCACTACGTGCCGATAGCATCTACAACTTGTTCTTGAAAATTAGAAGCAATTTGAAAACTTTTCCTTAATTATAATAGTTACAAACAATCCACGATTTTCCACTATAAATGATTGCCATCACTGTAAAAAAGAATGCAGGAACGTTGCCTTATATCTTTACTATGTGTGTGATGAAACAAAAAAAAAATTCAACTGCTCGTTTACTCAGGGAGTCTCTCATGCAAGTAGTAACCACGCACGATCGTGCTTTACTTTAAACATTTGTCGGTCACATAACCACATAGCTGCATGGATTATTTGAAATTAAGCCGATTTGGCGGGTATTTCATGTTTTTGGATGTTTTAAAATCGTTATCGCTGGCACAAAGTACATTCTAGTATTGACCTATGACCTCTACATACTTGGAGCAACACTACGGTAATTTAACAGCAATTCTCGAAATATTTATTCACATTTTCGAACTTTTAACTATGGTACTTGTTATTATGATATCACAGGAAACAATCCCGCTTGAAACAACCAACTTTGCAATCAATTTTCACAACTTTGAAAGCAGTTTGTTGCCGATACTTCGGTTGGCTGTTGTGATAATTTGTTTATATATGAGGCATTCCTGTTGCATTTACTTAATGTTTTCTAAATTTAACTGCGCGGGTGTCGTTACAATGACTTAGGTTAAATAAACAAACAACTCCGCCAACATTTCCTTCGCTTTTTCCAACATTGCACGCTGTTTTCTAACATTTTACAGTCAGTTTATGTGAACGTCTATAGGTTGCTTTCAATTGGCATTTATTAAATTCGTTGACTTTACAGCTGCACGTTTCTATATGCCAACAACTTAGGTCATATATACTGATATATCTACCGAAGTTTACATAACTTTGCACAACTTTGCCATCACTTTGAACAACTTTTCCCGGTGTGTTAACGGCTTAAAACCCACTACGTGCCGATAGCATCTACAACTTGTTCTTGAAAATTAGAAGCAATTTGAAAACTTTTCCTTAATTGTAATAATTACAAAAAATCCACGATTTTCCACTATAAATGATTGCCATCACTGTAAAAAAGAATGCAGGAACGTTGCCTTATATCTTTACTATGTGTGTGATGAAACAAAAAAAAAATTCAACTGCTCGTTTACTCAGGGAGTCTCTCATGCAAGTAGTAACCACGCACGATCGTGCTTTACTTTAAACATTTGTCGGTCACATAACCACATAGCTGCATGGATTATTTGAAATTAAGCCGATTTGGCGGGTATTTCATGTTTTTGGATGTTTTAAAATCGTTATCGCTGGCACAAAGTACATTCTAGTATTGACCTATGACCTCTACATACTTGGAGCAACACTACGGTAATTTAACAGCAATTCTCGAAATATTTAGTAACATTTTCGAACTTTTAACTGTGGTACTTGTTATTATGATATCACAGGAAACAATCCCGCTTGAAACAACCAACTTTGCAATCAATGTTCACAACTTTGAAAGCAGTTTGTTGCCGATACTTCGGTTGGCTGTTGTGATAATTTGTTTATATATGAGGCAATCATGTTGCATTTACTTAATGTTTTCTAAATTTAACTGCGGGGGTGTCGTTACAATGACTTAGGTTAAATAAACAAACAACTCCGCCAACATTTCCTTCGCTTTTTCCAACATTGCACGCTGTTTTCTAACATTTTACAGTCAGTTTATGTGAACGTCTATAGGTTGCTTTCAATTGGCAATCATTAAATTTGTTGACTTTACAGCTGCACGTTTCTATATGCCAACAACTTAGGTCATATATACTGATATATCTACCGAAGTTTACATAACTTTGCACAACTTTGCCATCACTTTGAACAACTTTTCCCGGTGTGTTAACGGCTTAAAACCCACTACGTGCCGATAGCATCTACAACTTGTTCTTGAAAATTAGAAGCAATTTGAAAACTTTTCCTTAATTGTAATAATTACAAAAAATCCACGATTTTCCACTATAAATGATTGCCATCACTGTAAAAAAGAATGCAGGAACGTTGCCTTATATCTTTACTATGTGTGTGATGAAACAAAAAAAAAATTCAACTGCTCGTTTACTCAGGGAGTCTCTCATGCAAGTAGTAACCACGCACGATCGTGCTTTACTTTAAACATTTGTCGGTCACATAACCACATAGCTGCATGGATTATTTGAAATTAAGCCGATTTGGCGGGTATTTCATGTTTTTGGATGTTTTAAAATCGTTATCGCTGGCACAAAGTACATTCTAGTATTGACCTATGACCTCTACATACTTGGAGCAACACTACGGTAATTTAACAGCAATTCTCGAAATATTTATTCACATTTTCGAACTTTTAACTATGGTACTTGTTATTATGATATCTCAGGAAACAATCCCGCTTGAAACAACCAACTTTGCAATCAATTTTCACAACTTTGAAAGCAGTTTGTTGCCGATACTTCGGTTGGCTGTTGTGATAATTTGTTTATATATGAGGCATTCCTGTTGCATTTACTTAATGTTTTCTAAATTTAACTGCGGGGGTGTCGTTACAATGACTTAGGTTAAATAAACAAACAACTCCGCCAACATTTCCTTCGCTTTTTCCAACATTGCAGGCTGTTTTCTAACATTTTACAGTCAGTTTATGTGAACGTCTATAGGTTGCTTTCAATTGGCATTTATTAAATTCGTTGACTTTACAGCTGCACGTTTCTATATGCCAACAACTTAGGTCATATATACTGATATATCTACCGAAGTTTACATAACTTTGCACAACTTTGCCATCACTTTGAACAACTTTTCCCGGTGTGTTAACGGCTTAAAACCCACTACGTGCCGATAGCATCTACAACTTGTTCTTGAAAATTAGAAGCAATTTGAAAACTTTTCCTTAATTGTAATAATTACAAAAAATCCACGATTTTCCACTATAAATGATTGCCATCACTGTAAAAAAGAATGCAGGAACGTTGCCTTATATCTTTACTATGTGTGTGATGAAACAAAAAAAAAATTCAACTGCTCGTTTACTCAGGGAGTCTCTCATGCAAGTACTAACCACGCACGATCGTGCTTTACTTTAAACATTTGTCGGTCACATAACCACATAGTTGCATGGATTATTTGAAGTTAAGCCGATTTGGCGGGTATTTCATGTTTTTGGATGTTTTAAAATCGTTATCGCTGGCACAAAGTACATTCTAGTATTGACCTATGACCTCTACATACTTGGAGCAACACTACGGTAATTTAACAGCAATTCTCGAAATATTTAGTAACATTTTCGAACTTTTAACTATGGTACTTGTTATTATGATATCTCAGGAAACAATCCCGCTTGAAACAACCAACTTTGCAATCAATTTTCACAACTTTGAAAGCAGTTTGTTGCCGATACTTCGGTTGGCTGTTGTGATAATTTGTTTATATATGAGGCATTCCTGTTGCATTTACTTAATGTTTTCTAAATTTAACTGCGGGGGTGTCGTTACAATGACTTAGGTTAAATAAACAAACAACTCCGCCAACATTTCCTTCGCTTTTTCCAACATTGCACGCTGTTTTCTAACATTTTACAGTCAGTTTATGTGAACGTCTATAGGTTGCTTTCAGTTGGCATTTATTAAATTTGTTGACTTAACAGCTGCACGTTTCTATATGCCAACAACTTAGGTCATATATACTGATATATCTACCAAAGTTTACATAACTTTGCACAACTTTGCCATCACTTTGAACAACTTTGCCCGGTGTGTTAACGGCTTGAAACCCACTACGTGCCGATAGCATCTACAACTTGTTCTTGAAAATTAGAAGCAATTTGAAAACTTTTCCTTAATTATAATAGTTACAAACAATCCACGATTTTCCACTATAAATGATTGCCATCACTGTAAAAAAGAATGCAGGAACGTTGCCTTATATCTTTACTATGTGTGTGATGAAACAAAAAAAAAATTCAACTGCTCGTTTACTCAGGGAGTCTCTCATGCAAGTAGTAACCACGCACGATCGTGCTTTACTTTAAACATTTGTCGGTCACATAACCACATAGCTGCATGGATTATTTGAAATTAAGCCGATTTGGCGGGTATTTCATGTTTTTGGATGTTTTAAAATCGTTATCGCTGGCACAAAGTACATTCTAGTATTGACCTATGACCTCTACATACTTGGAGCAACACTACGGTAATTTAACAGCAATTCTCGAAATATTTATTCACATTTTCGAACTTTTAACTATGGTACTTGTTATTATGATATCACAGGAAACAATCCCGCTTGAAACAACCAAATTTGCAATCAATTTTCACAACTTTGAAAGCAGTTTGTTGCCGATACTTCGGTTGGCTGTTGTGATAATTTGTTTATATATGAGGCATTCCTGTTGCATTTACTTAATGTTTTCTAAATTTAACTGCGCGGGTGTCGTTACAATGACTTAGGTTAAATAAACAAACAACTCCGCCAACATTTCCTTCGCTTTTTCCAACATTGCACGCTGTTTTCTAACATTTTACAGTCAGTTTATGTGAACGTCTATAGGTTGCTTTCAATTGGCATTTATTAAATTCGTTGACTTTACAGCTGCACGTTTCTATATGCCAACAACTTAGGTCATATATACTGATATATCTACCGAAGTTTACATAACTTTGCACAACTTTGCCATCACTTTGAACAACTTTTCCCGGTGTGTTAACGGCTTAAAACCCACTACGTGCCGATAGCATCTACAACTTGTTCTTGAAAATTAGAAGCAATTTGAAAACTTTTCCTTAATTGTAATAATTACAAAAAATCCACGATTTTCCACTATAAATGATTGCCATCACTGTAAAAAAGAATGCAGGAACGTTGCCTTATATCTTTACTATGTGTGTGATGAAACAAAAAAAAAATTCAACTGCTCGTTTACTCAGGGAGTCTCTCATGCAAGTAGTAACCACGCACGATCGTGCTTTACTTTAAACATTTGTCGGTCACATAACCACATAGCTGCATGGATTATTTGAAATTAAGCCGATTTGGCGGGTATTTCATGTTTTTGGATGTTTTAAAATCGTTATCGCTGGCACAAAGTACATTCTAGTATTGACCTATGACCTCTACATACTTGGAGCAACACTACGGTAATTTAACAGCAATTCTCGAAATATTTAGTAACATTTTCGAACTTTTAACTGTGGTACTTGTTATTATGATATCACAGGAAACAATCCCGCTTGAAACAACCAACTTTGCAATCAATGTTCACAACTTTGAAAGCAGTTTGTTGCCGATACTTCGGTTGGCTGTTGTGATAATTTGTTTATATATGAGGCAATCATGTTGCATTTACTTAATGTTTTCTAAATTTAACTGCGGGGGTGTCGTTACAATGACTTAGGTTAAATAAACAAACAACTCCGCCAACATTTCCTTCGCTTTTTCCAACATTGCACGCTGTTTTCTAACATTTTACAGTCAGTTTATGTGAACGTCTATAGGTTGCTTTCAATTGGCAATCATTAAATTTGTTGACTTTACAGCTGCTCGTTTCTATATGCCAACAACTTAGGTCATATATACTGATATATCTACCGAAGTTTACATAACTTTGCACAACTTTGCCATCACTTTGAACAACTTTTCCCGGTGTGTTAACGGCTTAAAACCCACTACGTGCCGATAGCATCTACAACTTGTTCTTGAAAATTAGAAGCAATTTGAAAACTTTTCCTTAATTGTAATAATTACAAAAAATCCACGATTTTCCACTATAAATGATTGCCATCACTGTAAAAAAGAATGCAGGAACGTTGCCTTATATCTTTACTATGTGTGTGATGAAACAAAAAAAAAATTCAACTGCTCGTTTACTCAGGGAGTCTCTCATGCAAGTACTAACCACGCACGATCGTGCTTTACTTTAAACATTTGTCGGTCACATAACCACATAGCTGCATGGATTATTTGAAGTTAAGCCGATTTGGCGGGTATTTCATGTTTTTGGATGTTTTAAAATCGTTATCGCTGGCACAAAGTACATTCTAGTATTGACCTATGACCTCTACATACTTGGAGCAACACTACGGTAATTTAACAGCAATTCTCGAAATATTTAGTAACATTTTCGAACTTTTAACTGTGGTACTTGTTATTATGATATCACAGGAAACAATCCCGCTTGAAACAACCAACTTTGCAATCAATTTTCACAACTTTGAAAGCAGTTTGTTGCCGATACTTCGGTTGGCTGTTGTGATAATTTGTTTATATATGAGGCAATCATGTTGCATTTACTTAATGTTTTCTAAATTTAACTGCGGGGGTGTCGTTACAATGACTTAGGTTAAATAAACAAACAACTCCGCCAACATTTCCTTCGCTTTTTCCAACATTGCACGCTGTTTTCTAACATTTTACAGTCAGTTTATGTGAACGTCTATAGGTTGCTTTCAGTTGGCATTTATTAAATTTGTTGACTTAACAGCTGCACGTTTCTATATGCCAACAACTTAGGTCATATATACTGATATATCTACCAAAGTTTACATAACTTTGCACAACTTTGCCATCACTTTGAACAACTTTGCCCGGTGTGTTAACGGCTTGAAACCCACTACGTGCCGATAGCATCTACAACTTGTTCTTGAAAATTAGAAGCAATTTGAAAACTTTTCCTTAATTATAATAGTTACAAACAATCCACGATTTTCCACTATAAATGATTGCCATCACTGTAAAAAAGAATGCAGGAACGTTGCCTTATATCTTTACTATGTGTGTGATGAAACAAAAAAAAAATTCAACTGCTCGTTTACTCAGGGAGTCTCTCATGCAAGTAGTAACCACGCACGATCGTGCTTTACTTTAAACATTTGTCGGTCACATAACCACATAGCTGCATGGATTATTTGAAATTAAGCCGATTTGGCGGGTATTTCATGTTTTTGGATGTTTTAAAATCGTTATCGCTGGCACAAAGTACATTCTAGTATTGACCTATGACCTCTACATACTTGGAGCAACACTACGGTAATTTAACAGCAATTCTCGAAATATTTATTCACATTTTCGAACTTTTAACTATGGTACTTGTTATTATGATATCACAGGAAACAATCCCGCTTGAAACAACCAACTTTGCAATCAATTTTCACAACTTTGAAAGCAGTTTGTTGCCGATACTTCGGTTGGCTGTTGTGATAATTTGTTTATATATGAGGCATTCCTGTTGCATTTACTTAATGTTTTCTAAATTTAACTGCGCGGGTGTCGTTACAATGACTTAGGTTAAATAAACAAACAACTCCGCCAACATTTCCTTCGCTTTTTCCAACATTGCACGCTGTTTTCTAACATTTTACAGTCAGTTTATGTGAACGTCTATAGGTTGCTTTCAATTGGCATTTATTAAATTCGTTGACTTTACAGCTGCACGTTTCTATATGCCAACAACTTAGGTCATATATACTGATATATCTACCAAAGTTTACATAACTTTGCACAACTTTGCCATCACTTTGAACAACTTTTCCCGGTGTGTTAACGGCTTAAAACCCACTACGTGCCGATAGCATCTACAACTTGTTCTTGAAAATTAGAAGCAATTTGAAAACTTTTCCTTAATTGTAATAATTACAAAAAATCCACGATTTTCCACTATAAATGATTGCCATCACTGTAAAAAAGAATGCAGGAACGTTGCCTTATATCTTTACTATGTGTGTGATGAAACAAAAAAAAAATTCAACTGCTCGTTTACTCAGGGAGTCTCTCATGCAAGTAGTAACCACGCACGATCGTGCTTTACTTTAAACATTTGTCGGTCACATAACCACATAGCTGCATGGATTATTTGAAATTAAGCCGATTTGGCGGGTATTTCATGTTTTTGGATGTTTTAAAATCGTTATCGCTGGCACAAAGTACATTCTAGTATTGACCTATGACCTCTACATACTTGGAGCAACACTACGGTAATTTAACAGCAATTCTCGAAATATTTAGTAACATTTTCGAACTTTTAACTGTGGTACTTGTTATTATGATATCACAGGAAACAATCCCGCTTGAAACAACCAACTTTGCAATCAATGTTCACAACTTTGAAAGCAGTTTGTTGCCGATACTTCGGTTGGCTGTTGTGATAATTTGTTTATATATGAGGCAATCATGTTGCATTTACTTAATGTTTTCTAAATTTAACTGCGGGGGTGTCGTTACAATGACTTAGGTTAAATAAACAAACAACTCCGCCAACATTTCCTTCGCTTTTTCCAACATTGCACGCTGTTTTCTAACATTTTACAGTCAGTTTATGTGAACGTCTATAGGTTGCTTTCAATTGGCATTTATTAAATTCGTTGACTTTACAGCTGCACGTTTCTATATGCCAACAACTTAGGTCATATATACTGATATATCTACCGAAGTTTACATAACTTTGCACAACTTTGCCATCACTTTGAACAACTTTTCCCGGTGTGTTAACGGCTTAAAACCCACTACGTGCCGATAGCATCTACAACTTGTTCTTGAAAATTAGAAGCAATTTGAAAACTTTTCCTTAATTGTAATAATTACAAAAAATCCACGATTTTCCACTATAAATGATTGCCATCACTGTAAAAAAGAATGCAGGAACGTTGCCTTATATCTTTACTATGTGTGTGATGAAACAAAACAAAAATTCAACTGCTCGTTTACTCAGGGAGTCTCTCATGCAAGTACTAACCACGCACGATCGTGCTTTACTTTAAACATTTGTCGGTCACATAACCACATAGCTGCATGGATTATTTGAAGTTAAGCCGATTTGGCGGGTATTTCATGTTTTTGGATGTTTTAAAATCGTTATCGCTGGCACAAAGTACATTCTAGTATTGACCTATGACCTCTACATACTTGGAGCAACACTACGGTAATTTAACAGCAATTCTCGAAATATTTAGTAACATTTTCGAACTTTTAACTGTGGTACTTGTTATTATGATATCACAGGAAACAATCCCGCTTGAAACAACCAACTTTGCAATCAATTTTCACAACTTTGAAAGCAGTTTGTTGCCGATACTTCGGTTGGCTGTTGTGATAATTTGTTTATGTATGAGGCATTCCTGTTGCATTTACTTAATGTTTTCCAAATTTAACTGCGGGGGTGTCGTTACAATGACTTAGGTTAAATAAACAAACAACTCCGCCAACATTTCCTTCGCTTTTTCCAACATTGCACGCTGTTTTCTAACATTTTACAGTCAGTTTATGTGAACGTCTATAGGTTGCTTTCAATTGGCATTTATTAAATTCGTTGACTTTACAGCTGCACGTTTCTATATGCCAACAACTTAGGTCATATATACTGATATATCTACCGAAGTTTACATAACTTTGCACAACTTTGCCATCACTTTGAACAACTTTGCCCGGGGTGTTAACGGCTTGAAACCCACTACGTGCCGATAGCATCTACAACTTGTTCTTGAAAATTAGAAGCAATTTGAAAACTTTTCCTTAATTATAATAGTTACAAACAATCCACGATTTTCCACTATAAATGATTGCCATCACTGTAAAAAAGAATGCAGGAACGTTGCCTTATATCTTTACTATGTGTGTGATGAAACAAAAAAAATTCAACTGCTCGTTTACTCAAGGAGTCTCCCATGCAAGTACTAACCACGCCCGATCGTGCTTTACCTTAAACATTTGTCGGTTACATAACCACATAGCTGCATGGATTATTTGAAGTTAAGCCGATTTGGCGGGTATTTCATGTTTTTGGATGTTTTAAAATCGTTATCGGTGGCACAAAGTACATTCTTGTATTGACCTATGACCTCTACATACTTGGAGCAACACTATGGTAATTTAACAGCAATTCTCGAAATATTTATTAACATTTTCGAACTTTTAACTATGGTACTTGTTATTATGATATCACAGGAAACAATCCCGCTTGAAACAACCAACTTTGCAATCAATTTTCACAACTTTGAAAGCAGTTTGTTGCCGATACTTCGGTTGGCTGTTGTGATAATTTGTTTATATATGAGGCAATCATGTTGCATTTACTTAATGTTTTCTAAATTTAACTGCGGGGGTGTCGTTACAATGACTTAGGTTAAATAAACAAACAACTCCGCCAACATTTCCTTCGCTTTTTCCAACATTGCACGCTGTTTTCTAACATTTTACAGTCAGTTTATGTGAACGTCTATAGGTTGCTTTCAGTTGGCATTTATTAAATTTGTTGACTTAACAGCTGCACGTTTCTATATGCCAACAACTTAGGTCATATATACTGATATATCTACCAAAGTTTACATAACTTTGCACAACTTTGCCATCACTTTGAACAACTTTGCCCGCTGTGTTAACGGCTTGAAACCCACTACGTGCCGATAGCATCTACAACTTGTTCTTGAAAATTAGAAGCAATTTGAAAACTTTTCCTTAATTATAATAGCTACAAACAATCCACGATTTTCCACTATAAATGATTGCCATCACTGTAAAAAAGAATGCAGGAACGTTGCCTTATATCTTTACTATGTGTGTGATGAAACAAAAACAAATTCAACTGCTCGTTTACTCAGGGAGTCTCCCATGCAAATACTAACCACGCCCGATCATGCTTTACTTTAATCATTTGTCGGTCACATAACCACATAGCTGCATGGATTATTTGCAGTTAAGCCGATTTGGCGGGTATTTCATGTTTTTGGATGTTTTAAAATCGTTATCGCTGGCACAAAGTACATTCTAGTATTGACCTATGACCTCTACATACTTGGAGCAACAGTACGGTAATTTAACAGCAATTCTCGAAATATTTATTCACATTTTCGAACTTTTAACTATGGTACTTGTTATTATGATATCTCAGGTAACAATCCCGCTTGAAACAACCAACTTTGCAATCAATTTTCACAACTTTGAAAGCAGTTTGTTGCCGATACTTCGGTTGGCTGTTGTGATAATTTGTTTATATACGAGGCATTCCTGTTGCATTTACTTAATGTTTTCTAAATTTAACTGCGGGGGTGTCGTTACAATGACTTAGGTTAAATAAACAAATAACTCCGCCAACATTTCCTTCGCTTTTTCCAACATTGCACGCTGTTTTCCAGCATTTTACAGTCAGTTTATGTGAACGTCTATAGGTTGCTTTCAATTGGCATTTATTAAATTTGTTGACTTTACAGCTGCACGTTTCTATATGCCAACAACTTAGGTCATATATACTGGTATATCTACCAAAGTTTACATAACTTTGCACAACTTTGCCATCACTTTGAACAACTTTGCCCGGGGTGTTAACGGCTTGAAACCCACTACGTGCCGATAGCATCTACAACTTGTTCTTGAAAATTAGAAGCAATTTGAAAACTTTTCCTTAATTATAATAGTTACAAACAATCCACGATTTTCCATTATAAATGATTGCCATCACTGTAAAAAAGAATGCAGGAACGTTGCCTTATATCTTTACTATGTGTGTGATGAAACAAAAAAAATTCAACTGCTCGTTTACTCAAGGAGTCTCCCATGCAAGTACTAACCACGCCCGATCGTGCTTTACCTTAAACATTTGTCGGTTACATAACCACATAGCTGCATGGATTATTTGAAGTTAAGCCGATTTGGCGGGTATTTCATGTTTTTGGATGTTTTAAAATCGTTATCGCTGGCACAAAGTACATTCTAGTATTGACCTATGACCTCTACATACTTGGAGCAACACTATGGTAATTTAACAGCAATTCTCGAAATATTTATTAACATTTTCGAACTTTTAACTATGGTACTTGTTATTATGATATCACAGGAAACAATCCCGCTTGAAACAACCAACTTTGCAATCAATTTTCACAACTTTGAAAGCAGTTTGTTGCCGATACTTCGGTTGGCTGTTGTGATAATTTGTTTATATATGAGGCAATCATGTTGCATTTACTTAATGTTTTCTAAATTTAACTGCGGGGGTGTCGTTACAATGACTTAGGTTAAATAAACAAACAACTCCGCCAACATTTCCTTCGCTTTTTCCAACATTGCACGCTGTTTTCTAACATTTTACAGTCAGTTTATGTGAACGTCTATAGGTTGCTTTCAGTTGGCATTTATTAAATTTGTTGACTTAACAGCTGCACGTTTCTATATGCCAACAACTTAGGTCATATATACTGATATATCTACCAAAGTTTACATAACTTTGCACAAGTTTGCCATCACTTTGAACAACTTTGCCCGGTGTGTTAACGGCTTGAAACCCACTACGTGCCGATAGCATCTACAACTTGTTCTTGAAAATTAGAAGCAATTTGAAAACTTTTCCTTAATTATAATAGTTACAAACAATCCACGATTTTCCACTATAAATGATTGCCATCACTGTAAAAAAGAATGCAGGAACGTTGCCTTATATCTTTACTATGTGTGTGATGAAACAAAAAAAAAATTCAACTGCTCGTTTACTCAGGGAGTCTCTCATGCAAGTACTAACCACGCACGATCGTGCTTTACTTTAAACATTTGTCGGTCACATAACCACATAGCTGCATGGATTATTTGAAGTTAAGCCGATTTGGCGGGTATTTCATGTTTTTGGATGTTTTAAAATCGTTATCGCTGGCACAAAGTACATTCTAGTATTGACCTATGACCTCTACATACTTGGAGCAACACTACGGTAATTTAACAGCAATTCTCGAAATATTTAGTAACATTTTCGAACTTTTAACTGTGGTACTTGTTATTATGATATCACAGGAAACAATCCCGCTTGAAACAACCAACTTTGCAATCAATTTTCACAACTTTGAAAGCAGTTTGTTGCCGATACTTCGGTTGGCTGTTGTGATAATTTGTTTATATATGAGGCATTCCTGTTGCATTTACTTAATGTTTTCCAAATTTAACTGCGGGGGTGTCGTTACAATGACTTAGGTTAAATAAACAAACAACTCCGCCAACATTTCCTTCGCTTTTTCCAACATTGCACGCTGTTTTCTAACATTTTACAGTCAGTTTATGTGAACGTCTATAGGTTGCTTTCAATTGGCATTTATTAAATTCGTTGACTTTACAGCTGCACGTTTCTATATGCCAACAACTTAGGTCATATATACTGATATATCTACCGAAGTTTACATAACTTTGCACAACTTTGCCATCACTTTGAACAACTTTGCCCGGGGTGTTAACGGCTTGAAACCCACTACGTGCCGATAGCATCTACAACTTGTTCTTGAAAATTAGAAGCAATTTGAAAACTTTTCCTTAATTATAATAGTTACAAACAATCCACGATTTTCCACTATAAATGATTGCCATCACTGTAAAAAAGAATGCAGGAACGTTGCCTTATATCTTTACTATGTGTGTGATGAAACAAAAAAAATTCAACTGCTCGTTTACTCAAGGAGTCTCCCATGCAAGTACTAACCACGCCCGATCGTGCTTTACCTTAAACATTTGTCGGTTACATAACCACATAGCTGCATGGATTATTTGAAGTTAAGCCGATTTGGCGGGTATTTCATGTTTTTGGATGTTTTAAAATCGTTATCGGTGGCACAAAGTACATTCTTGTATTGACCTATGACCTCTACATACTTGGAGCAACACTATGGTAATTTAACAGCAATTCTCGAAATATTTATTAACATTTTCGAACTTTTAACTATGGTACTTGTTATTATGATATCACAGGAAACAATCCCGCTTGAAACAACCAACTTTGCAATCAATTTTCACAACTTTGAAAGCAGTTTGTTGCCGATACTTCGGTTGGCTGTTGTGATAATTTGTTTATATATGAGGCAATCATGTTGCATTTACTTAATGTTTTCTAAATTTAACTGCGGGGGTGTCGTTACAATGACTTAGGTTAAGTAAACAAACAACTCCGCCAACATTTCCTTCGCTTTTTCCAACATTGCACGCTGTTTTCTAACATTTTACAGTCAGTTTATGTGAACGTCTATAGGTTGCTTTCAGTTGGCATTTATTAAATTTGTTGACTTAACAGCTGCACGTTTCTATATGCCAACAACTTAGGTCATATATACTGATATATCTACCAAAGTTTACATAACTTTGCACAACTTTGCCATCACTTTGAACAACTTTGCCCGGTGTGTTAACGGCTTGAAACCCACTACGTGCCGATAGCATCTACAACTTGTTCTTGAAAATTAGAAGCAATTTGAAAACTTTTCCTTAATTATAATAGTTACAAACAATCCACGATTTTCCACTATAAATGATTGCCATCACTGTAAAAAAGAATGCAGGAACGTTGCCTTATATCTTTACTATGTGTGTGATGAAACAAAAACAAATTCAACTGCTCGTTTACTCAGGGAGTCTCCCATGCAAATACTAACCACGCCCGATCGTGCTTTACTTTAATCATTTGTCGGTCACATAACCACATAGCTGCATGGATTATTTGCAGTTAAGCCGATTTGGCGGGTATTTCATGTTTTTGGATGTTTTAAAATCGTTATCGCTGGCACAAAGTACATTCTAGTATTGACCTATGACCTCTACATACTTGGAGCAACAGTACGGTAATTTAACAGCAATTCTCGAAATATTTATTCACATTTTCGAACTTTTAACTATGGTACTTGTTATTATGATATCTCAGGTAACAATCCCGCTTGAAACAACCAACTTTGCAATCAATTTTCACAACTTTGAAAGCAGTTTGTTGCCGATACTTCGGTTGGCTGTTGTGATAATTTGTTTATATACGAGGCATTCCTGTTGCATTTACTTAATGTTTTCTAAATTTAACTGCGGGGGTGTCGTTACAATGACTTAGGTTAAATAAACAAATAACTCCGCCAACATTTCCTTCGCTTTTTCCAACATTGCACGCTGTTTTCCAGCATTTTACAGTCAGTTTATGTGAACGTCTATAGGTTGCTTTCAATTGGCATTTATTAAATTTGTTGACTTTACAGCTGCACGTTTCTATATGCCAACAACTTAGGTCATATATACTGGTATATCTACCAAAGTTTACATAACTTTGCACAACTTTGCCATCACTTTGAACAACTTTGCCCGGGGTGTTAACGGCTTGAAACCCACTACGTGCCGATAGCATCTACAACTTGTTCTTGAAAATTAGAAGCAATTTGAAAACTTTTCCTTAATTATAATAGTTACAAACAATCCACGATTTTCCACTATAAATGATTGCCATCACTGTAAAAAAGAATGCAGGAACGTTGCCTTATATCTTTACTATGTGTGTGATGAAACAAAAAAAATTCAACTGCTCGTTTACTCAAGGAGTCTCCCATGCAAGTACTAACCACGCCCGATCGTGCTTTACCTTAAACATTTGTCGGTTACATAACCACATAGCTGCATGGATTATTTGAAGTTAAGCCGATTTGGCGGGTATTTCATGTTTTTGGATGTTTTAAAATCGTTATCGCTGGCACAAAGTACATTCTAGTATTGACCTATGACCTCTACATACTTGGAGCAACACTATGGTAATTTAACAGCAATTCTCGAAATATTTATTAACATTTTCGAACTTTTAACTATGGTACTTGTTATTATGATATCACAGGAAACAATCCCGCTTGAAACAACCAACTTTGCAATCAATTTTCACAACTTTGAAAGCAGTTTGTTGCCGATACTTCGGTTGGCTGTTGTGATAATTTGTTTATATATGAGGCAATCATGTTGCATTTACTTAATGTTTTCTAAATTTAACTGCGGGGGTGTCGTTACAATGACTTAGGTTAAATAAACAAACAACTCCGCCAACATTTCCTTCGCTTTTTCCAACATTGCACGCTGTTTTCTAACATTTTACAGTCAGTTTATGTGAACGTCTATAGGTTGCTTTCAGTTGAAATTTATTAAATTTGTTGACTTAACAGCTGCACGTTTCTATATGCCAACAACTTAGGTCATATATACTGATATATCTACCAAAGTTTACATAACTTTGCACAACTTTGCCATCACTTTGAACAACTTTGCCCGGTGTGTTAACGGCTTGAAACCCACTACGTGCCGATAGCATCTACAACTTGTTCTTGAAAATTAGAAGCAATTTGAAAACTTTTCCTTAATTATAATAGTTACAAACAATCCACGATTTTCCACTATAAATGATTGCCATCACTGTAAAAAAGAATGCAGGAACGTTGCCTTATATCTTTACTATGTGTGTGATGAAACAAAAACAAATTCAACTGCTCGTTTACTCAGGGAGTCTCCCATGCAAATACTAACCACGCCCGATCGTGCTTTACTTTAATCATTTGTCGGTCACATAACCACATAGCTGCATGGATTATTTGCAGTTAAGCCGATTTGGCGGGTATTTCATGTTTTTGGATGTTTTAAAATCGTTATCGCTGGCACAAAGTACATTCTAGTATTGACCTATGACCTCTACATACTTGGAGCAACAGTACGGTAATTTAACAGCAATTCTCGAAATATTTATTCACATTTTCGAACTTTTAACTATGGTACTTGTTATTATGATATCTCAGGTAACAATCCCGCTTGAAACAACCAACTTTGCAATCAATTTTCACAACTTTGAAAGCAGTTTGTTGCCGATACTTCGGTTGGCTGTTGTGATAATTTGTTTATATACGAGGCATTCCTGTTGCATTTACTTAATGTTTTCTAAATTTAACTGCGGGGGTGTCGTTACAATGACTTAGGTTAAATAAACAAATAACTCCGCCAACATTTCCTTCGCTTTTTCCAACATTGCACGCTGTTTTCCAGCATTTTACAGTCAGTTTATGTGAACGTCTATAGGTTGCTTTCAATTGGCATTTATTAAATTTGTTGACTTTACAGCTGCACGTTTCTATATGCCAACAACTTAGGTCATATATACTGGTATATCTACCAAAGTTTACATAACTTTGCACAACTTTGCCATCACTTTGAACAACTTTGCCCGGGGTGTTAACGGCTTGAAACCCACTACGTGCCGATAGCATCTACAACTTGTTCTTGAAAATTAGAAGCAATTTGAAAACTTTTCCTTAATTATAATAGTTACAAACAATCCACGATTTTCCACTATAAATGATTGCCATCACTGTAAAAAAGAATGCAGGAACGTTGCCTTATATCTTTACTATGTGTGTGATGAAACAAAAAAAATTCAACTGCTCGTTTACTCAAGGAGTCTCCCATGCAAGTACTAACCACGCCCGATCGTGCTTTACCTTAAACATTTGTCGGTTACATAACCACATAGCTGCATGGATTATTTGAAGTTAAGCCGATTTGGCGGGTATTTCATGTTTTTGGATGTTTTAAAATCGTTATCGCTGGCACAAAGTACATTCTAGTATTGACCTATGACCTCTACATACTTGGAGCAACACTATGGTAATTTAACAGCAATTCTCGAAATATTTATTAACATTTTCGAACTTTTAACTATGGTACTTGTTATTATGATATCACAGGAAACAATCCCGCTTGAAACAACCAACTTTGCAATCAATTTTCACAACTTTGAAAGCAGTTTGTTGCCGATACTTCGGTTGGCTGTTGTGATAATTTGTTTATATATGAGGCAATCATGTTGCATTTACTTAATGTTTTCTAAATTTAACTGCGGGGGTGTCGTTACAATGACTTAGGTTAAATAAACAAATAACTCCGCCAACATTTCCTTCGCTTTTTCCAACATTGCACGCTGTTTTCCAGCATTTTACAGTCAGTTTATGTGAACGTCTATAGGTTGCTTTCAATTGGCATTTATTAAATTTGTTGACTTTACAGCTGCACGTTTCTATATGCCAACAACTTAGGTCATATATACTGGTATATCTACCAAAGTTTACATAACTTTGCACAACTTTGCCATCACTTTGAACAACTTTGCCCGGGGTGTTAACGGCTTGAAACCCACTACGTGCCGATAGCATCTACAACTTGTTCTTGAAAATTAGAAGCAATTTGAAAACTTTTCCTTAATTATAATAGTTACAAACAATCCACGATTTTCCACTATAAATGATTGCCATCACTGTAAAAAAGAATGCAGGAACGTTGCCTTATATCTTTACTATGTGTGTGATGAAACAAAAAAAATTCAACTGCTCGTTTACTCAAGGAGTCTCCCATGCAAGTACTAACCACGCCCGATCGTGCTTTACCTTAAACATTTGTCGGTTACATAACCACATAGCTGCATGGATTATTTGAAGTTAAGCCGATTTGGCGGGTATTTCATGTTTTTGGATGTTTTAAAATCGTTATCGCTGGCACAAAGTACATTCTAGTATTGACCTATGACCTCTACATACTTGGAGCAACACTATGGTAATTTAACAGCAATTCTCGAAATATTTATTAACATTTTCGAACTTTTAACTATGGTACTTGTTATTATGATATCACAGGAAACAATCCCGCTTGAAACAACCAACTTTGCAATCAATTTTCACAACTTTGAAAGCAGTTTGTTGCCGATACTTCGGTTGGCTGTTGTGATAATTTGTTTATATATGAGGCAATCATGTTGCATTTACTTAATGTTTTCTAAATTTAACTGCGGGGGTGTCGTTACAATGACTTAGGTTAAATAAACAAACAACTCCGCCAACATTTCCTTCGCTTTTTCCAACATTGCACGCTGTTTTCTAACATTTTACAGTCAGTTTATGTGAACGTCTATAGGTTGCTTTCAGTTGAAATTTATTAAATTTGTTGACTTAACAGCTGCACGTTTCTATATGCCAACAACTTAGGTCATATATACTGATATATCTACCAAAGTTTACATAACTTTGCACAACTTTGCCATCACTTTGAACAACTTTGCCCGGTGTGTTAACGGCTTGAAACCCACTACGTGCCGATAGCATCTACAACTTGTTCTTGAAAATTAGAAGCAATTTGAAAACTTTTCCTTAATTGTAATAATTACAAAAAATCCACGATTTTCCACTATAAATGATTGCCATCACTGTAAAAAAGAATGCAGGAACGTTGCCTTATATCTTTACTATGTGTGTGATGAAACAAAAAAAAATTCAACTGCTCGTTTACTCAAGGAGTCTCCCATGCAAGTACTAACCACGCCCGATCGTGCTTTACTTTAAACTACTACGTGCCGATAGCATCTACAACTTGTTCTTGAAAATTAGAAGCAATTTGAAAACTTTTCCTTAATTATAATAGTTACAAACAATCCACGATTTTCCACTATAAATGATTGCCATCACTGTAAAAAAGAATGCAGGAACGTTGCCTTATATCTTTACTATGTGTGTGATGAAACAAAAACAAATTCAACTGCTCGTTTACTCAGGGAGTCTCCCATGCAAATACTAACCACGCCCGATCGTGCTTTACTTTAATCATTTGTCGGTCACATAACCACATAGCTGCATGGGTTATTTGCAGTTAAGCCGATTTGGCGGGTATTTCATGTTTTTGGATGTTTTAAAATCGTTATCGCTGGCACAAAGTACATTCTAGTATTGACCTATGACCTCTACATACTTGGAGCAACAGTACGGTAATTTAACAGCAATTCTCGAAATATTTATTCACATTTTCGAACTTTTAACTATGGTACTTGTTATTATGATATCTCAGGTAACAATCCCGCTTGAAACAACCAACTTTGCAATCAATTTTCACAACTTTGAAAGCAGTTTGTTGCCGATACTTCGGTTGGCTGTTGTGATAATTTGTTTATATACGAGGCATTCCTGTTGCATTTACTTAATGTTTTCTAAATTTAACTGCGGGGGTGTCGTTACAATGACTTAGGTTAAATAAACAAATAACTCCGCCAACATTTCCTTCGCTTTTTCCAACATTGCACGCTGTTTTCCAGCATTTTACAGTCAGTTTATGTGAACGTCTATAGGTTGCTTTCAATTGGCATTTATTAAATTTGTTGACTTTACAGCTGCACGTTTCTATATGCCAACAACTTAGGTCATATATACTGGTATATCTACCAAAGTTTACATAACTTTGCACAACTTTGCCATCACTTTGAACAACTTTGCCCGGGGTGTTAACGGCTTGAAACCCACTACGTGCCGATAGCATCTACAACTTGTTCTTGAAAATTAGAAGCAATTTGAAAACTTTTCCTTAATTATAATAGTTACAAACAATCCACGATTTTCCACTATAAATGATTGCCATCACTGTAAAAAAGAATGCAGGAACGTTGCCTTATATCTTTACTATGTGTGTGATGAAACAAAAAAAATTCAACTGCTCGTTTACTCAAGGAGTCTCCCATGCAAGTACTAACCACGCCCGATCGTGCTTTACTTTAAACATTTGTCGGTCAAATAACCACATAGCTGCATGGATTATTTGAAGTTAAGCCGATTTGGCGGGTATTTCATGTTTTTGGATGTTTTAAAATCGTTATCGCTGGCACAAAGTACATTCTAGTATTGACCTATGACCTCTACATACTTGGAGCAACACTATGGTAATTTAACAGCAATTCTCGAAATATTTATTAACATTTTCGAACTTTTAACTATGGTACTTGTTATTATGATATCACAGGAAACAATCCCGCTTGAAACAACCAACTTTGCAATCAATTTTCACAACTTTGAAAGCAGTTTGTTGCCGATACTTCGGTTGGCTGTTGTGATAATTTGTTTATATATGAGGCATTCCTGTTGCATTTACTTAATGTTTTCTAAATTTAACTGCGGGGGTGTCGTTACAATGACTTAGGTTAAATAAACAAACAACTCCGCCAACATTTCCTTCGCTTTTTCCAACATTGCACGCTGTTTTCTAACATTTTACAGTCAGTTTATGTGAACGTCTATAGGTTGCTTTCAATTGGCATTTATTAAATTTGTTGACTTTACAGCTGCACGTTTCTATATGCCAACAACTTAGGTCATATATACTGGTATATCTACCAAAGTTTACATAACTTTGCACAACTTTGCCATCACTTTGAACAACTTTGCCCGGGGTGTTAACGGCTTGAAACCCACTACGTGCCGATAGCATCTACAACTTGTTCTTGAAAATTAGAAGCAATTTGAAAACTTTTCCTTAATTATAATAGTTACAAACAATCCACGATTTTCCACTATAAATGATTGCCATCACTGTAAAAAAGAATGCAGGAACGTTGCCTTATATCTTTACTATGTGTGTGATGAAACAAAAAAAATTCAACTGCTCGTTTACTCAAGGAGTCTCCCATGCAAGTACTAACCACGCCCGATCGTGCTTTACCTTAAACATTTGTCGGTTACATAACCACATAGCTGCATGGATTATTTGAAGTTAAGCCGATTTGGCGGGTATTTCATGTTTTTGGATGTTTTAAAATCGTTATCGCTGGCACAAAGTACATTCTAGTATTGACCTATGACCTCTACATACTTGGAGCAACACTATGGTAATTTAACAGCAATTCTCGAAATATTTATTAACATTTTCGAACTTTTAACTATGGTACTTGTTATTATGATATCACAGGAAACAATCCCGCTTGAAACAACCAACTTTGCAATCAATTTTCACAACTTTGAAAGCAGTTTGTTGCCGATACTTCGGTTGGCTGTTGTGATAATTTGTTTATATATGAGGCAATCATGTTGCATTTACTTAATGTTTTCTAAATTTAACTGCGGGGGTGTCGTTACAATGACTTAGGTTAAATAAACAAACAACTCCGCCAACATTTCCTTCGCTTTTTCCAACATTGCACGCTGTTTTCTAACATTTTACAGTCAGTTTATGTGAACGTCTATAGGTTGCTTTCAGTTGGCATTTATTAAATTTGTTGACTTAACAGCTGCACGTTTCTATATGCCAACAACTTAGGTCATATATACTGATATATCTACCAAAGTTTACATAACTTTGCACAACTTTGCCATCACTTTGAACAACTTTGCCCGGTGTGTTAACGGCTTGAAACCCACTACGTGCCGATAGCATCTACAACTTGTTCTTGAAAATTAGAAGCAATTTGAAAACTTTTCCTTAATTATAATAGTTACAAACAATCCACGATTTTCCACTATAAATGATTGCCATCACTGTAAAAAAGAATGCAGGAACGTTGCCTTATATCTTTACTATGTGTGTGATGAAACAAAAACAAATTCAACTGCTCGTTTACTCAGGGAGTCTCCCATGCAAATACTAACCACGCCCGATCGTGCTTTACTTTAATCATTTGTCGGTCACATAACCACATAGCTGCATGGATTATTTGCAGTTAAGCCGATTTGGCGGGTATTTCATGTTTTTGGATGTTTTAAAATCGTTATCGCTGGCACAAAGTACATTCTAGTATTGACCTATGACCTCTACATACTTGGAGCAACAGTACGGTAATTTAACAGCAATTCTCGAAATATTTATTCACATTTTCGAACTTTTAACTATGGTACTTGTTATTATGATATCTCAGGTAACAATCCCGCTTGAAACAACCAACTTTGCAATCAATTTTCACAACTTTGAAAGCAGTTTGTTGCCGATACTTCGGTTGGCTGTTGTGATAATTTGTTTATATACGAGGCATTCCTGTTGCATTTACTTAATGTTTTCTAAATTTAACTGCGGGGGTGTCGTTACAATGACTTAGGTTAAATAAACAAACAACTCCGCCAACATTTCCTTCGCTTTTTCCAACATTTCACGCTGTTTTCCAGCATTTTACAGTCAGTTTATGTGAACGTCTATAGGTTGCTTTCAATTGGCATTTATTAAATTTGTTGACTTTACAGCTGCACGTTTCTATATGCCAACAACTTAGGTCATATATACTGATATATCTACCAAAGTTTACATAACTTTGCACAACTTTGCCATCACTTTGAACAACTTTGCCCGGTGTGTTAACGGCTTGAAACCCACTACGTGCCGATAGCATCTACAACTTGTTCTTGAAAATTAGAAGCAATTTGAAAACTTTTCCTTAATTATAATAGTTACAAACAATCCACGATTTTCCACTATAAATGATTGCCATCACTGTAAAAAAGAATGCAGGAACGTTGCCTTATATCTTTACTATGTGTGTGATGAAACAAAAACAAATTCAACTGCTCGTTTACTCAGGGAGTCTCCCATGCAAATACTAACCACGCCCGATCGTGCTTTACTTTAATCATTTGTCGGTCACATAACCACATAGCTGCATGGATTATTTGCAGTTAAGCCGATTTGGCGGGTATTTCATGTTTTTGGATGTTTTAAAATCGTTATCGCTGGCACAAAGTACATTCTAGTATTGACCTATGACCTCTACATACTTGGAGCAACAGTACGGTAATTTAACAGCAATTCTCGAAATATTTATTCACATTTTCGAACTTTTAACTATGGTACTTGTTATTATGATATCTCAGGTAACAATCCCGCTTGAAACAACCAACTTTGCAATCAATTTTCACAACTTTGAAAGCAGTTTGTTGCCGATACTTTGGTTGGCTGTTGTGATAATTTGTTTATATACGAGTCATTCCTGTTGCATTTACTTAATGTTTTCTAAATTTAACTGCGGGGGTGTCGTTACAATGACTTAGGTTAAATAAACAAACAACTCCGCCAACATTTCCTTCGCTTTTTCCAACATTGCACGCTGTTTTCCAGCATTTTACAGTCAGTTTATGTGAACGTCTATAGGTTGCTTTCAATTGGCATTTATTAAATTTGTTGACTTTACAGCTGCACGTTTCTATATGCCAACAACTTAGGTCATATATACTGGTATATCTACCAAAGTTTACATAACTTTGCACAACTTTGCCATCACTTTGAACAACTTTGCCCGGGGTGTTAACGGCTTGAAACCCACTACGTGCCGATAGCATCTACAACTTGTTCTTGAAAATTAGAAGCAATTTGAAAACTTTTCCTTAATTATAATAGTTACAAACAATCCACGATTTTCCACTATAAATGATTGCCATCACTGTAAAAAAGAATGCAGGAACGTTGCCTTATATCTTTACTATGTGTGTGATGAAACAAAAAAAATTCAACTGCTCGTTTACTCAAGGAGTCTCCCATGCAAGTACTAAGCACGCCCGATCGTGCTTTACCTTAAACATTTGTCGGTTACATAACCACATAGCTGCATGGATTATTTGAAGTTAAGCCGATTTGGCGGGTATTTCAAGTTTTTGGATGTTTTAAAATCGTTATCGCTGGCACAAAGTACATTCTAGTATTGACCTATGACCTCTACATACTTGGAGCAACACTATGGTAATTTAACAGCAATTCTCGAAATATTTATTAACATTTTCGAACTTTTAACTATGGTACTTGTTATTATGATATCACAGGAAACAATCCCGCTTGAAACAACCAACTTTGCAATCAATTTTCACAACTTTGAAAGCAGTTTGTTGCCGATACTTCGGTTGGCTGTTGTGATAATTTGTTTATATATGAGGCAATCATGTTGCATTTACTTAATGTTTTCTAAATTTAACTGCGGGGGTGTCGTTACAATGACTTAGGTTAAATAAACAAACAACTCCGCCAACATTTCCTTCGCTTTTTCCAACATTGCACGCTGTTTTCTAACATTTTACAGTCAGTTTATGTGAACGTCTATAGGTTGCTTTCAGTTGGCATTTATTAAATTTGTTGACTTAACAGCTGCACGTTTCTATATGCCAACAACTTAGGTCATATATACTGATATATCTACCAAAGTTTACATAACTTTGCACAACTTTGCCATCACTTTGAACAACTTTGCCCGGTGTGTTAACGGCTTGAAACCCACTACGTGCCGATAGCATCTACAACTTGTTCTTGAAAATTAGAAGCAATTTGAAAACTTTTCCTTAATTATAATAGTTACAAACAATCCACGATTTTCCACTATAAATGATTGCCATCACTGTAAAAAAGAATGCAGGAACGTTGCCTTATATCTTTACTATGTGTGTGATGAAACAAAAACAAATTCAACTGCTCGTTTACTCAGGGAGTCTCCCATGCAAATACTAACCACGCCCGATCGTGCTTTACTTTAATCATTTGTCGGTCACATAACCACATAGCTGCATGGATTATTTGCAGTTAAGCCGATTTGGCGGGTATTTCATGTTTTTGGATGTTTTAAAATCGTTATCGCTGGCACAAAGTACATTCTAGTATTGACCTATGACCTCTACATACTTGGAGCAACAGTACGGTAATTTAACAGCAATTCTCGAAATATTTATTCACATTTTCGAACTTTTAACTATGGTACTTGTTATTATGATATCTCAGGTAACAATCCCGCTTGAAACAACCAACTTTGCAATCAATTTTCACAACTTTGAAAGCAGTTTGTTGCCGATACTTCGGTTGGCTGTTGTGATAATTTGTTTATATACGAGTCATTCCTGTTGCATTTACTTAATGTTTTCTAAATTTAACTGCGGGGGTGTCGTTACAATGACTTAGGTTAAATAAACAAACAACTCCGCCAACATTTCCTTCGCTTTTTCCAACATTGCACGCTGTTTTCCAGCATTTTACAGTCAGTTTATGTGAACGTCTATAGGTTGCTTTCAATTGGCATTTATTAAATTTGTTGACTTTACAGCTGCACGTTTCTATATGCCAACAACTTAGGTCATATATACTGATATATCTACCAAAGTTTACATAACTTTGCACAACTTTGCCATCACTTTGAACAACTTTGCCCGGTGTGTTAACGGCTTGAAACCCACTACGTGCCGATAGCATCTACAACTTGTTCTTGAAAATTAGAAGCAATTTGAAAACTTTTCCTTAATTATAATAGTTACAAACAATCCACGATTTTCCACTATAAATGATTGCCATCACTGTAAAAAAGAATGCAGGAACGTTGCCTTATATCTTTACTATGTGTGTGATGAAACAAAAACAAATTCAACTGCTCGTTTACTCAGGGAGTCTCCCATGCAAATACTAACCACGCCCGATCGTGCTTTACTTTAATCATTTGTCGGTCACATAACCACATAGCTGCATGGATTATTTGCAGTTAAGCCGATTTGGCGGGTATTTCATGTTTTTGGATGTTTTAAAATCGTTATCGCTGGCACAAAGTACATTCTAGTATTGACCTATGACCTCTACATACTTGGAGCAACAGTACGGTAATTTAACAGCAATTCTCGAAATATTTATTCACATTTTCGAACTTTTAACTATGGTACTTGTTATTATGATATCTCAGGTAACAATCCCGCTTGAAACAACCAACTTTGCAATCAATTTTCACAACTTTGAAAGCAGTTTGTTGCCGATACTTTGGTTGGCTGTTGTGATAATTTGTTTATATACGAGTCATTCCTGTTGCATTTACTTAATGTTTTCTAAATTTAACTGCGGGGGTGTCGTTACAATGACTTAGGTTAAATAAACAAACAACTCCGCCAACATTTCCTTCGCTTTTTCCAACATTGCACGCTGTTTTCCAGCATTTTACAGTCAGTTTATGTGAACGTCTATAGGTTGCTTTCAATTGGCATTTATTAAATTTGTTGACTTTACAGCTGCACGTTTCTATATGCCAACAACTTAGGTCATATATACTGATATATCTACCAAAGTTTACATAACTTTGCACAACTTTGCCATCACTTTGAACAACTTTGCCCGGTGTGTTAACGGCTTGAAACCCAATACGTGCCGATAGCATCTACAACTTGTTCTTGAAAATTAGAAGCAATTTGAAAACTTTTCCTTAATTATAATAGTTACAAACAATCCACGATTTTCCACTATAAATGATTGCCATCACTGTAAAAAAGAATGCAGGAACGTTGCCTTATATCTTTACTATGTGTGTGATGAAACAAAAACAAATTCAACTGCTCGTTTACTCAGGGAGTCTCCCATGCAAATACTAACCACGCCCGATCGTGCTTTACTTTAATCATTTGTCGGTCACATAACCACATAGCTCCATGGATTATTTGCAGTTAAGCCGATTTGGCGGGTATTTCATGTTTTTGGATGTTTTAAAATCGTTATCGCTGGCACAAAGTACATTCTAGTATTGACCTATGACCTCTACATACTTGGAGCAACAGTACGGTAATTTAACAGCAATTCTCGAAATATTTATTCACATTTTCGAACTTTTAACTATGGTACTTGTTATTATGATATCTCAGGTAACAATCCCGCTTGAAACAACCAACTTTGCAATCAATTTTCACAACTTTGAAAGCAGTTTGTTGCCGATACTTCGGTTGGCTGTTGTGATAATTTGTTTATATACGAGGCATTCCTGTTGCATTTACTTAATGTTTTCTAAATTTAACTGCGGGGGTGTCGTTACAATGACTTAGGTTAAATAAACAAACAACTCCGCCAACATTTCCTTCGCTTTTTCCAACATTTCACGCTGTTTTCCAGCATTTTACAGTCAGTTTATGTGAACGTCTATAGGTTGCTTTCAATTGGCATTTATTAAATTTGTTGACTTTACAGCTGCACGTTTCTATATGCCAACAACTTAGGTCATATATACTGATATATCTACCAAAGTTTACATAACTTTGCACAACTTTGCCATCACTTTGAACAACTTTGCCCGGTGTGTTAACGGCTTGAAACCCACTACGTGCCGATAGCATCTACAACTTGTTCTTGAAAATTAGAAGCAATTTGAAAACTTTTCCTTAATTATAATAGTTACAAACAATCCACGATTTTCCACTATAAATGATTGCCATCACTGTAAAAAAGAATGCAGGAACGTTGCCTTATATCTTTACTATGTGTGTGATGAAACAAAAACAAATTCAACTGCTCGTTTACTCAGGGAGTCTCCCATGCAAATACTAACCACGCCCGATCGTGCTTTACTTTAATCATTTGTCGGTCACATAACCACATAGCTGCATGGATTATTTGCAGTTAAGCCGATTTGGCGGGTATTTCATGTTTTTGGATGTTTTAAAATCGTTATCGCTGGCACAAAGTACATTCTAGTATTGACCTATGACCTCTACATACTTGGAGCAACAGTACGGTAATTTAACAGCAATTCTCGAAATATTTATTCACATTTTCGAACTTTTAACTATGGTACTTGTTATTATGATATCTCAGGTAACAATCCCGCTTGAAACAACCAACTTTGCAATCAATTTTCACAACTTTGAAAGCAGTTTGTTGCCGATACTTTGGTTGGCTGTTGTGATAATTTGTTTATATACGAGTCATTCCTGTTGCATTTACTTAATGTTTTCTAAATTTAACTGCAGGGGTGTCGTTACAATGACTTAGGTTAAATAAACAAACAACTCCGCCAACATTTCCTTCGCTTTTTCCAACATTGCACGCTGTTTTCCAGCATTTTACAGTCAGTTTATGTGAACGTCTATAGGTTGCTTTCAATTGGCATTTATTAAATTTGTTGACTTTACAGCTGCACGTTTCTATATGCCAACAACTTAGGTCATATATACTGATATATCTACCAAAGTTTACATAACTTTGCACAACTTTGCCATCACTTTGAACAACTTTGCCCGGTGTGTTAACGGCTTGAAACCCACTACGTGCCGATAGCATCTACAACTTGTTCTTGAAAATTAGAAGCAATTTGAAAACTTTTCCTTAATTATAATAGTTACAAACAATCCACGATTTTCCACTATAAATGATTGCCATCACTGTAAAAAAGAATGCAGGAACGTTGCCTTATATCTTTACTATGTGTGTGATGAAACAAAAACAAATTCAACTGCTCGTTTACTCAGGGAGTCTCCCATGCAAATACTAACCACGACCGATCGTGCTTTACTTTAATCATTTGTCGGTCACATAACCACATAGCTCCATGGATTATTTGCAGTTAAGCCGATTTGGCGGGTATTTCATGTTTTTGGATGTTTTAAAATCGTTATCGCTGGCACAAAGTACATTCTAGTATTGACCTATGACCTCTACATACTTGGAGCAACAGTACGGTAATTTAACAGCAATTCTCGAAATATTTATTCACATTTTCGAACTTTTAACTATGGTACTTGTTATTATGATATCTCAGGTAACAATCCCGCTTGAAACAACCAACTTTGCAATCAATTTTCACAACTTTGAAAGCAGTTTGTTGCCGATACTTCGGTTGGCTGTTGTGATAATTTGTTTATATACGAGTCATTCCTGTTGCATTTACTTAATGTTTTCTAAATTTAACTGCGGGGGTGTCGTTACAATGACTTAGGTTAAATAAACAAACAACTCCGCCAACATTTCCTTCGCTTTTTCCAACATTTCACGCTGTTTTCCAGCATTTTACAGTCAGTTTATGTGAACGTCTATAGGTTGCTTTCAATTGGCATTTATTAAATTTGTTGACTTTACAGCTGCACGTTTCTATATGCCAACAACTTAGGTCATATATACTGATATATCTACCAAAGTTTACATAACTTTGCACAACTTTGCCATCACTTTGAACAACTTTGCCCGGTGTGTTAACGGCTTGAAACCCACTACGTGCCGATAGCATCTACAACTTGTTCTTGAAAATTAGAAGCAATTTGAAAACTTTTCCTTAATTATAATAGTTACAAACAATCCACGATTTTCCACTATAAATGATTGCCATCACTGTAAAAAAGAATGCAGGAACGTTGCCTTATATCTTTACTATGTGTGTGATGAAACAAAAACAAATTCAACTGCTCGTTTACTCAGGGAGTCTCCCATGCAAATACTAACCACGCCCGATCGTGCTTTACTTTAATCATTTGTCGGTCACATAACCACATAGCTGCATGGATTATTTGCAGTTAAGCCGATTTGGCGGGTATTTCATGTTTTTGGATGTTTTAAAATCGTTATCGCTGGCACAAAGTACATTCTAGTATTGACCTATGACCTCTACATACTTGGAGCAACAGTACGGTAATTTAACAGCAATTCTCGAAATATTTATTCACATTTTCGAACTTTTAACTATGGTACTTGTTATTATGATATCTCAGGTAACAATCCCGCTTGAAACAACCAACTTTGCAATCAATTTTCACAACTTTGAAAGCAGTTTGTTGCCGATACTTTGGTTGGCTGTTGTGATAATTTGTTTATATACGAGTCATTCCTGTTGCATTTACTTAATGTTTTCTAAATTTAACTGCAGGGGTGTCGTTACAATGACTTAGGTTAAATAAACAAACAACTCCGCCAACATTTCCTTCGCTTTTTCCAACATTGCACGCTGTTTTCCAGCATTTTACAGTCAGTTTATGTGAACGTCTATAGGTTGCTTTCAATTGGCATTTATTAAATTTGTTGACTTTACAGCTGCACGTTTCTATATGCCAACAACTTAGGTCATATATACTGATATATCTACCAAAGTTTACATAACTTTGCACAACTTTGCCATCACTTTGAACAACTTTGCCCGGTGTGTTAACGGCTTGAAACCCACTACGTGCCGATAGCATCTACAACTTGTTCTTGAAAATTAGAAGCAATTTGAAAACTTTTCCTTAATTATAATAGTTACAAACAATCCACGATTTTCCACTATAAATGATTGCCATCACTGTAAAAAAGAATGCAGGAACGTTGCCTTATATCTTTACTATGTGTGTGATGAAACAAAAACAAATTCAACTGCTCGTTTACTCAGGGAGTCTCCCATGCAAATACTAACCACGACCGATCGTGCTTTACTTTAATCATTTGTCGGTCACATAACCACATAGCTCCATGGATTATTTGCAGTTAAGCCGATTTGGCGGGTATTTCATGTTTTTGGATGTTTTAAAATCGTTATCGCTGGCACAAAGTACATTCTAGTATTGACCTATGACCTCTACATACTTGGAGCAACAGTACGGTAATTTAACAGCAATTCTCGAAATATTTATTCACATTTTCGAACTTTTAACTATGGTACTTGTTATTATGATATCTCAGGTAACAATCCCGCTTGAAACAACCAACTTTGCAATCAATTTTCACAACTTTGAAAGCAGTTTGTTGCCGATACTTCGGTTGGCTGTTGTGATAATTTGTTTATATACGAGGCATTCCTGTTGCATTTACTTAATGTTTTCTAAATTTAACTGCGGGGGTGTCGTTACAATGACTTAGGTTAAATAAACAAACAACTCCGCCAACATTTCCTTCGCTTTTTCCAACATTTCACGCTGTTTTCCAGCATTTTACAGTCAGTTTATGTGAACGTCTATAGGTTGCTTTCAATTGGCATTTATTAAATTTGTTGACTTTACAGCTGCACGTTTCTATATGCCAACAACTTAGGTCATATATACTGATATATCTACCAAAGTTTACATAACTTTGCACAACTTTGCCATCACTTTGAACAACTTTGCCCGGTGTGTTAACGGCTTGAAACCCACTACGTGCCGATAGCATCTACAACTTGTTCTTGAAAATTAGAAGCAATTTGAAAACTTTTCCTTAATTATAATAGTTACAAACAATCCACGATTTTCCACTATAAATGATTGCCATCACTGTAAAAAAGAATGCAGGAACGTTGCCTTATATCTTTACTATGTGTGTGATGAAACAAAAACAAATTCAACTGCTCGTTTACTCAGGGAGTCTCCCATGCAAATACTAACCACGCTCGATCGTGCTTTACTTTAATCATTTGTCGGTCACATAACCACATAGCTCCATGGATTATTTGCAGTTAAGCCGATTTGGCGGGTATTTCATGTTTTTGGATGTTTTAAAATCGTTATCGCTGGCACAAAGTACATTCTAGTATTGACCTATGACCTCTACATACTTGGAGCAACAGTACGGTAATTTAACAGCAATTCTCGAAATATTTATTCACATTTTCGAACTTTTAACTATGGTACTTGTTATTATGATATCTCAGGTAACAATCCCGCTTGAAACAACCAACTTTGCAATCAGTTTTCACAACTTTGAAAGCAGTTTGTTGCCGATACTTCGGTTGGCTGTTGTGATAATTTGTTTATATACGAGGCATTCCTGTTGCATTTACTTAATGTTTTCTAAATTTAACTGCGGGGGTGTCGTTACAATGACTTAGGTTAAATAAACAAACAACTCCGCCAACATTTCCTTCGCTTTTTCCAACATTTCACGCTGTTTTCCAGCATTTTACAGTCAGTTTATGTGAACGTCTATAGGTTGCTTTCAATTGGCATTTATTAAATTTGTTGACTTTACAGCTGCACGTTTCTATATGCCAACAACTTAGGTCATATATACTGATATATCTACCAAAGTTTACATAACTTTGCACAACTTTGCCATCACTTTGAACAACTTTGCCCGGTGTGTTAACGGCTTGAAACCCACTACGTGCCGATAGCATCTACAACTTGTTCTTGAAAATTAGAAGCAATTTGAAAACTTTTCCTTAATTATAATAGTTACAAACAATCCACGATTTTCCACTATAAATGATTGCCATCACTGTAAAAAAGAATGCAGGAACGTTGCCTTATATCTTTACTATGTGTGTGATGAAACAAAAACAAATTCAACTGCTCGTTTACTCAGGGAGTCTCCCATGCAAATACTAACCACGCCCGATCGTGCTTTACTTTAATCATTTGTCGGTCACATAACCACATAGCTGCATGGATTATTTGCAGTTAAGCCGATTTGGCGGGTATTTCATGTTTTTGGATGTTTTAAAATCGTTATCGCTGGCACAAAGTACATTCTAGTATTGACCTATGACCTCTACATACTTGGAGCAACAGTACGGTAATTTAACAGCAATTCTCGAAATATTTATTCACATTTTCGAACTTTTAACTATGGTACTTGTTATTATGATATCTCAGGTAACAATCCCGCTTGAAACAACCAACTTTGCAATCAATTTTCACAACTTTGAAAGCAGTTTGTTGCTGATACTTTGGTTGGCTGTTGTGATAATTTGTTTATATACGAGTCATTCCTGTTGCATTTACTTAATGTTTTCTAAATTTAACTGCGGGGGTGTCGTTACAATGACTTAGGTTAAATAAACAAACAACTCCGCCAACATTTCCTTCGCTTTTTCCAACATTGCACGCTGTTTTCCAGCATTTTACAGTCAGTTTATGTGAACGTCTATAGGTTGCTTTCAATTGGCATTTATTAAATTTGTTGACTTTACAGCTGCACGTTTCTATATGCCAACAACTTAGGTCATATATACTGATATATCTACCAAAGTTTACATAACTTTGCACAACTTTGCCATCACTTTGAACAACTTTGCCCGGTGTGTTAACGGCTTGAAACCCACTACGTGCCGATAGCATCTACAACTTGTTCTTGAAAATTAGAAGCAATTTGAAAACTTTTCCTTAATTATAATAGTTACAAACAATCCACGATTTTCCACTATAAATGATTGCCATCACTGTAAAAAAGAATGCAGGAACGTTGCCTTATATCTTTACTATGTGTGTGATGAAACAAAAACAAATTCAACTGCTCGTTTACTCAGGGAGTCTCCCATGCAAATACTAACCACGCCCGATCGTGCTTTACTTTAATCATTTGTCGGTCACATAACCACATAGCTGCATGGATTATTTGCAGTTAAGCCGATTTGGCGGGTATTTCATGTTTTTGGATGTTTTAAAATCGTTATCGCTGGCACAAAGTACATTCTAGTATTGACCTATGACCTCTACATACTTGGAGCAACAGTACGGTAATTTAACAGCAATTCTCGAAATATTTATTCACATTTTCGAACTTTTAACTATGGTACTTGTTATTATGATATCTCAGGTAACAATCCCGCTTGAAACAACCAACTTTGCAATCAATTTTCACAACTTTGAAAGCAGTTTGTTGCCGATACTTTGGTTGGCTGTTGTGATAATTTGTTTATATACGAGTCATTCCTGTTGCATTTACTTAATGTTTTCTAAATTTAACTGCGGGGGTGTCGTTACAATGACTTAGGTTAAATAAACAAACAACTCCGCCAACATTTCCTTCGCTTTTTCCAACATTGCACGCTGTTTTCCAGCATTTTACAGTCAGTTTATGTGAACGTCTATAGGTTGCTTTCAATTGGCATTTATTAAATTTGTTGACTTTACAGCTGCACGTTTCTATATGCCAACAACTTAGGTCATATATACTGATATATCTACCAAAGTTTACATAACTTTGCACAACTTTGCCATCACTTTGAACAACTTTGCCCGGTGTGTTAACGGCTTGAAACCCACTACGTGCCGATAGCATCTACAACTTGTTCTTGAAAATTAGAAGCAATTTGAAAACTTTTCCTTAATTATAATAGTTACAAACAATCCACGATTTTCCACTATAAATGATTGCCATCACTGTAAAAAAGAATGCAGGAACGTTGCCTTATATCTTTACTATGTGTGTGATGAAACAAAAACAAATTCAACTGCTCGTTTACTCAGGGAGTCTCCCATGCAAATACTAACCACGCCCGATCGTGCTTTACTTTAATCATTTGTCGGTCACATAACCACATAGCTCCATGGATTATTTGCAGTTAAGCCGATTTGGCGGGTATTTCATGTTTTTGGATGTTTTAAAATCGTTATCGCTGGCACAAAGTACATTCTAGTATTGACCTATGACCTCTACATACTTGGAGCAACAGTACGGTAATTTAACAGCAATTCTCGAAATATTTATTCACATTTTCGAACTTTTAACTATGGTACTTGTTATTATGATATCTCAGGTAACAATCCCGCTTGAAACAACCAACTTTGCAATCAATTTTCACAACTTTGAAAGCAGTTTGTTGCCGATACTTCGGTTGGCTGTTGTGATAATTTGTTTATATACGAGGCATTCCTGTTGCATTTACTTAATGTTTTCTAAATTTAACTGCGGGGGTGTCGTTACAATGACTTAGGTTAAATAAACAAACAACTCCGCCAACATTTCCTTCGCTTTTTCCAACATTTCACGCTGTTTTCCAGCATTTTACAGTCAGTTTATGTGAACGTCTATAGGTTGCTTTCAATTGGCATTTATTAAATTTGTTGACTTTACAGCTGCACGTTTCTATATGCCAACAACTTAGGTCATATATACTGATATATCTACCAAAGTTTACATAACTTTGCACAACTTTGCCATCACTTTGAACAACTTTGCCCGCTGTGTTAACGGCTTAAAACCCACTACGTGCCGATAGCATCTACAACTTGTTCTTGAAAATTAGAAGCAATTTGAAAACTTTTCCTTAATTGTAATAATTACAAACAATCCACGATTTTCCACTATAAATGATTGCCATCACTGTAAAAAAGAATACAGGAACGTTGCCTTACATCTTTACTATGTGTGTGATGAAACAAAAAAAAATCAACTGCTCGTTTACTCAGGGAGTCTCCCATGCAAGTACTAACCACGCCCGGTCGTGCTTTACTTTAAACATTTGTCGGTCACATAACCACACAGCTGCATGGATTATTTGAAGTTATGCCGATTTGGCGGGTATTTCATGTTTTTGGATGTTTTAAAATCGTTATCGCTGGCACAAAGTACATTCTAGTATTGACCTATGACCTCTACATACTTGGAACAACACTACGTAATTTAACAGCAATTCTCGAAATATTTATTCACATTTTCGAACTTTTAACTATGGTACTTGTTATTATGATATCACAGGAAACAATCCCGCTTGAAACAACCAACTTTGCAATCAATTTTCACAACTTTGAAAGCAGTTTGTTGCCGATACTTCGGTTGGCTGTTGGGATAATTTGTTTATATATGAGGCATTCATGTTGCATTTACTTAATGTTTTCTAAATTTACATTCTAGTATGTATTGACCTATGACCTCTACATACTTGGAGCAACACTACGGTAAATTAAAAGCAATTCTCGAAATATTTATTCACATTTTCGAACTTTTAACTATGGTACTTGTTATTATGATATCACAGGAAACAATCCCGCTTGAAACAACCAACTTTGCAATCAATTTTCACAAGTTTGAAAGCAGTTTGTTGCCGATACTTCGGTTGGCTGTAGTGATAATTTGTTTATATATGAGGCATTCATGTTGCATTTACTTAATGTTTTCTAAATTTAACTGCGGGGTTGTCGTTACAATGACTTAGGTTAAATAAACAAACAACTCCGCCAACATTTCCTTCGCTTTTTCCAACATTGCACGCTGTTTTCTAACATTTTACAGTCAGTTTATGTGAACGTCTATAGGTTGCTTTCAATTGGCGTTTATTAAATTCGTTGACTTTACAGCTGCACGTTTCTATATGCCAACAACTTAGGTCATATATACTGATATATCTACCGAAGTTTACATAACTTTGCACAACGTTGCCATCACTTTGATCAACTTTGCCCGGTGTGTTAACGACTTAAATCCAACTACGTGCCGATAGCAACTACAACTTGTTCTTGAAAATTAGAAGCAATTTGAAAACTTTTCCTTAATTAAAATAGTTACAAAAAATCCACGATTTTCCACTATAAATGATTGCCATCAGTGTAAAAAAGAATGCAGGAACGTTGCCTTACATCTTTACTATGTGTGTGATGAAACAAAAACAAATTCAACTGCTCGTTTACTCAGGGAGTCTCCCATGCAAATACTAACCACGCCCGATCGTGCTTTACTTTAATCATTTGTCGGTCACATAACCACATAGCTCCATGGATTATTTGCAGTTAAGCCGATTTGGCGGGTATTTCATGTTTTTGGATGTTTTAAAATCGTTATCGCTGGCACAAAGTACATTCTAGTATTGACCTATGACCTCTACATACTTGGAGCAACAGTACGGTAATTTAACAGCAATTCTCGAAATATTTATTCACATTTTCGAACTTTTAACTATGGTACTTGTTATTATGATATCTCAGGTAACAATCCCGCTTGAAACAACCAACTTTGCAATCAATTTTCACAACTTTGAAAGCAGTTTGTTGCCGATACTTCGGTTGGCTGTTGTGATAATTTGTTTATATACGAGGCATTCCTGTTGCATTTACTTAATGTTTTCTAAATTTAACTGCGGGGGTGTCGTTACAATGACTTAGGTTAAATAAACAAACAACTCCGCCAACATTTCCTTCGCTTTTTCCAACATTTCACGCTGTTTTCCAGCATTTTACAGTCAGTTTATGTGAACGTCTATAGGTTGCTTTCAATTGGCATTTATTAAATTTGTTGACTTTACAGCTGCACGTTTCTATATGCCAACAACTTAGGTCATATATACTGATATATCTACCAAAGTTTACATAACTTTGCACAACTTTGCCATCACTTTGAACAACTTTGCCCGCTGTGTTAACGGCTTAAAACCCACTACGTGCCGATAGCATCTACAACTTGTTCTTGAAAATTAGAAGCAATTTGAAAACTTTTCCTTAATTGTAATAATTACAAACAATCCACGATTTTCCACTATAAATGATTGCCATCACTGTAAAAAAGAATACAGGAACGTTGCCTTACATCTTTACTATGTGTGTGATGAAACAAAAAAAAATCAACTGCTCGTTTACTCAGGGAGTCTCCCATGCAAGTACTAACCACGCCCGGTCGTGCTTTACTTTAAACATTTGTCGGTCACATAACCACACAGCTGCATGGATTATTTGAAGTTATGCCGATTTGGCGGGTATTTCATGTTTTTGGATGTTTTAAAATCGTTATCGCTGGCACAAAGTACATTCTAGTATTGACCTATGACCTCTACATACTTGGAACAACACTACGTAATTTAACAGCAATTCTCGAAATATTTATTCACATTTTCGAACTTTTAACTATGGTACTTGTTATTATGATATCACAGGAAACAATCCCGCTTGAAACAACCAACTTTGCAATCAATTTTCACAACTTTGAAAGCAGTTTGTTGCCGATACTTCGGTTGGCTGTTGGGATAATTTGTTTATATATGAGGCATTCATGTTGCATTTACTTAATGTTTTCTAAATTTACATTCTAGTATGTATTGACCTATGACCTCTACATACTTGGAGCAACACTACGGTAAATTACAAGCAATTCTCGAAATATTTATTCACATTTTCGAACTTTTAACTATGGTACTTGTTATTATGATATCACAGGAAACAATCCCGCTTGAAACAACCAACTTTGCAATCAATTTTCACAAGTTTGAAAGCAGTTTGTTGCCGATACTTCGGTTGGCTGTAGTGATAATTTGTTTATATATGAGGCATTCATGTTGCATTTACTTAATGTTTTCTAAATTTAACTGCGGGGTTGTCGTTACAATGACTTAGGTTAAATAAACAAACAACTCCGCCAACATTTCCTTCGCTTTTTCCAACATTGCACGCTGTTTTCTAACATTTTACAGTCAGTTTATGTGAACGTCTATAGGTTGCTTTCAATTGGCGTTTATTAAATTCGTTGACTTTACAGCTGCACGTTTCTATATGCCAACAACTTAGGTCATATATACTGATATATCTACCGAAGTTTACATAACTTTGCACAACGTTGCCATCACTTTGATCAACTTTGCCCGGTGTGTTAACGACTTAAATCCAACTACGTGCCGATAGCAACTACAACTTGTTCTTGAAAATTAGAAGCAATTTGAAAACTTTTCCTTAATTAAAATAGTTACAAAAAATCCACGATTTTCCACTATAAATGATTGCCATCAGTGTAAAAAAGAATGCAGGAACGTTGCCTTACATCTTTACTATGTGTGTGATGAAACAAAAAAAATTCAACTGCTCGTTTACTCAGGGAGTCTCCCATGTAAGTACTAACCACGCCCGATCGTGCTTTACTTTAAACATTTTTCGGTCACATAACCACATAGCTGCATGGATTATTTGAAGTTAAGCCTATTTGGCGGGTATTTCATGTTTTTGGATGTTTTAAAATCGTTATCGCTGGCACAAAGTACATTCTAGTATTGACCTATGACCTCTACATACTTGGAGCAACACTACGTAATTTAACAGCAATTCTCGAAATATTTATTCACATTTTGGAACTTTTAACTATGGTACTTGTTATTATGATATCACAGGAAACAATCCCGCTTGAAACAACCAACTTTGCAATCAATTTTCACAACTTTGAAAGCAGTTTGTTGCCGATACTTCGGTTGGCTGTTGGGATAATTTGTTTATATATGAGGGATTCATGTTGCATTTACTTAATGTTTTCTAAATTTAACTGCGGGGGTGTCGTTACAATGACTTAGGTTAAATAAACAAACAACTCCGCCAACATTTCCTTCGCTTTTTCCAACATTGCACGCTGTTTTCTAACATTTTACAGTCAGTTTATGTGAACGTCTATAGGTTACTTTCAATTGGCGTTTATTAAATTCGTTGACTTTACAGCTGCACGTTTCTATATGCCAACAACTTAGGTCATATATACTGATATATCTACCGAAGTTTACATAACTTTGCACAACTTTGCCATCACTTTGATCAACTTTGCCCGGTGTGTTAACGACTTAAAACCCACTACGTGCCGATAGCATCTACAACTTGTTCTTGAAAATTAGAAGCAATTTGAAAACTTTTTCTTAATTATAATAGTTACTAACAATCCACGATTTTCCACTATTAATGATTGCCATCACTGTAAAAAAGAATGCAGGAACGTTGCCTTACATCTTTACTATGTGTGTGATGAAACAAAAAAAAATTCAACTGCTCGTTTACTCAGGGAGTCTCCCATGCAAGTACTAACCACGCCCGATCGTGCTTTACTTTAAACATTTTTCGGTCACATAACCACATAGCTGCATGGAGTATTTGAAGTTAAGCCGATTTGGCGGGTATTTCATGTTTTTGGATGTTTTAAAATCGTTATCGCTGGCACAAAGTACATTCTAGTATTGACCTATGACCTCTACATACTTGGAACAACACTACGTAATTTAACAGCAATTCTCGAAATATTTATTCACATTTTCGAACTTTTAACTATGGTACTTGTTATTATGATATCACAGGAAACAATCCCGCTTGAAACAACCAACTTTGCAATCAATTTTCACAACTTTGAAAGCAGTTTGTTGCCGATACTTCGGTTGGCTGTTGGGATAATTTGTTTATATATGAGGCATTCATGTTGCATTTACTTAATGTTTTCTAAATTTAACTGCGGGGGTGTCGTTACAATGACTTAGGTTAAATAAACAAACAACTCCGCCAACATTTCCTTCGCTTTTTCCAACATTGCACGCTGTTTTCTAACATTTTACAGTCAGTTTATGTGAACGTCTATAGGTTTCTTTCAATTGGCATTTATTAAATTTGTTGACTTTACAGCTGCACGTTTCTATATGCCAACAACTTAGGTCATATATACTGATATATCTACCGAAGTTTACATAACTTTGCACAACTTTGCCATCACTTTGAACAACTTTGCCCGGTGTGTTAACGGCTTAAAACCCACTACGTGCCGATAGCATCTACAACTTGTTCTTGAAAATTAGAAGCAATTTGAAAACTTTTCCTTAATTATAATAGTTACAAACAATCCACGATTTTCCACTATAAATGATTGCCATCACTGTAAAAAAGAATGCAGGAACGTTGCCTTACATCTTTACTATGTGTGTGATGAAACAAAAAAAAAATTCAAATGCTCGTTTACTCAGGGAGTCTCCCATGCAAGTACTAACCACGCCCGATCGTGCTTTACTTTAAACATTTTTCGGTCACATAACCACATAGCTGCATGGATTATTTGAAGTTAAGCCGATTTGGCGGGTATTTCATGTTTTTGGATGTTTTAAAATCGTTATCGCTGGCACAAAGTACATTCTAGTATTGACCTATGACCTATACATACTTGGAGCAAGACTACGGTAATTTAACAGCAATTCTCGAAATATTTATTCACATTTTCGAACTTTTAACTATGGTACTTGTTATTATGATATCACAGGAAACAATCCCGCTTGAAACAACCAACTTTGCAATCAATTTTCACAACTTTGAAAGCAGTTTGTTGCCGATACTTCGGTTGGCTGTTGTGATAATTTGTTTATATATGAGGCATTCATGTTGCATTTACTTAATGTTTTATAAATTTAACTGCGGGGGTGTCGCTACAATGACTTAGGTTAAATAAACAAACAACTCCGCCAATATTTCCTTCGCTTTTTCCAACATTGCACGCTGTTTTCTAACATTTTACAGTCAGTTTATGTGAACGTCTATAGGTTTCTTTCAATTGGCATTTATTAAAATTGTTGACTTTACAGCTGCACGTTTCTATATGCCAACAACTTAGGTCATATATACTGATATATCTACCAAAGTTTACATAACTTTGCACAACTTTGCCATCACTTTGAACAACTTTGCCCGGTGTGTTAACGGCTTAAAACCCACTACGTGCCGATAGCATCTACAACTTGTTCTTGAAAATTAGAAGCAATTTGAAAACTTTTCCTTAATTATAATAGTTACAAACAATCCACGATTTTCCACTATAAATGATTGCCATCACTGTAAAAAAGAATGCAGGAACGTTGCCTTACATCTTTACTATGTGTGTGATGAAACAAAAAAAAAATTCAACTGCTCGTTTACTCAGGGAGTCTCCCATGCAAGTACTAACCACGCCCGATCGTGCTTTACTTTAAACATTTTTCGGTCACATAACCACATAGCTGCATGGATTAATTGAAGTTATGCCGATTTGGCGGGTATTTCATGTTTTTGAATGTTTTAAAATCGTTATCGCTGGCACAAAGTACATTCTAGTATTGACCTATGACCTCTACATACTTGGAGCAACACTACGGTAATTTAACAGCAATTCTCGAAATATTTATTCACATTTTCCAACTTTTAACTATGGTACTTGTTATTATGATATCACAGGAAACAATCCCGCTTGAAACAACCAACTTTGCAATCAATTTTCACAACTTTGAAAGCAGTTTGTTGCCGATACTTCGGTTGGCTGTTGTGATAATTTGTTTATATATGAGGCATTCATGTTGCATTTACTTAATGTTTTCTAAATTTAACTGCGGGGGTGTCGTTACAATGACTTAGGTTAAATAAACAAACAACTCCGCCAATATTTCCTTCGCTTTTTCCAACATTGCACGCTGTTTTCTAACATTTTACAGTCAGTTTATGTGAACGTCTATAGGTTTCTTTCAATTGGCATTTATTAAATTTGTTGACTTTACAGCTGCACGTTTCTATATGCCAACAACTTAGGTCATATATACTGATATATCTGCCGAAGTTTACATAACTTTGCACAACTTTGCCATCACTTTGATCAACTTTGCCCGGTGTGTTAACGACTTAAAACCCACTACGTGCCGATAGCATCTACAACTTGTTCTTGAAAATTAGAAGCAATTTGACAACTTTTCCTTAATATAATAGTTACAAACAATCCACGATTTTTCACTATAAATTATTGCCATCACTGTAAAAAAGAATGCAGGAACGTTGCCTTACATCTTTACTATGTGTGTGATGAAACAAAAAGAAATTCAACTGCTCGTTTACTCAGGGAGTCTCCCATGCAAGTACTAACCACGCCCGATCGTGCTTTACTTTGAACATTTTTCGGTCACATAACCACATAGCTGCATGGATTATTTGAAGTTAAGCCGATTTGGCGGGTATTTCATGTTTTTGGATGTTTTAAAATCGTTATCGCTGGCACAAAGTACATTCTAGTATTGACCTATGACCTCTACATACTTGGAGCAACACTACGGTAATTTAACAGCAATTCTCGAAATATTTATTCACATTTTCGAACTTTTAACTATGGTACTTGTTATTATGATATCACAGGAAACAATCCCGCTTGAAACAACCAAATTTGCAATCAATTTTCACAACTTTGAAAGCAGTTTGTTGCCGATACTTCGGTTGGCTGTTGTGATAATTTGTTTATATATGAGGCATTCATGTTGCATTTACTTAATGTTTTATAAATTTAACTGCGGGGGTGTCGTTACAATGACTTAGGTTAAATAAACAAACAACTCCGCCAATATTTCCTTCGCTTTTTCCAACATTGCACGCTGTTTTCTAACATTTTACAGTCAGTTTATGTGAACGTCTATAGGTTTCTTTCAATTGGCATTTATTAAATTTGTTGACTTTACAGCTGCACGTTTCTATATGCCAACAACTTAGGTCATATATACTGATATATCTGCCGAAGTTTACATAACTTTGCACAACTTTGCCATCACTTTGATCAACTTTGCCCGGTGTGTTAACGACTTAAAACCCACTACGTGCCGATAGCATCTACAACTTGTTCTTGAAAATTAGAAGCAATTTGACAACTTTTCCTTAATATAATAGTTACAAACAATCCACGATTTTTCACTATAAATTATTGCCATCACTGTAAAAAAGAATGCAGGAACGTTGCCTTACATCTTTACTATGTGTGTGATGAAACAAAAAGAAATTCAACTGCTCGTTTACTCAGGGAGTCTCCCATGCAAGTACTAACCACGCCCGATCGTGCTTTACTTTGAACATTTTTCGGTCACATAACCACATAGCTGCATGGATTATTTGAAGTTAAGCCGATTTGGCGGGTATTTCATGTTTTTGGATGTTTTAAAATCGTTATCGCTGGCACAAAGTACATTCTAGTATTGACCTATGACCTCTACATACTTGGAGCAACACTACGGTAATTTAACAGCAATTCTCGAAATATTTATTCACATTTTCGAACTTTTAACTATGGTACTTGTTATTATGATATCACAGGAAACAATCCCGCTTGAAACAACCAAATTTGCAATCAATTTTCACAACTTTGAAAGCAGTTTGTTGCCGATACTTCGGTTGGCTGTTGTGATAATTTGTTTATATATGAGGCATTCATGTTGCATTTACTTAATGTTTTATAAATTTAACTGCGGGGGTGTCGTTACAATGACTTAGGTTAAATAAACAAACAACTCCGCCAATATTTCCTTCGCTTTTTCCAACATTGCACGCTGTTTTCTAACATTTTACAGTCAGTTTATGTGAACGTCTATAGGTTTCTTTCAATTGGCATTTATTAAATTTGTTGACTTTACAGCTGCACGTTTCTATATGCCAACAACTTAGGTCATATATACTGATATATCTACCGAAGTTTACATAACTTTGCACAACTTTGCCATCACTTTGAACAACTTTGCCCGGTGTGTTAACGGCTTAAAACCCACTACGTGCCGATAGCATCTACAACTTGTTCTTGAAAATTAGAAGCAATTTGAAAACTTTTCCTTAATTATAATAGTTACAAACAATCCACGATTTTCCACTATAAATGATTGCCATCACTGTAAAAAAGAATGCAGGAACGTTGCCTTACATCTTTACTATGTGTGTGATGAAACAAAAAAAAAATTCAAATGCTCGTTTACTCAGGGAGTCTCCCATGCAAGTACTAACCACGCCCGATCGTGCTTTACTTTAAACATTTTTCGGTCACATAACCACATAGCTGCATGGATTATTTGAAGTTAAGCCGATTTGGCGGGTATTTCATGTTTTTGGATGTTTTAAAATCGTTATCGCTGGCACAAAGTACATTCTAGTATTGACCTATGACCTATACATACTTGGAGCAAGACTACGGTAATTTAACAGCAATTCTCGAAATATTTATTCACATTTTCGAACTTTTAACTATGGTACTTGTTATTATGATATCACAGGAAACAATCCCGCTTGAAACAACCAACTTTGCAATCAATTTTCACAACTTTGAAAGCAGTTTGTTGCCGATACTTCGGTTGGCTGTTGTGATAATTTGTTTATATATGAGGCATTCATGTTGCATTTACTTAATGTTTTATAAATTTAACTGCGGGGGTGTCGCTACAATGACTTAGGTTAAATAAACAAACAACTCCGCCAATATTTCCTTCGCTTTTTCCAACATTGCACGCTGTTTTCTAAAATTTTACAGTCAGTTTATGTGAACGTCTATAGGTTTCTTTCAATTGGCATTTATTAAAATTGTTGACTTTACAGCTGCACGTTTCTATATGCCAACAACTTAGGTCATATATACTGATATATCTACCAAAGTTTACATAACTTTGCACAACTTTGCCATCACTTTGAACAACTTTGCCCGGTGTGTTAACGGCTTAAAACCCACTACGTGCCGATAGCATCTACAACTTGTTCTTGAAAATTAGAAGCAATTTGAAAACTTTTCCTTAATTATAATAGTTACAAACAATCCACGATTTTCCACTATAAATGATTGCCATCACTGTAAAAAAGAATGCAGGAACGTTGCCTTACATCTTTACTATGTGTGTGATGAAACAAAAAAAAAAATTCAACTGCTCGTTTACTCAGGGAGTCTCCCATGCAAGTACTAACCACGCCCGATCGTGCTTTACTTTAAACATTTTTCGGTCACATAACCACATAGCTGCATGGATTAATTGAAGTTAAGCCGATTTGGCGGGTATTTCATGTTTTTGAATGTTTTAAAATCGTTATCGCTGGCACAAAGTACATTCTAGTATTGACCTATGACCTCTACATACTTGGAGCAACACTACGGTAATTTAACAGCAATTCTCGAAATATTTATTCACATTTTCCAACTTTTAACTATGGTACTTGTTATTATGATATCACAGGAAACAATCCCGCTTGAAACAACCAACTTTGCAATCAATTTTCACAACTTTGAAAGCAGTTTGTTGCCGATACTTCGGTAGGCTGTTGTGATAATTTGTTTATATATGAGGCATTCATGTTGTATTTACTTAATGTTTTCTAAATTTAACTGCGGGGGTGTCGTTACAATGACTTAGGTTAAATAAACAAACAACTCCGCCAATATTTCCTTCGCTTTTTCCAACATTGCACGCTGTTTTCTAACATTTTACAGTCAGTTTATGTGAACGTCTATAGGTTTCTTTCAATTGGCATTTATTAAATTTGTTGACTTTACAGCTGCACGTTTCTATATGCCAACAACTTAGGTCATATATACTGATATATCTACCGAAGTTTACATAACTTTGCACAACTTTGCCATCACTTTGAACAAATTTGCCCGGTGTGTTAACGGCTTAAAACCCACTACGTGCCGATAGCATCTACAACTTGTTCTTGAAAATTAGAAGCAATTTGAAAACTTTTCCTTAATTATAATAGTTACAAACAATCCACGATTTTCCACTATAAATGATTGCCATCACTGTAAAAAAGAATGCAGGAACGTTGCCTTACATCTTTACTATGTGTGTGATGAAACAAAAAAAAAATTCAAATGCTCGTTTACTCAGGGAGTCTCCCATGCAAGTACTAACCACGCCCGATCGTGCTTTACTTTAAACATTTTTCGGTCACATAACCACATAGCTGCATGGATTATTTGAAGTTAAGCCGATTTGGCGGGTATTTCATGTTTTTGGATGTTTTAAAATCGTTATCGCTGGCACAAAGTACATTCTAGTATTGACCTATGACCTATACATACTTGGAGCAAGACTACGGTAATTTAACAGCAATTCTCGAAATATTTATTCACATTTTCGAACTTTTAACTATGGTACTTGTTATTATGATATCACAGGAAACAATCCCGCTTGAAACAACCAACTTTGCAATCAATTTTCACAAACTTTGAAAGCAGTTTGTTGCCGATACTTCGGTTGGCTGTTGTGATAATTTGTTTATATATGAGGCATTCATGTTGCATTTACTTAATGTTTTATAAATTTAACTGCGGGGGTGTCGCTACAATGACTTAGGTTAAATAAACAAACAACTCCGCCAATATTTCCTTCGCTTTTTCCAACATTGCACGCTGTTTTCTAACATTTTACAGTCAGTTTATGTGAACGTCTATAGGTTTCTTTCAATTGGCATTTATTAAAATTGTTGACTTTACAGCTGCACGTTTCTATATGCCAACAACTTAGGTCATATATACTGATATATCTACCAAAGTTTACATAACTTTGCACAACTTTGCCATCACTTTGAACAACTTTGCCCGGTGTGTTAACGGCTTAAAACCCACTACGTGCCGATAGCATCTACAACTTGTTCTTGAAAATTAGAAGCAATTTGAAAACTTTTCCTTAATTATAATAGTTACAAACAATCCACGATTTTCCACTATAAATGATTGCCATCACTGTAAAAAAGAATGCAGGAACGTTGCCTTACATCTTTACTATGTGTGTGATGAAACAAAAAAAAAATTCAACTGCTCGTTTACTCAGGGAGTCTCCCATGCAAGTACTAACCACGCCCGATCGTGCTTTACTTTAAACATTTTTCGGTCACATAACCACATAGCTGCATGGATTAATTGAAGTTAAGCCGATTTGGCGGGTATTTCATGTTTTTGAATGTTTTAAAATCGTTATCGCTGGCACAAAGTACATTCTAGTATTGACCTATGACCTCTACATACTTGGAGCAACACTACGGTAATTTAACAGCAATTCTCGAAATATTTATTCACATTTTCCAACTTTTAACTATGGTACTTGTTATTATGATATCACAGGAAACAATCCCGCTTGAAACAACCAACTTTGCAATCAATTTTCACAACTTTGAAAGCAGTTTGTTGCCGATACTTCGGTTGGCTGTTGTGATAATTTGTTTATATATGAGGCATTCATGTTGCATTTACTTAATGTTTTCTAAATTTAACTGCGGGGGTGTCGTTACAATGACTTAGGTTAAATAAACAAACAACTCCGCCAACATTTCCTTCGCTTTTCCAACATTGCACGCTGTTTTCTAACATTTTACAGTCAGTTTATGTGAACGTCTATAGGTTGCTTTCAATTGGCGTTTATTAAATTCGTTGACTTTACAGCTGCACGTTTCTATATGCCAACAACTTAGGTCATATATACTGATATATCTACCAAAGTTTACATAACTTTGCACAACTTTGCCATCACTTTGATCAACTTTGCCCGGTGTGTTAACGACTTAAAACCCACTACGTGCCGATAGCATCTACAACTTGTTCTTGAAAATTAGAAGCAATTTGAAAACTTTTCCTTAATTATAATAGTTACAAACAATCCACGATTTTCCACTATAAATGATTGCCATCACTGTAAAAAAGAATGCAGGAACGTTGCCTTACATCTTTACTATGTGTGTGATGAAACAAAAAAAAAATTCAACTGCTCGTTTACTCAGGGAGTCTCCCATGCAAGTACTAACCACGCCCGATCGTGCTTTACTTTAAACATTTTTCGGTCACATAACCACATAGCTGCATGGATTAATTGAAGTTAAGCCGATTTGGCGGGTATTTCATGTTTTTGGATGTTTTAAAATCGTTATCGCTGGCACAAAGTACATTCTAGTATTGACCTATGACCTATACATACTTGGAGCAAGACTACGGTAATTTAACAGCAATTCTCGAAATATTTATTCACATTTTCGAACTTTTAACTATGGTACTTGTTATTATGATATCACAGGAAACAATCCCGCTTGAAACAACCAACTTTGCAATCAATTTTCACAAACTTTGAAAGCAGTTTGTTGCCGATACTTCGGTTGGCTGTTGTGATAATTTGTTTATATATGAGGCATTCATGTTGCATTTACTTAATGTTTTATAAATTTAACTGCGGGGGTGTCGCTACAATGACTTAGGTTAAATAAACAAACAACTCCGCCAATATTTCCTTCGCTTTTTCCAACATTGCACGCTGTTTTCTAACATTTTACAGTCAGTTTATGTGAACGTCTATAGGTTTCTTTCAATTGGCATTTATTAAAATTGTTGACTTTACAGCTGCACGTTTCTATATGCCAACAACTTAGGTCATATATACTGATATATCTACCAAAGTTTACATAACTTTGCACAACTTTGCCATCACTTTGAACAACTTTGCCCGGTGTGTTAACGGCTTAAAACCCACTACGTGCCGATAGCATCTACAACTTGTTCTTGAAAATTAGAAGCAATTTGAAAACTTTTCCTTAATTATAATAGTTACAAACAATCCACGATTTTCCACTATAAATGATTGCCATCACTGTAAAAAAGAATGCAGGAACGTTGCCTTACATCTTTACTATGTGTGTGATGAAACAAAAAAAAAATTCAACTGCTCGTTTACTCAGGGAGTCTCCCATGCAAGTACTAACCACGCCCGATCGTGCTTTACTTTAAACATTTTTCGGTCACATAACCACATAGCTGCATGGATTAATTGAAGTTAAGCCGATTTGGCGGGTATTTCATGTTTTTGAATGTTTTAAAATCGTTATCGCTGGCACAAAGTACATTCTAGTATTGACCTATGACCTCTACATACTTGGAGCAACACTACGGTAATTTAACAGCAATTCTCGAAATATTTATTCACATTTTCCAACTTTTAACTATGGTACTTGTTATTATGATATCACAGGAAACAATCCCGCTTGAAACAACCAACTTTGCAATCAATTTTCACAACTTTGAAAGCAGTTTGTTGCCGATACTTCGGTTGGCTGTTGTGATAATTTGTTTATATATGAGGCATTCATGTTGCATTTACTTAATGTTTTCTAAATTTAACTGCGCGGGTGTCGTTACAATGACTTAGGTTAAATAAACAAACAACTCCGCCAACATTTCCTTCGCTTTTCCAACATTGCACGCTGTTTTCTAACATTTTACAGTCAGTTTATGTGAACGTCTATAGGTTGCTTTCAATTGGCGTTTATTAAATTCGTTGACTTTACAGCTGCACGTTTCTATATGCCAACAACTTAGGTCATATATACTGATATATCTACCAAAGTTTACATAACTTTGCACAACTTTGCCATCACTTTGATCAACTTTGCCCGGTGTGTTAACGACTTAAAACCCACTACGTGCCGATAGCATCTACAACTTGTTCTTGAAAATTAGAAGCAATTTGAAAACTTTTCCTTAATTATAATAGTTACAAACAATCCACGATTTTCCACTATAAATGATTGCCATCACTGTAAAAAAGAATGCAGGAACGTTGCCTTACATCTTTACTATGTGTGTGATGAAACAAAAAAAAAATTCAACTGCTCGTTTACTCAGGGAGTCTCCCATGCAAGTACTAACCACGCCCGATCGTGCTTTACTTTAAACATTTTTCGGTCACATAACCACATAGCTGCATGGATTAATTGAAGTTAAGCCGATTTGGCGTGTATTTCATGTTTTTGGATGTTTTAAAATCGTTATCGCTGGCACAAAGTACATTCTAGTATTGACCTATGACCTATACATACTTGGAGCAAGACTACGGTAATTTAACAGCAATTCTCGAAATATTTATTCACATTTTCGAACTTTTAACTATGGTACTTGTTATTATGATATCACAGGAAACAATCCCGCTTGAAACAACCAACTTTGCAATCAATTTTCACAAACTTTGAAAGCAGTTTGTTGCCGATACTTCGGTTGGCTGTTGTGATAATTTGTTTATATATGAGGCATTCATGTTGCATTTACTTAATGTTTTATAAATTTAACTGCGGGGGTGTCGCTACAATGACTTAGGTTAAATAAACAAACAACTCCGCCAATATTTCCTTCGCTTTTTCCAACATTGCACGCTGTTTTCTAACATTTTACAGTCAGTTTATGTGAACGTCTATAGGTTTCTTTCAATTGGCATTTATTAAAATTGTTGACTTTACAGCTGCACGTTTCTATATGCCAACAACTTAGGTCATATATACTGATATATCTACCAAAGTTTACATAACTTTGCACAACTTTGCCATCACTTTGAACAACTTTGCCCGGTGTGTTAACGGCTTAAAACCCACTACGTGCCGATAGCATCTACAACTTGTTCTTGAAAATTAGAAGCAATTTGAAAACTTTTCCTTAATTATAATAGTTACAAACAATCCACGATTTTCCACTATAAATGATTGCCATCACTGTAAAAAAGAATGCAGGAACGTTGCCTTACATCTTTACTATGTGTGTGATGAAACAAAAAAAAAATTCAACTGCTCGTTTACTCAGGGAGTCTCCCATGCAAGTACTAACCACGCCCGATCGTGCTTTACTTTAAACATTTTTCGGTCACATAACCACATAGCTGCATGGATTAATTGAAGTTAAGCCGATTTGGCGGGTATTTCATGTTTTTGAATGTTTTAAAATCGTTATCGCTGGCACAAAGTACATTCTAGTATTGACCTATGACCTCTACATACTTGGAGCAACACTACGGTAATTTAACAGCAATTCTCGAAATATTTATTCACATTTTCCAACTTTTAACTATGGTACTTGTTATTATGATATCACAGGAAACAATCCCGCTTGAAACAACCAACTTTGCAATCAATTTTCACAACTTTGAAAGCAGTTTGTTGCCGATACTTCGGTTGGCTGTTGTGATAATTTGTTTATATATGAGGCATTCATGTTGCATTTACTTAATGTTTTCTAAATTTAACTGCGGGGGTGTCGTTACAATGACTTAGGTTAAATAAACAAACAACTCCGCCAACATTTCCTTCGCTTTTCCAACATTGCACGCTGTTTTCTAACATTTTACAGTCAGTTTATGTGAACGTCTATAGGTTGCTTTCAATTGGCGTTTATTAAATTCGTTGACTTTACAGCTGCACGTTTCTATATGCCAACAACTTAGGTCATATATACTGATATATCTACCAAAGTTTACATAACTTTGCACAACTTTGCCATCACTTTGATCAACTTTGCCCGGTGTGTTAACGACTTAAAACCCACTACGTGCCGATAGCATCTACAACTTGTTCTTGAAAATTAGAAGCAATTTGAAAACTTTTCCTTAATTATAATAGTTACAAACAATCCACGATTTTCCACTATAAATGATTGCCATCACTGTAAAAAAGAATGCAGGAACGTTGCCTTACATCTTTACTATGTGTGTGATGAAACAAAAAAAAAAATTCAACTGCTCGTTTACTCAGGGAGTCTCCCATGCAAGTACTAACCACGCCCGATCGTGCTTTACTTTAAACATTTTTCGGTCACATAACCACATAGCTGCATGGATTAATTGAAGTTAAGCCGATTTGGCGGGTATTTCATGTTTTTGAATGTTTTAAAATCGTTATCGCTGGCACAAAGTACATTCTAGTATTGACCTATGACCTCTACATACTTGGAGCAACACTACGGTAATTTAACAGCAATTCTCGAAATATTTATTCACATTTTCCAACTTTTAACTATGGTACTTGTTATTATGATATCACAGGAAACAATCCCGCTTGAAACAACCAACTTTGCAATCAATTTTCACAACTTTGAAAGCAGTTTGTTGCCGATACTTCGGTTGGCTGTTGTGATAATTTGTTTATATATGAGGCATTCATGTTGCATTTACTTAATGTTTTCTAAATTTAACTGCGGGGGTGTCGTTACAATGACTTAGGTTAAATAAACAAACAACTCCGCCAATATTTCCTTCGCTTTTTCCAACATTGCACGCTGTTTTCTAACATTTTACAGTCAGTTTATGTGAACGTCTATAGGTTTCTTTCAATTGGCATTTATTAAATTTGTTGACTTTACAGCTGCACGTTTCTATATGCCAACAACTTAGGTCATATATACTGATATATCTACCGAAGTTTACATAACTTTGCACAACTTTGCCATCACTTTGAACAAATTTGCCCGGTGTGTTAACGGCTTAAAACCCACTACGTGCCGATAGCATCTACAACTTGTTCTTGAAAATTAGAAGCAATTTGAAAACTTTTCCTTAATTATAATAGTTACAAACAATCCACGATTTTCCACTATAAATGATTGCCATCACTGTAAAAAAGAATGCAGGAACGTTGCCTTACATCTTTACTATGTGTGTGATGAAACAAAAAAAAAATTCAAATGCTCGTTTACTCAGGGAGTCTCCCATGCAAGTACTAACCACGCCCGATCGTGCTTTACTTTAAACATTTTTCGGTCACATAACCACATAGCTGCATGGATTATTTGAAGTTAAGCCGATTTGGCGGGTATTTCATGTTTTTGGATGTTTTAAAATCGTTATCGCTGGCACAAAGTACATTCTAGTATTGACCTATGACCTATACATACTTGGAGCAAGACTACGGTAATTTAACAGCAATTCTCGAAATATTTATTCACATTTTCGAACTTTTAACTATGGTACTTGTTATTATGATATCACAGGAAACAATCCCGCTTGAAACAACCAACTTTGCAATCAATTTTCACAACTTTGAAAGCAGTTTGTTGCCGATACTTCGGTTGGCTGTTGTGATAATTTGTTTATATATGAGGCATTCATGTTGCATTTACTTAATGTTTTATAAATTTAACTGCGGGGGTGTCGCTACAATGACTTAGGTTAAATAAACAAACAACTCCGCCAATATTTCCTTCGCTTTTTCCAACATTGCACGCTGTTTTCTAACATTTTACAGTCAGTTTATGTGAACGTCTATAGGTTTCTTTCAATTGGCATTTATTAAAATTGTTGACTTTACAGCTGCACGTTTCTATATGCCAACAACTTAGGTCATATATACTGATATATCTACCAAAGTTTACATAACTTTGCACAACTTTGCCATCACTTTGAACAACTTTGCCCGGTGTGTTAACGGCTTAAAACCCACTACGTGCCGATAGCATCTACAACTTGTTCTTGAAAATTAGAAGCAATTTGAAAACTTTTCCTTAATTATAATAGTTACAAACAATCCACGATTTTCCACTATAAATGATTGCCATCACTGTAAAAAAGAATGCAGGAACGTTGCCTTACATCTTTACTATGTGTGTGATGAAAAAAAAAAAAAAATCAACTGCTCGTTTACTCAGGGAGTCTCCCATGCAAGTACTAACCACGCCCGATCGTGCTTTACTTTAAACATTTTTCGGTCACATAACCACATAGCTGCATGGATTAATTGAAGTTAAGCCGATTTGGCGGGTATTTCATGTTTTTGAATGTTTTAAAATCGTTATCGCTGGCACAAAGTACATTCTAGTATTGACCTATGACACCTCTACATACTTGGAGCAACACTACGGTAATTTAACAGCAATTCTCGAAATATTTATTCACATTTTCCAACTTTTAACTATGGTACTTGTTATTATGATATCACAGGAAACAATCCCGCTTGAAACAACCAACTTTGCAATCAATTTTCACAACTTTGAAAGCAGTTTGTTGCCGATACTTCGGTTGGCTGTTGTGATAATTTGTTTATATATGAGGCATTCATGTTGCATTTACTTAATGTTTTCTAAATTTAACTGCGGGGGTGTCGTTACAATGACTTAGGTTAAATAAACAAACAACTCCGCCAACATTTCCTTCGCTTTTCCAACATTGCACGCTGTTTTCTAACATTTTACAGTCAGTTTATGTGAACGTCTATAGGTTGCTTTCAATTGGCGTTTATTAAATTCGTTGACTTTACAGCTGCACGTTTCTATATGCCAACAACTTAGGTCATATATACTGATATATCTACCAAAGTTTACATAACTTTGCACAACTTTGCCATCACTTTGATCAACTTTGCCCGGTGTGTTAACGACTTAAAACCCACTACGTGCCGATAGCATCTACAACTTGTTCTTGAAAATTAGAAGCAATTTGAAAACTTTTCCTTAATTATAATAGTTACAAACAATCCACGATTTTCCACTATAAATGATTGCCATCACTGTAAAAAAGAATGCAGGAACGTTGCCTTACATCTTTACTATGTGTGTGATGAAACAAAAAAAAAATTCAAATGCTCGTTTACTCAGGGAGTCTCCCATGCAAGTACTAACCACGCCCGATCGTGCTTTACTTTAAACATTTTTCGGTCACATAACCACATAGCTGCATGGATTATTTGAAGTTAAGCCGATTTGGCGGGTATTTCATGTTTTTGGATGTTTTAAAATCGTTATCGCTGGCACAAAGTACATTCTAGTATTGACCTATGACCTATACATACTTGGAGCAAGACTACGGTAATTTAACAGCAATTCTCGAAATATTTATTCACATTTTCGAACTTTTAACTATGGTACTTGTTATTATGATATCACAGGAAACAATCCCGCTTGAAACAACCAACTTTGCAATCAATTTTCACAACTTTGAAAGCAGTTTGTTGCCGATACTTCGGTTGGCTGTTGTGATAATTTGTTTATATATGAGGCATTCATGTTGCATTTACTTAATGTTTTATAAATTTAACTGCGGGGGTGTCGCTACAATGACTTAGGTTAAATAAACAAACAACTCCGCCAATATTTCCTTCGCTTTTTCCAACATTGCACGCTGTTTTCTAACATTTTACAGTCAGTTTATGTGAACGTCTATAGGTTTCTTTCAATTGGCATTTATTAAAATTGTTGACTTTACAGCTGCACGTTTCTATATGCCAACAACTTAGGTCATATATACTGATATATCTACCAAAGTTTACATAACTTTGCACAACTTTGCCATCACTTTGAACAACTTTGCCCGGTGTGTTAACGGCTTAAAACCCACTACGTGCCGATAGCATCTACAACTTGTTCTTGAAAATTAGAAGCAATTTGAAAACTTTTCCTTAATTATAATAGTTACAAACAATCCACGATTTTCCACTATAAATGATTGCCATCACTGTAAAAAAGAATGCAGGAACGTTGCCTTACATCTTTACTATGTGTGTGATGAAACAAAAAAAAAAATCAACTGCTCGTTTACTCAGGGAGTCTCCCATGCAAGTACTAACCACGCCCGATCGTGCTTTACTTTAAACATTTTTCGGTCACATAACCACATAGCTGCATGGATTAATTGAATTTAAGCCGATTTGGCGGGTATTTCATGTTTTTGGATGTTTTAAAATCGTTATCGCTGGCACAAAGTACATTCTAGTATTGACCTATGACCTATACATACTTGGAGCAAGACTACGGTAATTTAACAGCAATTCTCGAAATATTTATTCACATTTTCGAACTTTTAACTATGGTACTTGTTATTATGATATCACAGGAAACAATCCCGCTTGAAACAACCAACTTTGCAATCAATTTTCACAAACTTTGAAAGCAGTTTGTTGCCGATACTTCGGTTGGCTGTTGTGATAATTTGTTTATATATGAGGCATTCATGTTGCATTTACTTAATGTTTTATAAATTTAACTGCGGGGGTGTCGCTACAATGACTTAGGTTAAATAAACAAACAACTCCGCCAATATTTCCTTCGCTTTTTCCAACATTGCACGCTGTTTTCTAACATTTTACAGTCAGTTTATGTGAACGTCTATAGGTTGCTTTCAATTGGCATTTATTAAATTTGTTGACTTTACAGCTGCACGTCTCTATATGCCAACAACTTAGGTCATATATACTGATATATCTACCAAAGTTTACATAACTTTGCACAACTTTGCCATCACTTTGAACAACTTTGCCCGGTGTGTTAACGGCTTAAAACCCACTACGTGCCGATAGCATCTACAACTTGTTCTTGAAAATTAGAAGCAATTTGAAAACTTTTCCTTAATTATAATAGTTACAAACAATCCACGATTTTCCACTATAAATGATTGCCATCACTGTAAAAAAGAATGCAGGAACGTTGCCTTACATCTTTACTATGTGTGTGATGAAACAAAAAAAAAATTCAACTGCTCGTTTACTCAGGGAGTCTCCCATGCAAGTACTAACCACGCCCGATCGTGCTTTACTTTAAACATTTTTCGGTCACATAACCACATAGCTGCATGGATTAATTGAAGTTAAGCCGATTTGGCGGGTATTTCATGTTTTTGAATGTTTTAAAATCGTTATCGCTGGCACAAAGTACATTCTAGTATTGACCTATGACCTCTACATACTTGGAGCAACACTACGGTAATTTAACAGCAATTCTCGAAATATTTATTCACATTTTCCAACTTTTAACTATGGTACTTGTTATTATGATATCACAGGAAACAATCCCGCTTGAAACAACCAACTTTGCAATCAATTTTCACAACTTTGAAAGCAGTTTGTTGCCGATACTTCGGTTGGCTGTTGTGATAATTTGTTTATATATGAGGCATTCATGTTGCATTTACTTAATGTTTTCTAAATTTAACTGCGGGGGTGTCGTTACAATGACTTAGGTTAAATAAACAAGCAACTCCGCCAACATTTCCTTCGCTTTTCCAACATTGCACGCTGTTTTCTAACATTTTACAGTCAGTTTATGTGAACGTCTATAGGTTGCGTTCAATTGGCGTTTATTAAATTCGTTGACTTTACAGCTGCACGTTTCTATATGCCAACAACTTAGGTCATATATACTGATATATCTACCAAAGTTTACATAACTTTGCACAACTTTGCCATCACTTTGATCAACTTTGCCCGGTGTGTTAACGACTTAAAACCCACTACGTGCCGATAGCATCTACAACTTGTTCTTGAAAATTAGAAGCAATTTGAAAACTTTTCCTTAATTATAATAGTTACAAACAATCCACGATTTTCCACTATAAATGATTGCCATCACTGTAAAAAAGAATGCAGGAACGTTGCCTTACATCTTTACTATGTGTGTGATGAAACAAAAAAAAAAATTCAACTGCTCGTTTACTCAGGGAGTCTCCCATGCAAGTACTAACCACGCCCGATCGTGCTTTACTTTAAACATTTTTCGGTCACATAACCACATAGCTGCATGGATTAATTGAAGTTAAGCCGATTTGGCGGGTATTTCATGTTTTTGAATGTTTTAAAATCGTTATCGCTGGCACAAAGTACATTCTAGTATTGACCTATGACCTCTACATACTTGGAGCAACACTACGGTAATTTAACAGCAATTCTCGAAATATTTATTCACATTTTCCAACTTTTAACTATGGTACTTGTTATTATGATATCACAGGAAACAATCCCGCTTGAAACAACCAACTTTGCAATCAATTTTCACAACTTTGAAAGCAGTTTGTTGCCGATACTTCGGTTGGCTGTTGTGATAATTTGTTTATATATGAGGCATTCATGTTGCATTTACTTAATGTTTTCTAAATTTAACTGCGGGGGTGTCGTTACAATGACTTAGGTTAAATAAACAAACAACTCCGCCAATATTTCCTTCGCTTTTTCCAACATTGCACGCTGTTTTCTAACATTTTACAGTCAGTTTATGTGAACGTCTATAGGTTTCTTTCAATTGGCATTTATTAAATTTGTTGACTTTACAGCTGCACGTTTCTATATGCCAACAACTTAGGTCATATATACTGATATATCTACCAAAGTTTACATAACTTTGCACAACTTTGCCATCACTTTGATCAACTTTGCCCGGTGTGTTAACGACTTAAAACCCACTACGTGCCGATAGCATCTACAACTTGTTCTTGAAAATTAGAAGCAATTTGAAAACTTTTCCTTAATTATAATAGTTACAAACAATCCACGATTTTCCACTATAAATGATTGCCATCACTGTAAAAAAGAATGCAGGAACGTTGCCTTACATCTTTACTATGTGTGTGATGAAACAAAAAAAAAATTCAAATGCTCGTTTACTCAGGGAGTCTCCCATGCAAGTACTAACCACGCCCGATCGTGCTTTACTTTAAACATTTTTCGGTCACATAACCACATAGCTGCATGGATTATTTGAAGTTAAGCCGATTTGGCGGGTATTTCATGTTTTTGGATGTTTTAAAATCGTTATCGCTGGCACAAAGTACATTCTAGTATTGACCTATGACCTATACATACTTGGAGCAAGACTACGGTAATTTAACAGCAATTCTCGAAATATTTATTCACATTTTCGAACTTTTAACTATGGTACTTGTTATTATGATATCACAGGAAACAATCCCGCTTGAAACAACCAACTTTGCAATCAATTTTCACAACTTTGAAAGCAGTTTGTTGCCGATACTTCGGTTGTTTGTTGTGATAATTTGTTTATATATGAGGCATTCATGTTGCATTTACTTAATGTTTTATAAATTTAACTGCGGGGGTGTCGCTACAATGACTTAGGTTAAATAAACAAACAACTCCGCCAATATTTCCTTCGCTTTTTCCAACATTGCACGCTGTTTTCTAACATTTTACAGTCAGTTTATGTGAACGTCTATAGGTTTCTTTCAATTGGCATTTATTAAAATTGTTGACTTTACAGCTGCACGTTTCTATATGCCAACAACTTAGGTCATATATACTGATATATCTACCAAAGTTTACATAACTTTGCACAACTTTGCCATCACTTTGAACAACTTTGCCCGGTGTGTTAACGGCTTAAAACCCACTACGTGCCGATAGCATCTACAACTTGTTCTTGAAAATTAGAAGCAATTTGAAAACTTTTCCTTAATTATAATAGTTACAAACAATCCACGATTTTCCACTATAAATGATTGCCATCACTGTAAAAAAGAATGCAGGAACGTTGCCTTACATCTTTACTATGTGTGTGATGAAACAAAAAAAAAAAATCAACTGCTCGTTTACTCAGGGAGTCTCCCATGCAAGTACTAACCACGCCCGATCGTGCTTTACTTTAAACATTTTTCGGTCACATAACCACATAGCTGCATGGATTAATTGAAGTTAAGCCGATTTGGCGGGTATTTCATGTTTTTGAATGTTTTAAAATCGTTATCGCTGGCACAAAGTACATTCTAGTATTGACCTATGACCTCTACATACTTGGAGCAACACTACGGTAATTTAACAGCAATTCTCGAAATATTTATTCACATTTTCCAACTTTTAACTATGGTACTTGTTATTATGATATCACAGGAAACAATCCCGCTTGAAACAACCAACTTTGCAATCAATTTTCACAACTTTGAAGGCAGTTTGTTGCCGATACTTCGGTTGGCTGTTGTGATAATTTGTTTATATATGAGGCATTCATGTTGCATTTACTTAATGTTTTCTAAATTTAACTGCGGGGGTGTCGTTACAATGACTTAGGTTAAATAAACAAACAACTCCGCCAACATTTCCTTCGCTTTTCCAACATTGCACGCTGTTTTCTAACATTTTACAGTCAGTTTATGTGAACGTCTATAGGTTGCTTTCAATTGGCGTTTATTAAATTCGTTGACTTTACAGCTGCACGTTTCTATATGCCAACAACTTAGGTCATATATACTGATATATCTACCAAAGTTTACATAACTTTGCACAACTTTGCCATCACTTTGATCAACTTTGCCCGGTGTGTTAACGACTTAAAACCCACTACGTGCCGATAGCATCTACAACTTGTTCTTGAAAATTAGAAGCAATTTGAAAACTTTTCCTTAATTATAATAGTTACAAACAATCCACGATTTTCCACTATAAATGATTGCCATCACTGTAAAAAAGAATGCAGGAACGTTGCCTTACATCTTTACTATGTGTGTGATGAAACAAAAAAAAAATTCAAATGCTCGTTTACTCAGGGAGTCTCCCATGCAAGTACTAACCACGCCCGATCGTGCTTTACTTTAAACATTTTTCGGTCACATAACCACATAGCTGCATGGATTATTTGAAGTTAAGCCGATTTGGCGGGTATTTCATGTTTTTGGATGTTTTAAAATCGTTATCGCTGGCACAAAGTACATTCTAGTATTGACCTATGACCTATACATACTTGGAGCAAGACTACGGTAATTTAACAGCAATTCTCGAAATATTTATTCACATTTTCGAACTTTTAACTATGGTACTTGTTATTATGATATCACAGGAAACAATCCCGCTTGAAACAACCAACTTTGCAATCAATTTTCACAACTTTGAAAGCAGTTTGTTGCCGATACTTCGGTTGTTTGTTGTGATAATTTGTTTATATATGAGGCATTCATGTTGCATTTACTTAATGTTTTATAAATTTAACTGCGGGGGTGTCGCTACAATGACTTAGGTTAAATAAACAAACAACTCCGCCAATATTTCCTTCGCTTTTTCCAACATTGCACGCTGTTTTCTAACATTTTACAGTCAGTTTATGTGAACGTCTATAGGTTTCTTTCAATTGGCATTTATTAAAATTGTTGACTTTACAGCTGCACGTTTCTATATGCCAACAACTTAGGTCATATATACTGATATATCTACCAAAGTTTACATAACTTTGCACAACTTTGCCATCACTTTGAACAACTTTGCCCGGTGTGTTAACGGCTTAAAACCCACTACGTGCCGATAGCATCTACAACTTGTTCTTGAAAATTAGAAGCAATTTGAAAACTTTTCCTTAATTATAATAGTTACAAACAATCCACGATTTTCCACTATAAATGATTGCCATCACTGTAAAAAAGAATGCAGGAACGTTGCCTTACATCTTTACTATGTGTGTGATGAAACAAAAAAAAAAAATCAACTGCTCGTTTACTCAGGGAGTCTCCCATGCAAGTACTAACCACGCCCGATCGTGCTTTACTTTAAACATTTTTCGGTCACATAACCACATAGCTGCATGGATTAATTGAAGTTAAGCCGATTTGGCGGGTATTTCATGTTTTTGAATGTTTTAAAATCGTTATCGCTGGCACAAAGTACATTCTAGTATTGACCTATGACCTCTACATACTTGGAGCAACACTACGGTAATTTAACAGCAATTCTCGAAATATTTATTCACATTTTCCAACTTTTAACTATGGTACTTGTTATTATGATATCACAGGAAACAATCCCGCTTGAAACAACCAACTTTGCAATCAATTTTCACAACTTTGAAGGCAGTTTGTTGCCGATACTTCGGTTGGCTGTTGTGATAATTTGTTTATATATGAGGCATTCATGTTGCATTTACTTAATGTTTTCTAAATTTAACTGCGGGGGTGTCGTTACAATGACTTAGGTTAAATAAACAAACAACTCCGCCAACATTTCCTTCGCTTTTCCAACATTGCACGCTGTTTTCTAACATTTTACAGTCAGTTTATGTGAACGTCTATAGGTTGCTTTCAATTGGCGTTTATTAAATTCGTTGACTTTACAGCTGCACGTTTCTATATGCCAACAACTTAGGTCATATATACTGATATATCTACCAAAGTTTACATAACTTTGCACAACTTTGCCATCACTTTGATCAACTTTGCCCGGTGTGTTAACGACTTAAAACCCACTACGTGCCGATAGCATCTACAACTTGTTCTTGAAAATTAGAAGCAATTTGAAAACTTTTCCTTAATTATAATAGTTACAAACAATCCACGATTTTCCACTATAAATGATTGCCATCACTGTAAAAAAGAATGCAGGAACGTTGCCTTACATCTTTACTATGTGTGTGATGAAACAAAAAAAAAATTCAAATGCTCGTTTACTCAGGGAGTCTCCCATGCAAGTACTAACCACGCCCGATCGTGCTTTACTTTAAACATTTTTCGGTCACATAACCACATAGCTGCATGGATTATTTGAAGTTAAGCCGATTTGGCGGGTATTTCATGTTTTTGGATGTTTTAAAATCGTTATCGCTGGCACAAAGTACATTCTAGTATTGACCTATGACCTATACATACTTGGAGCAAGACTACGGTAATTTAACAGCAATTCTCGAAATATTTATTCACATTTTCGAACTTTTAACTATGGTACTTGTTATTATGATATCACAGGAAACAATCCCGCTTGAAACAACCAACTTTGCAATCAATTTTCACAACTTTGAAAGCAGTTTGTTGCCGATACTTCGGTTGGCTGTTGTGATAATTTGTTTATATATGAGGCATTCATGTTGCATTTACTTAATGTTTTATAAATTTAACTGCGGGGGTGTCGCTACAATGACTTAGGTTAAATAAACAAACAACTCCGCCAATATTTCCTTCGCTTTTTCCAACATTGCACGCTGTTTTCTAACATTTTACAGTCAGTTTATGTGAACGTCTATAGGTTTCTTTCAATTGGCATTTATTAAAATTGTTGACTTTACAGCTGCACGTTTCTATATGCCAACAACTTAGGTCATATATACTGATATATCTACCAAAGTTTACATAACTTTGCACAACTTTGCCATCACTTTGAACAACTTTGCCCGGTGTGTTAACGGCTTGAAACCCACTACGTGCCGATAGCATCTACAACTTGTTCTTGAAAATTAGAAGCAATTTGAAAACTTTTCCTTAATTATAATAGTTACAAACAATCCACGATTTTCCACTATAAATGATTGCCATCACTGTAAAAAAGAATGCAGGAACGTTGCCTTACATCTTTACTATGTGTGTGATGAAACAAAAAAAAAAATTCAACTGCTCGTTTACTCAGGGAGTCTCCCATGCAAGTACTAACCACGCCCGATCGTGCTTTACTTTAAACATTTTTCGGTCACATAACCACATAGCTGCATGGATTAATTGAAGTTAAGCCGATTTGGCGGGTATTTCATGTTTTTGAATGTTTTAAAATCGTTATCGCTGGCACAAAGTACATTCTAGTATTGACCTATGACCTCTACATACTTGGAGCAACACTACGGTAATTTAACAGCAATTCTCGAAATATTTATTCACATTTTCCAACTTTTAACTATGGTACTTGTTATTATGATATCACAGGAAACAATCCCGCTTGAAACAACCAACTTTGCAATCAATTTTCACAACTTTGAAAGCAGTTTGTTGCCGATACTTCGGTTGGCTGTTGTGATAATTTGTTTATATATGAGGCATTCATGTTGCATTTACTTAATGTTTTCTAAATTTAACTGCGGGGGTGTCGTTACAATGACTTAGGTTAAATAAACAAACAACTCCGCCAACATTTCCTTCGCTTTTCCAACATTGCACGCTGTTTTCTAACATTTTACAGTCAGTTTATGTGAACGTCTATAGGTTGCTTTCAATTGGCGTTTATTAAATTCGTTGACTTTACAGCTGCACGTTTCTATATGCCAACAACTTAGGTCATATATACTGATATATCTACCAAAGTTTACATAACTTTGCACAACTTTGCCATCACTTTGATCAACTTTGCCCGGTGTGTTAATGACTTAAAACCCACTACGTGCCGATAGCATCTACAACTTGTTCTTGAAAATTAGAAGCAATTTGACAACTTTTCCTTAATTATAATAGTTACAAACAATCCACGATTTTCCACTATAAATGATTGCCATCACTGTAAAAAAGAATGCAGGAACGTTGCCTTACATCATTACTATGTGTGTGATGAAACAAAACAAAATTCAACTGCTCGTTTACTCAGGGAGTCTCCCATGCAAGTACTAACCACGCCCGATCGTGCTTTACTTTAAACATGTTTCGGTCACATAACCACATAGCTGCATGGATTATTTGAAGTTAAGCCGATTTGGCGGGTATTTCATGTTTTTGGATGTTTTAAAATCGTTATCGCTGGCACAAAGTACATTCTAGTATTGACCTATGACCTCTTCATACTTGGAGCAACACTACGGTAATTTAACAGCAATTCTCGAAATATTTATTCACATTTTCGAACTTTTAACTATGGTACTTGTTATTATGATATCACAGGAAACAATCCCGCTTGAAACAACCAACTTTGCAATCAATTTTCACAACTTTGAAAGCAGTTTGTTGCCAATACTTCGGTTGGCTGTTGTGATAATTTGTTTATATATGAGGCATTCATGTTGCATTTATTTAATGTTTTATAAATTTAACTGCGGGGGTGTCGTTACAATGACTTAGGTTAAATAAACAAACAACTCCGCCAATATTTCCTTCGCTTTTTCCAACATTGCACGCTGTTTTCTAACATTTTACAGTCAGTTTATGTGAACGTCTATAGGTTTCTTTCAATTGGCATTTATTAAATTTGTTGACTTTTCAGCTGCACGTTTCTATATGCCAACAACTTAGGTCATATATACTGATATATCTACCAAAGTTTACATAACTTTGCACAACTTTGCCATCACTTTGAACAACTTTGCCCGGTGTGTTAACGGCTTAAAACCCACTACGTGCCGATAGCATCTACAACTTGTTCTTGAAAACTAGAAGCAATTTGAAAACATTTCCTTAATTATAATAGTTACAAACAATCCACGATTTTTCACTATAAATGATTGCCATCACTGTAAAAAAGAATGCAGGAACGTTGCCTTACATCTTTACTATGTGTGTGATGAAACAAAACAAAATTCAACTGCTCGTTTACTCAGGGAGTCTCCCATGCAAGTACTAACCACGCCCGATCGTGCTTTACTTTAAACATTTGTCGGTCACATAACCACATAGCTGCATGGATTATTTGAAGTTAAGCCGATTTGGCGGGTATTTCATGTTTGTGGATGTTTTAAAATCGTTATCGCTGGCACAAAGTACATTCTAGTATTCACCTATGACCTCTACATACTTGGAGCAACACTACGGTCATTTAACAGCAATTCTCGAAATATTTATTCACATTTTCGAACTTTTAACTATGGTACTTGTTATTATGATATCACAGGAAACAATCCCGCTTGAAACAACCAACTTTGCAATCAATTTTCACAACTTTGAAAGCAGTTTGTTGCCGATACTTCGGTTGGCTGTTGTGATAATTTGTTTATATATGAGGCATTCATGTTGCATTTATTTAATGTTTTATAAATTTAACTGCGGGGGTGTCGTTACAATGACTTAGGTTAAATAAACAAACAACTCCGCCAATATTTCCTTCGCTTTTTCCAACATTGCACGCAGTTTTCTAACATTTTACAGTCAGTTTATGTGAACGTCTATAGGTTTCTTTCAATTGGCATTTATTAAATTTGTTGACTTTTCAGCTGCACGTTTCTATATGCCAACAACTTAGGTCATATATACTGATATATCTACCAAAGTTTACATAACTTTGCACAACTTTGCCATCACTTTGAACAACTTTGCCCGGTGTGTTAACGGCTTAAAACCCACTACGTGCCGATAGTATCTACAACTTGTTCTTGAAAACTAGAAGCAATTTGAAAACTTTTCCTTAATTATAATAGTTACAAACAATCCACGATTTTTCACTATAAATGATTGCCATCACTGTAAAAAAGAATGCAGGAACGTTGCCTTACATCTTTACTATGTGTGTGATGAAACAAAACAAAATTCATCTGCTCGTTTACTCAGGGAGTCTTCCATGCAAGTACTAACCACGCCCGATCGTGCTTTACTTTAAACATTTGTCGGTCACATAACCACATAGCTGCATGGATTATTTGAAGTTAAGCCCATTTGGCGGGTATTTCATGTTTGTGGATGTTTTAAAATCGTTATCGCTGGCACAAAGTACATTCTAGTATTCACCTATGACCTCTACATACTTGGAGCAACACTACGGTAATTTAACAGCAATTCTCGAAATATTTATTCACATTTTCGAACTTTTAACTATGGTACTTGTTATTATGATATCACAGGAAACAATCCCGCTTGAAACAACCAACTTTGCAATCAATTTTCACAACTTTGAAAGCAGTTTGTTGCCGATACTTCGGTTGGCTGTTGTGATAATTTGTTTATATATGAGGCATTCATGTTGCATTTACTTAATGTTTTATAAATTTAACTGCGGGGGTGTCGTTACAATGACTTAGGTTAAATAAACAAACAACTCCGCCAATATTTCCTTCGCTTTTTCCAACATTGCACGCTGTCTTCTAACATTTTACAGTCAGTTTATGTGAACGTCTATAGGTTGCTTTCAATTGGCATTTATTAAATTCGTTGACTTTACAGCTGCACGTTTCTATATGCCAACAACTTCGGTCATATATACTGATATATCTACCGAAGTTTACATAACTTTTCACAACTTTGCCATCACTTTGAACAACTTTGCCCGGTCTGTTAACGGCTTAAAACCCACTACGTGCCGATAGCATCTACAACTTGTTCTTGAAAATTAGAAGCAATTTGAAAACTTTTCCTTAATCATAATGGTTACATACAATCCACGATTTTCCACTATAAATGATTGCCATCACTGTAAAAAAGAATGCAGGAACGTTGCCTTATATCTTTACTATGTGTGTGATGAAACAAAAAAAATTCAACTGCTCGTTTACTCAGGGAGTCTCCCATGCAAGTACTAACCACGCCCGATCGTGCTTCACTTTAAACATTTTTCGTTCACATAACCACATAGCTGCATGGATTATTTGAAGTTAAGCCGATTTGGCGGGTATTTCATGTTTTTGGATGTTTTAAAATCGTTATCGCTGGCACAAAGTACATTCTAGTATTGACCTATGACCTCTACATACTTGGAGCAACACTACGGTAATTTAACAGCAATTCTCGAAATATTTATTCACATTTTCGAACTTTTAACTATGGTACTTGTTATTATGATATCACAGGAAACAATCCCGCTTGAAACAACCAACTTTGCAATCAATTTTCACAACTTTGAAAGCAGTTTGTTGCCAATACTTCGGTTGGCTGTTGTGATAATTTGTTTATATATGAGGCATTCATGTTGCATTTATTTAATGTTTTATAAATTTAACTGCGGGGGTGTCGTTACAATGACTTAGGTTAAATAAACAAACAACTCCGCCAATATTTCCTTCGCTTTTTCCAACATTGCACGCTGTTTTCTAACATTTTACAGTCAGTTTATGTGAACGTCTATAGGTTTCTTTCAATTGGCATTTATTAAATTTGTTGACTTTTCAGCTGCACGTTTCTATATGTCAACAACTTAGGTCATATATACTGATATATCTACCAAAGTTTACATAACTTTGCACAACTTTGCCATCACTTTGAACAACTTTGCCCGGTGTGTTAACGGCTTAAAACCCACTACGTGCCGATAGCATCTACAACTTGTTCTTGAAAACTAGAAGCAATTTGAAAACATTTCCTTAATTATAATAGTTACAAACAATCCACGATTTTTCACTATAAATGATTGCCATCACTGTAAAAAAGAATGCAGGAACGTTGCCTTACATCTTTACTATGTGTGTGATGAAACAAAACAAAATTCAACTGCTCGTTTACTCAGGGAGTCTCCCATGCAAGTACTAACCACGCCCGATCGTGCTTTACTTTAAACATTTGTCGGTCACATAACCACATAGCTGCATGGATTATTTGAAGTTAAGCCGATTTGGCGGGTATTTCATGTTTGTGGATGTTTTAAAATCGTTATCGCTGGCACAAAGTACATTCTAGTATTCACCTATGACCTCTACATACTTGGAGCAACACTACGGTAATTTAACAGCAATTCTCGAAATATTTATTCACATTTTCGAACTTTTAACTATGGTACTTGTTATTATGATATCACAGGAAACAATCCCGCTTGAAACAACCAACTTTGCAATCAATTTTCACAACTTTGAAAGCAGTTTGTTGCCGATACTTCGGTTGGCTGTTGTGATAATTTGTTTATATATGAGGCATTCATGTTGCATTTATTTAATGTTTTATAAATTTAACTGCGGGGGTGTCGTTACAATGACTTAGGTTAAATAAACAAACAACTCCGCCAATATTTCCTTCGCTTTTTCCAACATTGCACGCAGTTTTCTAACATTTTACAGTCAGTTTATGTGAACGTCTATAGGTTTCTTTCAATTGGCATTTATTAAATTTGTTGACTTTTCAGCTGCACGTTTCTATATGCCAACAACTTAGGTCATATATACTGATATATCTACCAAAGTTTACATAACTTTGCACAACTTTGCCATCACTTTGAACAACTTTGCCCGGTCTGTTAACGGCTTAAAACCCACTACGTTCCGATAGCATCTACAACTTGTTCTTGAAAATTAGAAGCAATTTGAAAACTTTTCCTTAATCATAATGGTTACAAACAATCCACGATTTTCCACTATAAATGATTGCCATCACTGTAAAAAAGAATGCAGGAACGTTGCCTTATATCTTTACTATGTGTGTGATGAAACAAAAAAAATTCAACTGCTCGTTTACTCAGGGAGTCTCCCATGCAAGTACTAACCACGCCCGATCGTGCTTCACTTTAAACATTTTTCGGTCACATAACCACATAGCTGCATGGATTATTTGAAGTTAAGCCGATTTGGCGGGTATTTCATGTTTTTGGATGTTTTAAAATCGTTATCGCTGGCACAAAGTACATTCTAGTATTGACCTATGACCTCTACATACTTGGAGCAACACTACGGTAATTTAACAGCAATTCTCGAAATATTTATTCACATTTTCGAACTTTTAACTATGGTACTTGTTATTATGATATCACAGGAAACAATCCCGCTTGAAACAACCAACTTTGCAATCAATTTTCACAACTTTGAAAGCAGTTTGTTGCCGATACTTCGGTTGGCTGTTGTGATAATTTGTTTATATATGAGTCATTCATGTTGCATTTACTTAATGTTTTCTAAATTTAACTGCGGGGGTGTCGTTACAATGACTTAGGTTAAATAAACAAACAACTCCGCCAATATTTCCTTCGCTTTTTCCAACATTGCACGCTGTTTTCTAACATTTTACAGTCAGTTTATGTGAACGTCTATAGGTTTCTTTCAATTGGCATTTATTAAATTTGTTGACTTTTCAGCTGCACGTTTCTATATGCCAACAACTTAGGTCATATATACTGATATATCTACCAAAGTTTACATAAATTTGCACAACTTTGCCATCACTTTGAACAACTTTGCCCGGTGTGTTAACGGCTTAAAACCCACTACGTGCCGATAGCATCTACAACTTGTTCTTGAAAACTAGAAGCAATTTGAAAACTTTTCCTTAATTATAATAGTTACAAACAATCCACGATTTTTCACTATAAATGATTGCCATCACTGTAAAAAAGAATGCAGGAACGTTGCCTTACATCTTTACTATGTGTGTGATGAAACAAAACAAAATTCAACTGCTCGTTTACTCAGGGAGTCTCCCATGCAAGTACTAACCACGCCCGATCGTGCTTTACTTTAAACATTTGTCGGTCACATATCCACATAGCTGCATGGATTATTTGAAGTTAAGCCGATTTGGCGGGTATTTCATGTTTTGGATGTTTTAAAATCGTTATCGCTGGCACAAAGTACATTCTAGTATTGACCTATGACCTCTACATACTTGGAGCAACACTACGGTAATTTAACAGCAATTCTCGAAATATTTATTCACATTTTCGAACTTTTAACTATGGTACTTGTTATTATGATATCACAGGAAACAATCCCGCTTGAAACAACCAACTTTGCAATCAATTTTCACAACTTTGAAAGCAGTTTGTTGCCGATACTTCGGTTGGCTGTTGTGATAATTTGTTTATATATGAGTCATTCATGTTGCATTTACTTAATGTTTTCTAAATTTAACTGCGGGGGTGTCGTTACAATGACTTAGGTTAAATAAACAAACAACTCCGCCAATATTTCCTTCGCTTTTTCCAACATTGCACGCTGTTTTCTAACATTTTACAGTCAGTTTATGTGAACGTCTATAGGTTTCTTTCAATTGGCATTTATTAAATTTGTTGACTTTTCAGCTGCACGTTTCTATATGCCAACAACTTAGGTCATATATACTGATATATCTACCAAAGTTTACATAAATTTGCACAACTTTGCCATCACTTTGAACAACTTTGCCCGGTGTGTTAACGGCTTAAAACCCACTACGTGCCGATAGCATCTACAACTTGTTCTTGAAAACTAGAAGCAATTTGAAAACTTTTCCTTAATTATAATAGTTACAAACAATCCACGATTTTTCACTATAAATGATTGCCATCACTGTAAAAAAGAATGCAGGAACGTTGCCTTACATCTTTACTATGTGTGTGATGAAACAAAACAAAATTCAACTGCTCGTTTACTCAGGGAGTCTCCCATGCAAGTACTAACCACGCCTGATCGTGCTTTACTTTAAACATTTGTCGGTCACATATCCACATAGCTGCATGGATTATTTGAAGTTAAGCCGATTTGGCGGGTATTTCATGTTTTCGATGTTTTAAAATCGTTATCGCTGGCACAAAGTACATTCTAGTATTGACCTATGACCTCTACATACTTGGAGCAACACTACGGTAATTTAACAGCAATTCTCGAAATATTTATTCACATTTTCGAACTTTTAACTATGGTACTTGTTATTATGATATCACAGGAAACAATCCCGCTTGAAACAACCAACTTTGCAATCAATTTTCACAACTTTGAAAGCAGTTTGTTGCCAATACTTCGGTTGGCTGTTGTGATAATTTGTTTATATATGAGGCATTCATGTTGCATTTATTTAATGTTTTATAAATTTAACTGCGGGGGTGTCGTTACAATGACTTAGGTTAAATAAACAAACAACTCCGCCAATATTTCCTTCGCTTTTTCCAACATTGCACGCTGTTTTCTAACATTTTACAGTCAGTTTATGTGAACGTCTATAGGTTTCTTTCAATTGGCATTTATTAAATTTGTTGACTTTTCAGCTGCACGTTTCTATATGCCAACAACTTAGGTCATATATACTGATATATCTACCAAAGTTTACATAACTTTGCACAACTTTGCCATCACTTTGAACAACTTTGCCCGGTGTGTTAACGGCTTAAAACCCACTACGTGCCGATAGCATCTACAACTTGTTCTTGAAAACTAGAAGCAATTTGAAAACTTTTCCTTAATTATAATAGTTACAAACAATCCACGATTTTTCACTATAAATGATTGCCATCACTGTAAAAAAGAATGCAGGAACGTTGCCTTACATCTTTACTATGTGTGTGATGAAACAAAACAAAATTCAACTGCTCGTTTACTCAGGGAGTCTCCCATGCAAGTACTAACCACGCCCGATCGTGCTTTACTTTCAACATTTGTCGGTCACATAACCACATAGCTGCATGGATTATTTGAAGTTAAGCCGATTTGGCGGGTATTTCATGTTTGTGGATGTTTTAAAATCGTTATCGCTGGCACAAAGTACATTCTAGTATTCACCTATGACCTCTACATACTTGGAGCAACACTACGGTAATTTAACAGCAATTCTCGAAATATTTATTCACATTTTCGAACTTTTAACTATGATTATTATGATATCACAGGAAACAATCCCGCTTGAAACAACCAACTTTGCAATCAATTTTCACAACTTTGAAAGCAGTTTGTTGCCGATACTTCGGTTGGCTGTTGTGATAATTTGTTTATATATGAGGCATTCGTGTTGCATTTACTTAATGTTTTATAAATTTAACTGCGGGGGTGTCGTTACAATGACTTAGGTTAAATAAACAAACAACTCCGCCAATATTTCCTTCGCTTTTTCCAACATTGCACGCTGTCTTCTAACATTTTACAGTCAGTTTATGTGAACGTCAATAGGTTTCTTTCAATTGGCATTTATTAAATTTGTTGACTTTACAGCTACACGTTTCTATATGCCAACAACTTAGGTCATATATACTGATATATCTACCAAAGTTTACATAACTTTGCACAACTTTGCCATCACTTTGAACAACTTTGCCCGGTGTGTTAACGGCTTAAAACCCACTACGTGCCGATAGCATCTACAACTTGTTCTTGAAAATTAGAAGCAATTTGAAAACTTTTCCTTAATTATAATAGTTACAAACAATCCACGATTTTCCACTATAAATGATTGCCATCACTGTAAAAAAGAATGCAGGAACGTTGCCTTACATCTTTACTATGTGTGTGATGAAACAAAACAAAATTCAACTGCTCGTTTACTCAGGGAGTCTCCCATGCAAGTACTAACCACGCCCGATCGTGCTTTACTTTCAACATTTGTCGGTCACATAACCACATAGCTGCATGGATTATTTGAAGTTAAGCCGATTTGGCGGGTATTTCATGTTTGTGGATGTTTTAAAATCGTTATCGCTGGCACAAAGTACATTCTAGTATTCACCTATGACCTCTACATACTTGGAGCAACACTACGGTAATTTAACAGCAATTCTCGAAATATTTATTCACATTTTCGAACTTTTAACTATGGTACTTGTTATTATGATATCACAGGAAACAATCCCGCTTGAAACAACCAACTTTGCAATCAATTTTCACAACTTTGAAAGCAGTTTGTTGCCGATACTTCGGTTGGCTGTTGTGATAATTTGTTTATATATGAGGCATTCATGTTGCATTTACTTAATGTTTTATAAATTTAACTGCGGGGGTGTCGTTACAATGACTTAGGTTAAATAAACAAACAACTCCGCCAATATTTCCTTCGCTTTTTCCAACATTGCACGCTGTCTTCTAACATTTTACAGTCAGTTTATGTGAACGTCAATAGGTTTCTTTCAATTGGCATTTATTAAATTTGTTGACTTTACAGCTACACGTTTCTATATGCCAACAACTTAGGTCATATATACTGATATATCTACCAAAGTTTACATAACTTTGCACAACTTTGCCATCACTTTGAACAACTTTGCCCGGTGTGTTAACGGCTTAAAACCCACTACGTGCCGATAGCATCTACAACTTGTTCTTGAAAATTAGAAGCAATTTGAAAACTTTTCCTTAATTATAATAGTTACAAACAATCCACGATTTTCCACTATAAATGATTGCCATCACTGTAAAAAAGAATGCAGGAACGTTGCCTTACATCTTTACTATGTGTGTGATGAAACAAAACAAAATTCAACTGCTCGTTTACTCAGGGAGTCTCCCATGCAAGTACTAACCACGCCCGATCGTGCTTTACTTTAAACATTTGTCGGTCACATATCCACATAGCTGCATGGATTATTTGAACTTAAGCCGATTTGGCGGGTATTTCATGTTTTGGATGTTTTAAAATCGTTATCGCTGGCACAAAGTACATTCTAGTATTGACCTATGACCTCTACATACTTGGAGCAACACTACGGTAATTTAACAGCAATTCTCGAAATATTTATTCACATTTTCGAACTTTTAACTATGGTACTTGTTATTATGATATCACAGGAAACAATCCCGCTTGAAACAACCAACTTTGCAATCAATTTTCACAACTTTGAAAGCAGTTTGTTGCCAATACTTCGGTTGGCTGTTGTGATAATTTGTTTATATATGAGGCATTCATGTTGCATTTATTTAATGTTTTATAAATTTAACTGCGGGGGTGTCGTTACAATGACTTAGGTTAAATAAACAAACAACTCCGCCAATATTTCCTTCGCTTTTTCCAACATTGCACGCTGTTTTCTAACATTTTACAGTCAGTTTATGTGAACGTCTATAGGTTTCTTTCAATTGGCATTTATTAAATTTGTTGACTTTACAGCTGCACGTTTCTATATGCCAACAACTTAGGTCATATATTCTGATATATCTACCGAAGTTTACATAACTTTGCACAACTTTGCCATCACTTTGAACAACTTTGCCCGGTGTGTTAACGGATTAAAACCCACTACGTGCCGATAGCATGTACAACTTGTTCTTGAAAATTAGAAGCAATTTAAAAACTTTTCCTTAATTTTAATAATTACAAAAAATCCACGATTTTCCACTATAAATGATTGCCATCACTGTAAAAAAGAATGCAGGAACGTTGCCTTACATCTTTACTATGAGTGTGATGAAACAAAAAAAAATTCAACTGCTCGTTTACTCAGGGAGTCTCCCATGCAAGTACTAACCACGACCGATCGTGCTTTACTTTAAACATTTGTCGTTCACATAACCACATAGCTGCAAGGATTATTTGAAGTTAAGCTGATTTGGCGGGTATTTCATGTTTTTGGATGTTTTAAAATCGTTATCGCTGGCACAAAGTACATTCTAGTATTGACCTATGACCTCTACATACTTGGAGCAACACTACGGTAATTTAACAGCAATTTTCGAAATATTTATTCACATTTTCGAACTTTTAACTATGGTACTTGTTATTATGATATCTCAGGAAACAATCCCGCTTGAAACAACCAACTTTGCAATCAATTTTCACAACTTTGAAAGCAGTTTGTTGCCGATACTTCGGTTGGCTGTTGTGATAATTTGTTTATATATGAGGCATTCATGTTGCATTTACTTAATGTTTTCTAAATTTAACTGCGGGGGTGTCGTTACAATGACTTAGGTTAAATAAACAAACAACTCCGCCAACATTTCCTTCGCTTTTTCCAACATTGCACGCTGTTTTCTAACATTTTACAGTCAGTTTATGTGAACGTCTATAGGTTGCTTTCAATTGGCATTTATTAAATTTGTTGACTTTACAGCTGCACGTTTCTATATGCCAACAACTTAGGTCATATATTCTGATATATCTACCGAAGTTTACATAACTTTGCACAACTTTGCCATCACTTTGAACAACTTTTCCCGGTGTGTTAACGGATTAAAACCCACTGCGTGCCGATAGCATGTACAACTTGTTCTTGAAAATTAGAAGCAATTTAAAAACTTTTCCTTAATTGTAATAATTACAAAAAATCCACGATTTTCCACTATAAATGATTGCCCTCACTGTAAAAAAGAATGCAGGAACGTTGCCTTACATCTTTACTATGAGTGTGATGAAACAAAAAAAATTCAACTGCTCGTTTACTCTGGGAGTCTCCCATGCAAGTACTAACCACGACCGATCGTGCTTTACTTTAAACATTTGTCGTTCACATAACCACATAGCTGCATGGATTATTTGAAGTTAAGCCGATTTGGCGGGTATTTCATGTTTTTTGGATGTTTTAAAATCGTTATCGCTGGCACAAAGTACATTATAGTATTGACCTATGACCTCTACATACTTGGAGCAACACTACGGTAATTTAACAGCAATTCTCGAAATATTTATTCACATTTTCGAACTTTTAACTATGGTACTTGTTATTATGATATCTCAGGAAACAATCCCGCTTGAAACAACCAACTTTGCAATCAATTTTCACAACTTTGAAAGCAGTTTGTTGCCGATACTTCGGTTGGCTGTTGTGATAATTTGTTTATATATGAGGCATTCATGTTGCATTTACTTAATGTTTTCTAAATTTAACTGCGGGGGTGTCGTTACAATGACTTAGGTTAAATAAACAAACAACTCCGCCAACATTTCCTTCGCTTTTTCCAACATTGCACGCTGTTTTCTAACATTTTACAGTCAGTTTATGTGAACGTCTATAGGTTGCTTTCAATTGGCATTTATTAAATTTGTTGACTTTACAGCTGCACGTTTCTATATGCCAACAACTTAGGTCATATATTCTGATATATCTACCGAAGTTTACATAACTTTGCACAACTTTGCCATCACTTTGAACAACTTTGCCCGGTGTGTTAACGGATTAAAACCCACTACGTGCCGATAGCATGTACAACTTGTTCTTGAAAATTAGAAGCAATTTAAAAACTTTTCCTTAATTGTAATAATTACAAAAAATCCACGATTTTCCACTATAAATGATTGTCATCACTGTAAAAAAGAATGCAGGAACGTTGCCTTACATCTTTACTATGAGTGTGATGAAACAAAAAAAAAATTCAACTGCTCGTTTACTCAGGGAGTCTCCCATGCAAGTACTAACCACGACCGATCGTGCTTTACTTTAAACATTTGTCGTTCACATAACCACATAGCTGCATGGATTATTTGAAGTTAAGCTGATTTGGCGGGTATTTCATGTTTTTGGATGTTTTAAAATCGTTATCGCTGGCACAAAGTACATTCTAGTATTGACCTATGACCTCTACATTCTTGGAGCAACACTACGGTAATTTAACAGCAATTCTCGAAATATTTATTCACATTTTCGAACTTTTAACTATGGTACTTGTTATTATGATATCTCAGGAAACAATCCCGCTTGAAACAACCAACTTTGCAATCAATTTTCACAACTTTGAAAGCAGTTTGTTGCCGATACTTCGGTTGGCTGTTGTGATAATTTGTTTATATATGAGGCATTCATGTTGCATTTACTTAATGTTTTCTAAATTTAACTGCGGGGGTGTCGTTACAATGACTTAGGTTAAATAAACAAACAACTCCGCCAATATTTCCTTCGCTTTTTCCAACATTGCACGCTGTTTTCTAACATTTTACAGTCAGTTTATGTGAACGTCTATAGGTTTCTTTCAATTGGCATTTATTAAATTTGTTGACTTTTCAGCTGCACGTTTCTATATGCCAACAACTTAGGTCATATATACTGATATATCTACCAAAGTTTACATAAATTTGCACAACTTTGCCATCACTTTGAACAACTTTGCCCGGTGTGTTAACGGCTTAAAACCCACTACGTGCCGATAGCATCTACAACTTGTTCTTGAAAACTAGAAGCAATTTGAAAACTTTTCCTTAATTATAATAGTTACAAACAATCCACGATTTTTCACTATAAATGATTGCCATCACTGTAAAAAAGAATGCAGGAACGTTGCCTTACATCTTTACTATGTGTGTGATGAAACAAAACAAAATTCAACTGCTCGTTTACTCAGGGAGTCTCCCATGCAAGTACTAACCACGCCCGATCGTGCTTTACTTTAAACATTTGTCGGTCACATATCCACATAGCTGCATGGATTATTTGAAGTTAAGCCGATTTGGCGGGTATTTCATGTTTTGGATGTTTTAAAATCGTTATCGCTGGCACAAAGTACATTCTAGTATTGACCTATGACCTCTACATACTTGGAGCAACACTACGGTAATTTAACAGCAATTCTCGAAATATTTATTCACATTTTCGAACTTTTAACTATGGTACTTGTTATTATGATATCACAGGAAACAATCCCGCTTGAAACAACCAACTTTGCAATCAATTTTCACAACTTTGAAAGCAGTTTGTTGCCAATACTTCGGTTGGCTGTTGTGATAATTTGTTTATATATGAGGCATTCATGTTGCATTTATTTAATGTTTTATAAATTTAACTGCGGGGGTGTCGTTACAATGACTTAGGTTAAATAAACAAACAACTCCGCCAATATTTCCTTCGCTTTTTCCAACATTGCACGCTGTTTTCTAACATTTTACAGTCAGTTTATGTGAACGTCTATAGGTTTCTTTCAATTGGCATTTATTAAATTTGTTGACTTTTCAGCTGCACGTTTCTATATGCCAACAACTTAGGTCATATATACTGATATATCTACCAAAGTTTACATAACTTTGCACAACTTTGCCATCACTTTGAACAACTTTGCCCGGTGTGTTAACGGCTTAAAACCCACTACGTGCCGATAGCATCTACAACTTGTTCTTGAAAACTAGAAGCAATTTGAAAACTTTTCCTTAATTATAATAGTTACAAACAATCCACGATTTTTCACTATAAATGATTGCCATCACTGTAAAAAAGAATGCAGGAACGTTGCCTTACATCTTTACTATGTGTGTGATGAAACAAAACAAAATTCAACTGCTCGTTTACTCAGGGAGTCTCCCATGCAAGTACTAACCACGCCCGATCGTGCTTTACTTTAAACATTTGTCGGTCACATAACCACATAGCTGCATGGATTATTTGAAGTTAAGCCGATTTGGCGGGTATTTCATGTTTGTGGATGTTTTAAAATCGTTATCGCTGGCACAAAGTACATTCTAGTATTCACCTATGACCTCTACATACTTGGAGCAACACTACGGTAATTTAACAGCAATTCTCGAAATATTTATTCACATTTTCGAACTTTTAACTATGGTACTTGTTATTATGATATCACAGGAAACAATCCCGCTTGAAACAACCAACTTTGCAATCAATTTTCACAACTTTGAAAGCAGTTTGTTGCCGATACTTCGGTTGGCTGTTGTGATAATTTGTTTATATATGAGGCATTCATGTTGCATTTACTTAATGTTTTATAAATTTAACTGCGGGGGTGTCGTTACAATGACTTAGGTTAAATAAACAAACAACTCCGCCAATATTTCCTTCGCTTTTTCCAACATTGCACGCTGTCTTCTAACATTTTACAGTCAGTTTATGTGAACGTCAATAGGTTTCTTTCAATTGGCATTTATTAAATTTGTTGACTTTACAGCTACACGTTTCTATATGCCAACAACTTAGGTCATATATACTGATATATCTACCAAAGTTTACATAACTTTGCACAACTTTGCCATCACTTTGAACAACTTTGCCCGGTGTGTTAACGGCTTAAAACCCACTACGTGCCGATAGCATCTACAACTTGTTCTTGAAAATTAGAAGCAATTTGAAAACTTTTCCTTAATTATAATAGTTACAAACAATCCACGATTTTCCACTATAAATGATTGCCATCACTGTAAAAAAGAATGCAGGAACGTTGCCTTACATCTTTACTATGTGTGTGATGAAACAAAACAAAATTCAACTGCTCGTTTACTCAGGGAGTCTCCCATGCAAGTACTAACCACGCCCGATCGTGCTTTACTTTAAACATTTGTCGGTCACATATCCACATAGCTGCATGGATTATTTGAAGTTAAGCCGATTTGGCGGGTATTTCATGTTTTGGATGATTTAAAATCGTTATCGCTGGCACAAAGTACATTCTAGTATTGACCTATGACCTCTACATACTTGGAGCAACACTACGGTAATTTAACAGCAATTCTCGAAATATTTATTCACATTTTCGAACTTTTAACTATGGTACTTGTTATTATGATATCTCAGGAAACAATCCCGCTTGAAACAACCAACTTTGCAATCAATTTTCACAACTTTGAAAGCAGTTTGTTGCCGATACTTCGGTTGGCTGTTGTGATAATTTGTTTATATATGAGGCATTCATGTTGCATTTACTTAATGTTTTCTAATTTAACTGCGGGGGTGTCGTTACAATGACTTAGGTTAAATAAACAAACAACTCCGCCAACATTTCCTTCGCTTTTTCCAACATTGCACGCTGTTTTCTAACATTTTACAGTCAGTTTATGTGAACGTCTATAGGTTGCTTTCAATTGGCATTTATTAAATTTGTTGACTTTACAGCTGCACGTTTCTATATGCCAACAACTTAGGTCATATATTCTGATATATCTACCGAAGTTTACATAACTTTGCACAACTTTGCCATCACTTTGAACAACTTTTCCCGGTGTGTTAACGGATTAAAACCCACTGCGTGCCGATAGCATGTACAACTTGTTCTTGAAAATTAGAAGCAATTTAAAAACTTTTCCTTAATTGTAATAATTACAAAAAATCCACGATTTTCCACTATAAATGATTGCCCTCACTGTAAAAAAGAATGCAGGAACGTTGCCTTACATCTTTACTATGAGTGTGATGAAACAAAAAAAATTCAACTGCTCGTTTACTCTGGGAGTCTCCCATGCAAGTACTAACCACGACCGATCGTGCTTTACTTTAAACATTTGTCGTTCACATAACCACATAGCTGCATGGATTATTTGAAGTTAAGCCGATTTGGCGGGTATTTCATGTTTTTTGGATGTTTTAAAATCGTTATCGCTGGCACAAAGTACATTATAGTATTGACCTATGACCTCTACATACTTGGAGCAACACTACGGTAATTTAACAGCAATTCTCGAAATATTTATTCACATTTTCGAACTTTTAACTATGGTACTTGTTATTATGATATCTCAGGAAACAATCCCGCTTGAAACAACCAACTTTGCAATCAATTTTCACAACTTTGAAAGCAGTTTGTTGCCGATACTTCGGTTGGCTGTTGTGATAATTTGTTTATATATGAGGCATTCATGTTGCATTTACTTAATGTTTTCTAAATTTAACTGCGGGGGTGTCGTTACAATGACTTAGGTTAAATAAACAAACAACTCCGCCAACATTTCCTTCGCTTTTTCCAACATTGCACGCTGTTTTCTAACATTTTACAGTCAGTTTATGTGAACGTCTATAGGTTGCTTTCAATTGGCATTTATTAAATTTGTTGACTTTACAGCTGCACGTTTCTATATGCCAACAACTTAGGTCATATATTCTGATATATCTACCGAAGTTTACATAACTTTGCACAACTTTGCCATCACTTTGAACAACTTTGCCCGGTGTGTTAACGGATTAAAACCCACTACGTGCCGATAGCATGTACAACTTGTTCTTGAAAATTAGAAGCAATTTAAAAACTTTTCCTTAATTGTAATAATTACAAAAAATCCACGATTTTCCACTATAAATGATTGTCATCACTGTAAAAAAGAATGCAGGAACGTTGCCTTACATCTTTACTATGAGTGTGATGAAACAAAAAAAAAATTCAACTGCTCGTTTACTCAGGGAGTCTCCCATGCAAGTACTAACCACGACCGATCGTGCTTTACTTTAAACATTTGTCGTTCACATAACCACATAGCTGCATGGATTATTTGAAGTTAAGCTGATTTGGCGGGTATTTCATGTTTTTGGATGTTTTAAAATCGTTATCGCTGGCACAAAGTACATTCTAGTATTGACCTATGACCTCTACATACTTGGAGCAACACTACGGTAATTTAACAGCAATTCTCGAAATATTTATTCACATTTTCGAACTTTTAACTATGGTACTTGTTATTATGATATCTCAGGAAACAATCCCGCTTGAAACAACCAACTTTGCAATCAATTTTCACAACTTTGAAAGCAGTTTGTTGCCGATACTTCGGTTGGCTGTTGTGATAATTTGTTTATATATGAGGCATTCATGTTGCATTTACTTAATGTTTTCTAAATTTAACTGCGGGGGTGTCGTTACAATGACTTAGGTTAAATAAACAAACAACTCCGCCAACATTTCCTTCGCTTTTTCCAACATTGCACGCTGTTTTCTAACATTTTACAGTCAGTTTATGTGAACGTCTATAGGTTGCTTTCAATTGGCATTTATTAAATTTGTTGACTTTACAGCTGCACGTTTCTATATGCCAACAACTTAGGTCATATATTCTGATATATCTACCGAAGTTTACATAACTTTGCACAACTTTGCCATCACTTTGAACAACTTTGCCCGGTGTGTTAACGGATTAAAACCCACTACGTGCCGATAGCATGTACAACTTGTTCTTGAAAATTAGAAGCAATTTAAAAACTTTTCCTTAATTGTAATAATTACAAAAAATCCACGATTTTCCACTATAAATGATTGTCATCACTGTAAAAAAGAATGCAGGAACGTTGCCTTACATCTTTACTATGAGTGTGATGAAACAAAAAAAAAATTCAACTGCTCGTTTACTCAGGGAGTCTCCCATGCAAGTACTAACCACGACCGATCGTGCTTTACTTTAAACATTTGTCGTTCACATAACCACATAGCTGCATGGATTATTTGAAGTTAAGCTGATTTGGCGGGTATTTCATGTTTTTGGATGTTTTAAAATCGTTATCGCTGGCACAAAGTACATTCTAGTATTGACCTATGACCTCTACATACTTGGAGCAACACTACGGTAATTTAACAGCAATTCTCGAAATATTTATTCACATTTTCGAACTTTTAACTATGGTACTTGTTATTATGATATCTCAGGAAACAATCCCGCTTGAAACAACCAACTTTGCAATCAATTTTCACAACTTTGAAAGCAGTTTGTTGCCGATACTTCGGTTGGCTGTTGTGATAATTTGTTTATATATGAGGCATTCATGTTGCATTTACTTAATGTTTTCTAAATTTAACTGCGGGGGTGTCGTTACAATGACTTAGGTTAAATAAACAAACAACTCCGCCAACATTTCCTTCGCTTTTTCCAACATTGCACGCTGTTTTCTAACATTTTACAGTCAGTTTATGTGAACGTCTATAGGTTGCTTTCAATTGGCATTTATTAAATTTGTTGACTTTACAGCTGCACGTTTCTATATGCCAACAACTTAGGTCATATATTCTGATATATCTACCGAAGTTTACATAACTTTGCACAACTTTGCCATCACTTTGAACAACTTTGCCCGGTGTGTTAACGGATTAAAACCCACTACGTGCCGATAGCATGTACAACTTGTTCTTGAAAATTAGAAGCAATTTAAAAACTTTTCCTTAATTGTAATAATTACAAAAAATCCACGATTTTCCACTATAAATGATTGTCATCACTGTAAAAAAGAATGCAGGAACGTTGCCTTACATCTTTACTATGAGTGTGATGAAACAAAAAAAAAATTCAACTGCTCGTTTACTCAGGGAGTCTCCCATGCAAGTACTAACCACGACCGATCGTGCTTTACTTTAAACATTTGTCGTTCACATAACCACATAGCTGCATGGATTATTTGAAGTTAAGCTGATTTGGCGGGTATTTCATGTTTTTGGATGTTTTAAAATCGTTATCGCTGGCACAAAGTACATTCTAGTATTGACCTATGACCTCTACATACTTGGAGCAACACTACGGTAATTTAACAGCAATTCTCGAAATATTTATTCACATTTTCGAACTTTTAACTATGGTACTTGTTATTATGATATCTCAGGAAACAATCCCGCTTGAAACAACCAACTTTGCAATCAATTTTCACAACTTTGAAAGCAGTTTGTTGCCGATACTTCGGTTGGCTGTTGTGATAATTTGTTTATATATGAGGCATTCATGTTGCATTTACTTAATGTTTTCTAAATTTAACTGCGGGGGTGTCGTTACAATGACTTAGGTTAAATAAACAAACAACTCCGCCAACATTTCCTTCGCTTTTTCCAACATTGCACGCTGTTTTCTAACATTTTACAGTCAGTTTATGTGAACGTCTATAGGTTGCTTTCAATTGGCATTTATTAAATTTGTTGACTTTACAGCTGCACGTTTCTATATGCCAACAACTTAGGTCATATATTCTGATATATCTACCGAAGTTTACATAACTTTGCACAACTTTGCCATCACTTTGAACAACTTTGCCCGGTGTGTTAACGGATTAAAACCCACTACGTGCCGATAGCATGTACAACTTGTTCTTGAAAATTAGAAGCAATTTAAAAACTTTTCCTTAATTGTAATAATTACAAAAAATCCACGATTTTCCACTATAAATGATTGTCATCACTGTAAAAAAGAATGCAGGAACGTTGCCTTACATCTTTACTATGAGTGTGATGAAACAAAAAAAAAATTCAACTGCTCGTTTACTCAGGGAGTATCCCATGCAAGTACTAACCACGACCGATCGTGCTTTACTTTAAACATTTGTCGTTCACATAACCACATAGCTGCATGGATTATTTGAAGTTAAGCTGATTTGGCGGGTATTTCATGTTTTTGGATGTTTTAAAATCGTTATCGCTGGCACAAAGTACATTCTAGTATTGACCTATGACCTCTACATACTTGGAGCAACACTACGGTAATTTAACAGCAATTCTCGAAATATTTATTCACATTTTCGAACTTTTAACTATGGTACTTGTTATTATGATATCTCAGGAAACAATCCCGCTTGAAACAACCAACTTTGCAATCAATTTTCACAACTTTGAAAGCAGTTTGTTGCCGATACTTCGGTTGGCTGTTGTGATAATTTGTTTATATATGAGGCATTCATGTTGCATTTACTTAATGTTTTCTAAATTTAACTGCGGGGGTGTCGTTACAATGACTTAGGTTAAATAAACAAACAACTCCGCCAACATTTCCTTCGCTTTTTCCAACATTGCACGCTGTTTTCTAACATTTTACAGTCAGTTTATGTGAACGTCTATAGGTTGCTTTCAATTGGCATTTATTAAATTTGTTGACTTTACAGCTGCACGTTTCTATATGCCAACAACTTAGGTCATATATTCTGATATATCTACCGAAGTTTACATAACTTTGCACAACTTTGCCATCACTTTGAACAACTTTGCCCGGTGTGTTAACGGATTAAAACCCACTACGTGCCGATAGCATGTACAACTTGTTCTTGAAAATTAGAAGCAATTTAAAAACTTTTCCTTAATTGTAATAATTACAAAAAATCCACGATTTTCCACTATAAATGATTGTCATCACTGTAAAAAAGAATGCAGGAACGTTGCCTTACATCTTTACTATGAGTGTGATGAAACAAAAAAAAAATTCAACTGCTCGTTTACTCAGGGAGTATCCCATGCAAGTACTAACCACGACCGATCGTGCTTTACTTTAAACATTTGTCGTTCACATAACCACATAGCTGCATGGATTATTTGAAGTTAAGCTGATTTGGCGGGTATTTCATGTTTTTGGATGTTTTAAAATCGTTATCGCTGGCACAAAGTACATTCTAGTATTGACCTATGACCTCTACATACTTGGAGCAACACTACGGTAATTTAACAGCAATTCTCGAAATATTTATTCACATTTTCGAACTTTTAACTATGGTACTTGTTATTATGATATCTCAGGAAACAATCCCGCTTGAAACAACCAACTTTGCAATCAATTTTCACAACTTTGAAAGCAGTTTGTTGCCGATACTTCGGTTGGCTGTTGTGATAATTTGTTTATATATGAGGCATTCATGTTGCATTTACTTAATGTTTTCTAAATTTAACTGCGGGGGTGTCGTTACAATGACTTAGGTTAAATAAACAAACAACTCCGCCAACATTTCCTTCGCTTTTTCCAACATTGCACGCTGTTTTCTAACATTTTACAGTCAGTTTATGTGAACGTCTATAGGTTGCTTTCAATTGGCATTTATTAAATTTGTTGACTTTACAGCTGCACGTTTCTATATGCCAACAACTTAGGTCATATATTCTGATATATCTACCGAAGTTTACATAACTTTGCACAACTTTGCCATCACTTTGAACAACTTTGCCCGGTGTGTTAACGGATTAAAACCCACTACGTGCCGATAGCATGTACAACTTGTTCTTGAAAATTAGAAGCAATTTAAAAACTTTTCCTTAATTGTAATAATTACAAAAAATCCACGATTTTCCACTATAAATGATTGTCATCACTGTAAAAAAGAATGCAGGAACGTTGCCTTACATCTTTACTATGAGTGTGATGAAACAAAAAAAAAATTCAACTGCTCGTTTACTCAGGGAGTATCCCATGCAAGTACTAACCACGACCGATCGTGCTTTACTTTAAACATTTGTCGTTCACATAACCACATAGCTGCATGGATTATTTGAAGTTAAGCTGATTTGGCGGGTATTTCATGTTTTTGGATGTTTTAAAATCGTTATCGCTGGCACAAAGTACATTCTAGTATTGACCTATGACCTCTACATACTTGGAGCAACACTACGGTAATTTAACAGCAATTCTCGAAATATTTATTCACATTTTCGAACTTTTAACTATGGTACTTGTTATTATGATATCTCAGGAAACAATCCCGCTTGAAACAACCAACTTTGCAATCAATTTTCACAACTTTGAAAGCAGTTTGTTGCCGATACTTCGGTTGGCTGTTGTGATAATTTGTTTATATATGAGGCATTCATGTTGCATTTACTTAATGTTTTCTAAATTTAACTGCGGGGGTGTCGTTACAATGACTTAGGTTAAATAAACAAACAACTCCGCCAACATTTCCTTCGCTTTTTCCAACATTGCACGCTGTTTTCTAACATTTTACAGTCAGTTTATGTGAACGTCTATAGGTTGCTTTCAATTGGCATTTATTAAATTTGTTGACTTTACAGCTGCACGTTTCTATATGCCAACAACTTAGGTCATATATTCTGATATATCTACCGAAGTTTACATAACTTTGCACAACTTTGCCATCACTTTGAACAACTTTGCCCGGTGTGTTAACGGATTAAAACCCACTACGTGCCGATAGCATGTACAACTTGTTCTTGAAAATTAGAAGCAATTTAAAAACTTTTCCTTAATTGTAATAATTACAAAAAATCCACGATTTTCCACTATAAATGATTGTCATCACTGTAAAAAAGAATGCAGGAACGTTGCCTTACATCTTTACTATGAGTGTGATGAAACAAAAAAAAAATTCAACTGCTCGTTTACTCAGGGAGTATCCCATGCAAGTACTAACCACGACCGATCGTGCTTTACTTTAAACATTTGTCGTTCACATAACCACATAGCTGCATGGATTATTTGAAGTTAAGCTGATTTGGCGGGTATTTCATGTTTTTGGATGTTTTAAAATCGTTATCGCTGGCACAAAGTACATTCTAGTATTGACCTATGACCTCTACATACTTGGAGCAACACTACGGTAATTTAACAGCAATTCTCGAAATATTTATTCACATTTTCGAACTTTTAACTATGGTACTTGTTATTATGATATCTCAGGAAACAATCCCGCTTGAAACAACCAACTTTGCAATCAATTTTCACAACTTTGAAAGCAGTTTGTTGCCGATACTTCGGTTGGCTGTTGTGATAATTTGTTTATATATGAGGCATTCCTGTTGCATTTACTTAATGTTTTCTAAATTTAACTGCGGGGGTGTCGTTACAATGACTTAGGTTAAATAAACAAACAACTCCGCCAACATTTCCTTCGCTTTTTCCAACATTGCACGCTGTTTTCTAACATTTTATAGTCAGTTTATGTGAACGTCTATAGGTTGCTTTCAATTGGCATTTATTAAATTTGTTGACTTTACAGCTGCACGTTTCTATATGCCAACAACTTAGGTCATATATTCTGATATATCTACCGAAGTTTACATAACTTTGCACAACTTTGCCATCACTTTGAACAACTTTGCCCGGTGTGTTAACGGATTAAAACCCACTGCGTGCCGATAGCATGTACAACTTGTTCTTGAAAATTAGAAGCAATTTAAAAACTTTTCCTTAATTGTAATAATTACAAAAAATCCACGATTTTCCACTATAAATTATTGCCATCACTGTAAAAAAGAATGCAGGAACGTTGCCTTACATCTTTACTATGAGTGTGATGAAACAAAAAAAAAATTCAACTGCTCGTTTACTCAGGGAGTCTCCCATGCAAGTACTAACCACGACCGATCGTGCTTTACTTTAAACATTTGTCGTTCACATAACCACATAGCTGCATGGATTATTTGAAGTTAAGCCGATTTGGCGGGTATTTCATGTTTTTGGATGTTTTAAAATCGTTATCGCTGGCACAAAGTACATTATAGTATTGACCTATGACCTCTACATACTTGGAGCAACACTACGGTAATTTAACAGCAATTCTCGAAATATTTATTCACATTTTCGAACTTTTAACTATGGTACTTGTTATTATGATATCTCAGGAAACAATCCCGCTTGAAACAACCAACTTTGCAATCAATTTTCACAACTTTGAAAGCAGTTTGTTGCCGATACTTCGGTTGGCTGTTGTGATAATTTGTTTATATATGAGGCATTCATGTTGCATTTACTTAATGTTTTCTAAATTTAACTGCGGGGGTGTCGTTACAATGACTTAGGTTAAATAAACAAACAACTCCGCCAACATTTCCTTCGCTTTTTCCAACATTGCACGCTGTTTTCTAACATTTTACAGTCAGTTTATGTGAACGTCTATAGGTTGCTTTCAATTGGCATTTATTAAATTTGTTGACTTTACAGCTGCACGTTTCTATATGCCAACAACTTAGGTCATATATTCTGATATATCTACCGAAGTTTACATAACTTTGCACAACTTTGCCATCACTTTGAACAACTTTGCCCGGTGTGTTAACGGATTAAAACCCACTGCGTGCCGATAGCATGTACAACTTGTTCTTGAAAATTAGAAGCAATTTAAAAACTTTTCCTTAATTGTAATAATTACAAAAAATCCACGATTTTCCACTATAAATGATTGCCATCACTGTAAAAAAGAATGCAGGAACGTTGCCTTACATCTTTACTATGAGTGTGATGAAACAAAAAAAATTCAACTGCTCGTTTACTCAGGGAGTCTCCCATGCAAGTACTAACCATGACCGATCGTGCTTTACTTTAAACATTTGTCGTTCACATAACCACATAGCTGCATGGATTATTTGAAGTTAAGCCGATTTGGCGGGTATTTCATGTTTTTGGATGTTTTAAAATCGTTATCGCTGGCACAAAGTACATTATAGTATTGACCTATGACCTCTACATACTTGGAGCAACACTACGGTAATTTAACAGCAATTCTCGAAATATTTATTCACATTTTCGAACTTTTAACTATGGTACTTGTTATTATGATATCTCAGGAAACAATCCCGCTTGAAACAACCAACTTTGCAATCAATTTTCACAACTTTGAAAGCAGTTTGTTGCCGATACTTCGGTTGGCTGTTGTGATAATTTGTTTATATATGAGGCATTCATGTTGCATTTACTTAATGTTTTCTAAATTTAACTGCGGGGGTGTCGTTACAATGACTTAGGTTAAATAAACAAACAACTCCGCCAACATTTCCTTCGCTTTTTCCAACATTGCACGCTGTTTTCTAACATTTTACAGTCAGTTTATGTGAACGTCTATAGGTTGCTTTCAATTGGCATTTATTAAATTTGTTGACTTTACAGCTGCACGTTTCTATATGCCAACAACTTAGGTCATATATTCTGATATATCTACCGAAGTTTACATAACTTTGCACAACTTTGCCATCACTTTGAACAACTTTGCCCGGTGTGTTAACGGATTAAAACCCGCTACGTGCCGATAGCATGTACAACTTGTTCTTGAAAATTAGAAGCAATTTAAAAACTTTTCCTTAATTGTAATAATTACAAAAAATCCACGATTTTCCACTATAAATGATTGCCATCACTGTAAAAAAGAATGCAGGAACGTTGCCTTACATCTTTACTATGAGTGTGATGAAACAAAAAAAATTCAACTGCTCGTTTACTCTGGGAGTCTCCCATGCAAGTACTAACCACGACCGATCGTGCTTTACTTTAAACATTTGTCGTTCACATAACCACATAGCTGCATGGATTATTTGAAGTTAAGCCGATTTGGCGGGTATTTCATGTTTTTTGGATGTTTTAAAATCGTTATCGCTGGCACAAAGTACATTATAGTATTGACCTATGACCTCTACATACTTGGAGCAACACTACGGTAATTTAACAGCAATTCTCGAAATATTTATTCACATTTTCGAACTTTTAACTATGGTACTTGTTATTATGATATCTCAGGAAACAATCCCGCTTGAAACAACCAACTTTGCAATCAATTTTCACAACTTTGAAAGCAGTTTGTTGCCGATACTTCGGTTGGCTGTTGTGATAATTTGTTTATATATGAGGCATTCATGTTGCATTTACTTAATGTTTTCTAAATTTAACTGCGGGGGTGTCGTTACAATGACTTAGGTTAAATAAACAAACAACTCCGCCAACATTTCCTTCGCTTTTTCCAACATTGCACGCTGTTTTCTAACATTTTACAGTCAGTTTATGTGAACGTCTATAGGTTGCTTTCAATTGGCATTTATTAAATTTGTTGACTTTACAGCTGCACGTTTCTATATGCCAACAACTTAGGTCATATATTCTGATATATCTACCGAAGTTTACATAACTTTGCACAACTTTGCCATCACTTTGAACAACTTTTCCCGGTGTGTTAACGGATTAAAACCCACTGCGTGCCGATAGCATGTACAACTTGTTCTTGAAAATTAGAAGCAATTTAAAAACTTTTCCTTAATTGTAATATTTACAAAAAATCCACGATTTTCCACTATAAATGATTGCCATCACTGTAAAAAAGAATGCAGGAACGTTGCCTTACATCTTTACTATGAGTGTGATGAAACAAAAAAAAATTCAACTGCTCGTTTACTCAGGGAGTCTCCCATGCAAGTACTAACCACGACCGATCGTGCTTTACTTTAAACATTTGTCATTCACATAACCACATAGCTGCAAGGATTATTTGAAGTTAAGCTGATTTGGCGGGTATTTCATGTTTTTGGATGTTTTAAAATCGTTATCGCTGTCACAAAGTACATTCTAGTATTGACCTATGACCTCTACATACTTGGAGCAACACTACGGTAATTTAACAGCAATTCTCGAAATATTTATTCACATTTTCGAACTTTTAACTATGGTACTTGTTATTATGATATCTCAGGAAACAATCCCGCTTGAAACAACCAACTTTGCAATCAATTTTCACAACTTTGAAAGCAGTTTGTTGCCGATACTTCGGTTGGCTGTTGTGATAATTTGTTTATATATGAGGCATTCATGTTGCATTTACTTAATGTTTTCTAAATTTAACTGCGGGGGTGTCGTTACAATGACTTAGGTTAAATAAACAAACAACTCCGCCAACATTTCCTTCGCTTTTTCCAACATTGCACGCTGTTTTCTAACATTTTACAGTCAGTTTATGTGAACGTCTATAGGTTGCTTTCAATTGGCATTTATTAAATTTGTTGACTTTACAGCTGCACGTTTCTATATGCCAACAACTTAGGTCATATATTCTGATATATCTACCGAAGTTTACATAACTTTGCACAACTTTGCCATCACTTTGAACAACTTTGCCCGGTGTGTTAACGGATTAAAACCCACTACGTGCCGATAGCATGTACAACTTGTTCTTGAAAATTAGAAGCAATTTAAAAACTTTTCCTTAATTGTAATAATTACAAAAAATCCACGATTTTCCACTATAAATGATTGCCATCACTGTAAAAAAGAATGCAGGAACGTTGCCTTACATCTTTACTATGAGTGTGATGAAACAAAAAAAAATTCAACTGCTCGTTTACTCAGGGAGTCTCCCATGCAAGTACTAACCACGACCGATCGTGCTTTACTTTAAACATTTGTCATTCACATAACCACATAGCTGCAAGGATTATTTGAAGTTAAGCTGATTTGGCGGGTATTTCATGTTTTTGGATGTTTTAAAATCGTTATCGCTGGCACAAAGTACATTCTAGTATTGACCTATGACCTCTACATACTTGGAGCAACACTACGGTAATTTAACAGCAATTTTCGAAATATTTATTCACATTTTCGAACTTTTAACTATGGTACTTGTTATTATGATATCTCAGGAAACAATCCCGCTTGAAACAACCAACTTTGCAATCAATTTTCACAACTTTGAAAGCAGTTTGTTGCCGATACTTCGGTTGGCTGTTGTGATAATTTGTTTATATATGAGGCATTCATGTTGCATTTACTTAATGTTTTCTAAATTTAACTGCGGGGGTGTCGTTACAATGACTTAGGTTAAATAAACAAACAACTCCGCCAACATTTCCTTCGCTTTTTCCAACATTGCACGCTGTTTTCTAACATTTTACAGTCAGTTTATGTGAACGTCTATAGGTTGCTTTCAATTGGCATTTATTAAATTTGTTGACTTTACAGCTGCACGTTTCTATATGCCAACAACTTAGGTCATATATTCTGATATATCTACCGAAGTTTACATAACTTTGCACAACTTTGCCATCACTTTGAACAACTTTGCCCGGTGTGTTAACGGATTAAAACCCACTACGTGCCGATAGCATGTACAACTTGTTCTTGAAAATTAGAAGCAATTTAAAAACTTTTCCTTAATTGTAATAATTACAAAAAATCCACGATTTTCCACTATAAATGATTGCCATCACTGTAAAAAAGAATGCAGGAACGTTGCCTTACATCTTTACTATGAGTGTGATGAAACAAAAAAAAATTCAACTGCTCGTTTACTCAGGGAGTCTCCCATGCAAGTACTAACCACGACCGATCGTGCTTTACTTTAAACATTTGTCATTCACATAACCACATAGCTGCAAGGATTATTTGAAGTTAAGCTGATTTGGCGGGTATTTCATGTTTTTGGATGTTTTAAAATCGTTATCGCTGGCACAAAGTACATTCTAGTATTGACCTATGACCTCTACATACTTGGAGCAACACTACGGTAATTTAACAGCAATTTTCGAAATATTTATTCACATTTTCGAACTTTTAACTATGGTACTTGTTATTATGATATCTCAGGAAACAATCCCGCTTGAAACAACCAACTTTGCAATCAATTTTCACAACTTTGAAAGCAGTTTGTTGCCGATACTTCGGTTGGCTGTTGTGATAATTTGTTTATATATGAGGCATTCATGTTGCATTTACTTAATGTTTTCTAAATTTAACTGCGGGGGTGTCGTTACAATGACTTAGGTTAAATAAACAAACAACTCCGCCAACATTTCCTTCGCTTTTTCCAACATTGCACGCTGTTTTCTAACATTTTACAGTCAGTTTATGTGAACGTCTATAGGTTGCTTTCAATTGGCATTTATTAAATTTGTTGACTTTACAGCTGCACGTTTCTATATGCCAACAACTTAGGTCATATATTCTGATATATCTACCGAAGTTTACATAACTTTGCACAACTTTGCCATCACTTTGAACAACTTTGCCCGGTGTGTTAACGGATTAAAACCCACTACGTGCCGATAGCATGTACAACTTGTTCTTGAAAATTAGAAGCAATTTAAAAACTTTTCCTTAATTGTAATAATTACAAAAAATCCACGATTTTCCACTATAAATGATTGCCATCACTGTAAAAAAGAATGCAGGAACGTTGCCTTACATCTTTACTATGAGTGTGATGAAACAAAAAAAAATTCAACTGCTCGTTTACTCAGGGAGTCTCCCATGCAAGTACTAACCACGACCGATCGTGCTTTACTTTAAACATTTGTCATTCACATAACCACATAGCTGCAAGGATTATTTGAAGTTAAGCTGATTTGGCGGGTATTTCATGTTTTTGGATGTTTTAAAATCGTTATCGCTGGCACAAAGTACATTCTAGTATTGACCTATGACCTCTACATACTTGGAGCAACACTACGGTAATTTAACAGCAATTTTCGAAATATTTATTCACATTTTCGAACTTTTAACTATGGTACTTGTTATTATGATATCTCAGGAAACAATCCCGCTTGAAACAACCAACTTTGCAATCAATTTTCACAACTTTGAAAGCAGTTTGTTGCCGATACTTCGGTTGGCTGTTGTGATAATTTGTTTATATATGAGGCATTCATGTTGCATTTACTTAATGTTTTCTAAATTTAACTGCGGGGGTGTCGTTACAATGACTTAGGTTAAATAAACAAACAACTCCGCCAACATTTCCTTCGCTTTTTCCAACATTGCACGCTGTTTTCTAACATTTTACAGTCAGTTTATGTGAACGTCTATAGGTTGCTTTCAATTGGCATTTGTTAAATTTGTTGACTTTACAGCTGCACGTTTCTATATGCCAACAACTTAGGTCATATATTCTGATATATCTACCGAAGTTTACATAACTTTGCACAACTTTGCCATCACTTTGAACAACTTTGCCCGGTGTGTTAACGGATTAAAACCCACTACGTGCCGATAGCATGTACAACTTGTTCTTGAAAATTAGAAGCAATTTAAAAACTTTTCCTTAATTGTAATAATTACAAAAAATCCACGATTTCCCACTATAAATGATTGCCATCACTGTAAAAAAGAATGCAGGAACGTTGCCTTACATCTTTACTATGAGTGTGATGAAACAAAAAAAAATTCAACTGCTCGTTTACTCAGGGAGTCTCCCATGCAAGTACTAACCACGACCGATCGTGCTTTACTTTAAACATTTGTCATTCACATAACCACATAGCTGCAAGGATTATTTGAAGTTAAGCTGATTTGGCGGGTATTTCATGTTTTTGGATGTTTTAAAATCGTTATCGCTGGCACAAAGTACATTCTAGTATTGACCTATGACCTCTACATACTTGGAGCAACACTACGGTAATTTAACAGCAATTTTCGAAATATTTATTCACATTTTCGAACTTTTAACTATGGTACTTGTTATTATGATATCTCAGGAAACAATCCCGCTTGAAACAACCAACTTTGCAATCAATTTTCACAACTTTGAAAGCAGTTTGTTGCCGATACTTCGGTTGGCTGTTGTGATAATTTGTTTATATATGAGGCATTCATGTTGCATTTACTTAATGTTTTCTAAATTTAACTGCGGGGGTGTCGTTACAATGACTTAGGTTAAATAAACAAACAACTCCGCCAACATTTCCTTCGCTTTTTCCAACATTGCACGCTGTTTTCTAACATTTTACAGTCAGTTTATGTGAACGTCTATAGGTTGCTTTCAATTGGCATTTATTAAATTTGTTGACTTTACAGCTGCACGTTTCTATATGCCAACAACTTAGGTCATATATTCTGATATATCTACCGAAGTTTACATAACTTTGCACAACTTTGCCATCACTTTGAACAACTTTGCCCGGTGTGTTAACGGATTAAAACCCACTACGTGCCGATAGCATGTACAACTTGTTCTTGACAATTAGAAGCAATTTAAAAACTTTTCCTTAATTGTAATAATTACAAAAAATCCACGATTTTCCACTATAAATGATTGCCATCACTGTAAAAAAGAATGCAGGAACGTTGCCTTACATCTTTACTATGAGTGTGATGAAACAAAAAAAAAAATTCAACTGCTCGTTTATTCAGGGAGTCTCCCATGCAAGTACTAACCACGACCGATCGAGCTTTACTTTAAACATTTGTCGTTCACATAACCACATAGCTGCATGGATTATTTGAAGTTAAGCCGATTTGGCGGGTATTTCATGTTTTTGGATGTTTTAAAATCGTTATCGCTGGCACAAAGTACATTCTAGTATTGACCTATGACCTCTACATACTTGGAGCAACACTACGGTAATTTAACAGCAATTCTCGAAATATTTATTCACATTTTCGAACTTTTAACTATGGTACTTGTTATTATGATATCTCAGGAAACAATCCCGCTTGAAACAACCAACTTTGCAATCAATTTTCACAACTTTGAAAGCAGTTTGTTGCCGATACTTCGGTTGGCTGTTGTGATAATTTGTTTATATATGAGGCATTCATGTTGCATTTACTTAATGTTTTCTAAGTTTAACTGCGGGGGTGTCGTTACAATGACTTAGGTTAAATAAACAAACAACTCCGCCAACATTTCCTTCGCTTTTTCCAACATTGCACGCTGTTTTCTAACATTTTACAGTCAGTTTATGTGAACGTCTATAGGTTGCTTTCAATTGGCATTTATTAAATTTGTTGACTTTACAGCTGCACGTTTCTATATGCCAACAACTTAGGTCATATATTCTGATATATCTACCGAAGTTTACATAACTTTGCACAACTTTGCCATCACTTTGAACAACTTTGC